>NC_090446.1:1194806813-1195120725 GCF_031143425.1 Pleurodeles waltl
CATGTATGTATCACATTTTTCAACTAAAAACTGAACCTTTTTTAGGAAACAACCCAAAATGCAACATGTTGAAAATGTCACTTACCCAGTGTACATCTGTTCGTGGCATTAGTCGCTGCAGATTCACATGTTTAGCACAGTCCGCTGCCTGGTGTTGGGCTCGGAGTATTACAAGTTGTTTTTCTTCGAAGAAGTCTTTTTTGGTCACGGGACCGAAGGACTCCTCCTTCTTCGGCTCCATTGCGCATGGGCGTCGACTCCATCTTAGATTGTTTTCCCCGCAGAGGGTGAGGATGGAGTTGTTTGCTATAAATAGTGCCCATGCAATGGAGTGAATACGTATGTACATAAAAGGTTTATAATAATTATTTACAAATGTACAAATGTTTAAGATTTAAGATTTACTTCTAAACGGCTACAGGCTTCCCGGGGAGGCGGGAGGGCACATGTGAATCTGCAGCGACTAATGCCACGAACAGATGTACACTGGGTAAGTGACATTTTCAGTTCGATGGCATATGTTGCTGCAGATACACATGTTTAGCATAGACTATAAAGCAGTTACCTCCCCTAAAAGCGGTGGTTTAGCCTGTAGGAGTTGAAGTAGTTTGGAATAATGTTCTTAGTACAGCTTGGCCCACTGTAGCTTGTTGTGCATTTAGTACGTCTACACAGTAGTGTTTAGTAAATGTATGAGGCGTAGACCAGGTTGCAGCCTTACATATTTCGCTCATAGGAATGTTTCCTAGAAAGGCCATTGTAGCACCTTTCTTTCTGGTTGAGTGTGCCTTTGGTGTAATAGGCAATTCTCTCTTGGCTTTAAGATAGCATGTTTGAATACATCTGACTATCCATCTAGCAATGCCTTGTTTAGAGATTGGATTTCCTATGTGTGGTTTTTGAAAAGCTATGAACAGTTGTTTTGTTTTGCTGATTAGCTTTGTTCTGTCAATGTAGTACATTAGTGCTCTTTTGATGTCTAATGTATGTAGTGCCCTTTCAGCCACGGAATCTGGCTGTGGGAAGAACACTGGTAATTCTACTGTTTGATTTAAATGGAATGGTGAGATGACTTTTGGTAGAAATTTTGGATTTGTTCTTAGAACTATTTTATTTTTGTGTATTTGAATAAATGGTTCTTGTATGGTAAATGCCTGTATTTCACTTACTCTTCTGAGGGATGTGATTGCAATGAGAAATGCGACTTTCCACGTTAGATATTGCATTTCACAGGAATGCATGGGTTCGAAAGGTGGACCCATGAGTCTTGTTAAGACGATGTTAAGGTTCCATGAAGGAACTGGTGGTGTTCTTGGTGGTATAATTCTTTTTAGCCCTTCCATGAATGCTTTAATAACTGGTATTCTAAATAGAGACGATGAATGAGTAGTTTGTAGGTAAGCAGATATTGCTGCGAGGTGTATTTTTATAGATGAAAAAGCGAGGTTTGCTTTTTGCAAATGTAGTAAGTATCACACTATGTCCTTTGTAGAGGCATGCAATGGTTGGATTTGATTGGTATGGCAATAGCAAACACATCTTTTCCACTTAGATGCATAGCAGTGTCTAGTGGAAGCTTTTCTAGCTTGTTTTATGACCTCCATACATTCTTGTGTGAGGTCTAAGTGTCCGAATTCTAGGATTTCAGGAGCCAAATTGCTAGATTCAATGATGCTGGGTTTGGATGCCTGATCTGTTGTTTGTGTTGTGTTAACAGATCTGGTCTGTTGGGTAGTTTGACATGCGGTACTAGTGAAAAGTCTAGTAGAGTTGTGTACCAAGGTTGTCTTGCCCATGTGGGTGCTATTAGTATGAGTTTGAGTTGGTTTTGACTCAACTTGTTTACTAGATATGGAAGGAGAGGGAGAGGGGGAAAAGCGTATGCAAATATCCCTGACCAACTCATCCATAGAGCATTGCCTTGTGATTCGCGGTGTGGGTACCTGGATGCGAAGTTTTGGCATTTTGCGTTTTGTTTTGTTGCGAACAAATCTATCTGGGGTGTTCCCCAAATTTGAAAGTATTTGTTCAGAATTTGGGGGTGAATTTCCCATTCGTGGACTTGTTGGTGGTGTCGCGAAAGGTTGTCTGCTAGTTGGTTTTGGATCCCTGGAATAAATTGTGCTATTAGGCGAATGTTGTTGTGAATCGCCCACTGCCATATTTTTTGTGTTAGGAGGCACAATTGTGTTGAGTGTGTTCCTCCTTGTTTGTTTAAATAATACATTGTTGTCATGTTGTCTGTTTTGACAAGAATGTATTTGTGTGTTATTATGGGTTGAAAGGCTTTTAACGCTAGAAATACTACTAACAGTTCTAGGTAATTGATATGAAATTTTGTTTGGTGTACATCCCATTGTCCTTGAATGCTGTGGTGATTGAGGTGTGCTCCCCACCCTGTCATGGAAGCATCTGTTGTTATAACGTATTGAGGCACTGGGTCCTGAAATGTCCGCCCTTTGTTTAAATTGTTGCTGTTCCACCATAGAAGCGAGAGGTATGTTTGGCGGTCTACCAACACCAGATCTTGAAGTTGACCCTGTGCCTGTGACCATTGTGATGCTAGGCACTGTTGTAAGGGTCGCATGTGTAGTCTTGCGTTTGGGACAATGGCTATGCATGATGACATCATGCCTAGAAGTTTTAGCACCAATTTTGCTTGTATTTTTTGGTTTGGAAACATAGCACTTATTACTTTGTGGAATGCTTGCACTCTTTGTGGACTTGGAGTGGCAATTCCTTTTAATGTGTTGATGGTTGCTCCTAGATATTGTTGTGTCTGACACGGTTCCAGGTGTGATTTTGTATAGTTGATGGAGAAACCCAGTTTGTGAAGGGTTTGTATGACATATGTGGTGTCGTTTGTGCACTTCTTTACTGTATTGGTCTTGATTAGCCAATCGTCCAGGTAGGGAAACACGTGTATCTGTTGTCTTCTGATATGTGCTGCTACTACTGCTAGACATTTTGTGAACACTCTTGGTGCAGTTGTTATTCCGAATGGTAAGACTTTGAATTGGTAATGTATTCCTTTGAATACGAACCTTAGGTACTTTCTGTGAGAAGGGTGTATCGGTATATGAAAGTACGCATCTTTTAGGTCTAATGTGGTCATGTAATCCTGCTGTTTGAGCAGTGGAATGATGTCTTGTAGTGTGACCATGTGGAAGTGGTCTGATATGATGTAGGTATTTAGTGTCCTGAGATCTAATATTGGTCTTAATGTTTTGTCTTTTTTTGGAATTAGAAAGTACAGGGAGTAAACTCCTGTGTTTTTTTGTTGTACTGGTACTAGCTCTATTGCATCCTTTTGCAGTAGTGCTTGAACTTCTAGTCCTAAAAGTTCTAAATGTTGTGGTGACATTTTGCGTGTTTTTGGAGGGATGTTTGGTGGGAATGTGTGGAATTTTATGCAATATCCATGTTGGATTATTGCTAATACCCAATTGTCTGTTGTAATCTGTTGCCAAGATTGGTAGAATTGGCTTAGTCTTCCCCCCACTGGTGTTGAGTGAAGGGGTTGTGTGACTTGAAAGTCACTGTTTAGGTGGAGGTGTTTTTGGAGTTTGGAATCTTCCCCTACTCCTTGAGAATTGACCCCCTCTATATCCCCTGAAACCTCCCCTTTGGAATGAACCCTGATATGGTGTGGTTCTTGTTTGTTGGCTGGTGGTGTCTGTGGGTTGGCCACGAAACCCCCCTCTAAATGGTGTTTTTCTAAAAGAGCCTCTGCTCTGCGGGGAGTAGAGTGCGCCCATGGCTTTGGCCGTGTCTGTGTCCTTTTTAAGTTTTTCAATGGCTGTGTCCACTTCAGGGCCAAAAAGTTGTTTCTCGTTGAAGGGCATATTAAGGACAGCCTGCTGGATTTCAGGTTTGAAGCCTGAAGTGCGTAGCCAAGCGTGTCTCCTTATGGTGACAGCAGTGTTGACTGTTCTTGCTGCAGTATCGGCTGCGTCCAGTGAAGAGCGGATTTGATTGTTTGAGATCGTTTGTCCCTCTTCAACTATTTGCTGCGCCCTTTTTTGGTATTCCTGGGGAAGATGGTCTACGAGAAGTTGCATCTCGTCCCAGTGTGCGCGGTCATATCTGGCCAGCAGCGCTTGTGAATTTGCGATGCGCCACTGGTTGGCTGCCTGTGATGCTACTCTTTTTCCTGCCGCATCAAATTTTCGGCTTTCTTTGTCCGGAGGTGGGGCGTCGCCAGATGTATGGGAATTTCCTCTCTTGCGAGCTGCCCCTACTACCACGGAGTCAGGTGGTAACTGCGAAGTAATAAACACTGGGTCTGTGGGTGGTGGTTTGTATTTCTTATCCACCCTTGGGGTGATGGCTCTTGATTTTACGGGCTCTTCAAAAATTTGTTTTGCGTGCCGTAACATCCCTGGTAGCATTGGGAGACATTGATATTGGCTGTGTGTAGCCGAGAGGGTGTTAAATAAAAAATCATCCTCTATAGGATCGGAATGCAGTTGGACATTGTGGAATTCTGCTGCCCTAGCCACCAGTTGCGAGTATGAGGTACTGTCCTCTGGCGGTGACGGCTTTGTGGGGTATGAATCGGGATCATTGTCCGGCACTGGGGTGTCATACAGGTCCCAAGCGTCTTGATCCTGATCGTCATGACTTATGGTAGTTTGCGCTGGTGAGTGCATTTGTGGCGGTGTTTGTGCCGGCGATGCCTGTGGTGGAGAGGGCGGAGGCGTGACTTTTTTAACCACTTTGGCTTGTGGTTGTGCGTCATCCTTTGGAAGTCCGATCCTTCTTTTCCTCATTATTGGGTGAAGGGTTAATATCTTCCCTGTGTCTTGCTGGATGTACAGTCTCTTTTGTGTGTAGTCCGATTCTACACTTTGGAGCTCTTGTCCAAATCTGTGCATCTGGCCACTTATTCCTTGTTCCTCTGTGTAGGATGAAGTTGTGGAACTTTTCGGCGCCGAGAGATCTTTTTTCGGCTTCGGCGCCGACAGGATTTTTGTGGCTTTCGGCAGTGTGTCTCGATGCCGATGTTTTTCGGTGCCGGCATCTTGCTTTTGCCTCTCGGCGCCGCTATCTCGGCTCCGAGGTTGCTCCATGGCGGTCCCTCGACCGGAGTCGGGTGTCTTCGCTATGGGCGTGCCCTTTTTCGGCGCCTTCGGCGGCTCGCCGGTTTAATGGGTCGAGCCATGGCCTGTTGGCAGTGGCGTCCCCTGGGCTTTTGTCTTCTCAATGGTTTTACTTTTCGACGTCTTACTCACTGTTTGTAGCTGTTCTTCGACGTCGGAGTCTCCGGATTCTGATTCCGGAACCGAGAATGTTTCCTCTTCCTCGTCGAAACGTTGTTTTGTCGGCGTAGAAGCCATTTGAAGACGCCTGGCTCTTCGGTCCCGGAGTGTTTTTCTGGACCGGAAGGCTCGACAGGCCTCACAGGTATCCTCCTTGTGCTCGGGGGACAAGCACAAGTTACAGACCAAGTGCTGATCTGTATAAGGATACTTACTGTGACATTTTGGGCAGAAACGAAACGGGGTCCGTTCCATCGGCTTCGATGTCGCACGCGGTCGGGCCGACCAGGCCCCGATGGGGGATCGAAACTACCCCAAAGTCTTCCGATGATCGGTGTCGATGTACCTAACTATCCCGATACCGAACGGAACAATACCGACGCTTTCTTCCGAGATTCTGACTAACTTTCCGAACCGAAACACGGAGCGAAAAGGAATACGTCCGAACCCGACAGCGGAAAAAAACAATCTAAGATGGAGTCGACGCCCATGCGCAATGGAGCCGAAGAAGGAGGAGTCCTTCGGTCCCGTGACCAAAAAAGACTTCTTCGAAGAAAAACAACTTGTAATACTCCGAGCCCAACACCAGGCAGCGGACTGTGCTAAACATGTGTATCTGCAGCAACATATGCCATCGAACATGTATCACATTTTTCAACTAAAAACTGAACCTTTTTACTTACATTGGAAGCTGAGGATTTTGGGACCTAGTTCAGCAGACACCTGAAAGAAACTTAGCAGACATGTACATTTGTAAAAGCTAGACACCTGGGCAATCCAGGGTTGGGTTACTTGCACAGCTCTTACTAGGTAATGTTACCCAGAAGCCCTTGCAAACCTCAATCTTTGTCAAAAAACACATATTTTCCCCACATTTCTGTGACACAAAGGTCTGGAATCTGTGATGAGCCACACATTTCCTACCACCTTGAGTTCCCACATGTTTCCTGATAAGAACAGTATCCTGCTTGTGTGGGTAGTTCAAGAGACCGCTACACAAAAAGCCCTAAAGCATTACGTTGAGAGATAAGTGGCAAGAGTAGCTGTGATTTTTGGGGCCGTGCTGTGGCGCCAACCATACAAACCTATCAACAACCCCACTTGCATGGTTTGGCCTAAGGCCCACAGCAGGAACAAATCAAGCCAAGGTCAATGGAAGTCCCCTGCAAGGAATATTGGTTTGAGCTATTCTTGTCGAAGGCACTGGGCCCAACCACTAAAGCGGGGTAAAGTTTTTATCAGGACAAGTGGGAGGACACTAGGTGGTAGGAATTTTGTTTACATCACATTATTATAGGGAAAATGTGTGACTTTAAAGCAAAGTTTGAGTTTGCAGGGCACTGTGTGTAAGAAAATGTTGTGGGATCCACACAAAGAACACCACTCTGGACTCCCTGTAGTGTCTAATTTCAGAAATGTCTTGGTCTTGTAGGTGTCCCCAGGTGGCACCCTACCAAAGCCTAAAAAGTGCAGCCTTCACCACCATGGCAATTGGGAAGCCATTGGGATTTGGCCCCACTCTCCTGGACCATATGTAAAAATAGACCCAACAGAATCAAACCTCCTCTCACTTGCCATTGGGGTTGGGATATTATAGTCCACAGGGGAGCAGAAAGACTGAAGGTTTTAGGGTTGAGGGTGGGGCCTGATGTTAGGATGGCTTATACGCACCTCATCTCATTATTGTATATACAAAAATATATTCCTGCCATACAGTGGGCTTCGTTCCTCCTCCACCCCCTGCCCCAGGACCAAATTGGTGGCAACCCTCCTGTGTGCCGACGGGGCTAGAAAGACTGATTTGTCCCATTTAGGGAGAAGCCAATGCCCGAATGTTATGCCCGCACCCCTTGCTTTTGCCCCAAATGCAAAATGCTTGATGCCAGTGGGCTCTCTGCCAGGCAACCTCCTCAACTGGAACAAACCTCCAATCTGCCCCATGGGCCAGAAAGACACTATTATCCTTTCTGGGGAAAGGGTATAGCTCAATGTCAGGTTAGGCTGCCCCATCCTTTAGTTTATTTCGGCACCATTTGTATTTCCTAGTGCACACAGGGCTTTCTGCCCCCTCCTGGAGAAAACTGGGGGCAAACACCCATACCCATAGAGGGACAGAAAATGGATTTGGCCTTTTTGGGGTGGGGGTGTCGCCAGAGTGCAATGCCTGAACCCCTTTCTTTTGCCCCAATGCTAAATCGCTGGTGTCGGGGCAGACTTTGGTCAACCTTCACAATTGGGACAAACCTCCTATCTGGCTGCAGGGGTATGGCTCGATGCCAGTGTAGGTCTCTCCCCTCATTTTGTTTTGGCTCCATTTTGAACTCCCTGGTGCCCAGTGGGCTTTCTGCCACCCCTTGGGTTAATTAGGAGTGAACCCCACACCCCTCTGGGGGCGGCAGATTGTCACCCCTTCTGGAGCTGGGGTATGGCTGAATTCCAGGTAAGACACCCCCCTCCTTTTGTTTGTTTTGGTGCCATTCTGAATTCCTGGGTGTCTACTGTGGTTTCTATGTTTTGTAAGTAAATCTACCCTGGTGATCATAACTCCCATCCACCCTCAGGAAGAAGGGGAGTTGGGGGGCAGAAAGACACATTTTGTTGGGGGACTTGAGGTGTCAGCCCAAGCCTATGGGACCAATCCCCAATATCCCTGGTGTCTAGTAGGTGGATCCCTTCTTAGGAACCTCTCTCCTCCATCAGGGCTTGGGGGGCTGAGATATGCCCCTTGAGTACTGGAGCAGTGAAGTAAAATGATTCCATTAGCTTGTTTTACTTTCACTTACCAGTAATGACATCCGGGCGCCCTGCACGCTCAGAGTCATTAAAGAAAAAAAAAGCCTTGGGTTGCTCATCTGGAGCATAGATAAAATAAAATAAAGGAATCCATCTGGTGGCAAAGCACCAGAGGTTCCTTTATACTCCTCACAAGAATCAACCAGTGGCCGACAGACACACTTAGGGGGTTAAAAGCCAAGTAACCATACACATGAATAACACTGGAACATCCAGGGAACTCTAATGCATGGTCACATTTTTAATAATATCCTCTTCCAGCCTTCCTAAACACATATAGTCCTGCTCCCTGGATATACCTCCACACACAAAATTGTTGTCAAGAGACTTTCATTTTTAGTATGAGTTTTTGTATCATTAGAGAAGTAATTTAGCTTTAGACATTGCTAATCCGGGCCGATTTGTTCTGGGCCACATTTAAAAAAATGGTGGATGTGTTGCAGTGATGATGTAATATTTCAGGAAGGTTGTATGATGGAACCACGCATGTGGCAACCACACATGCCAGAAAAACAAGGTTGAAATGACGACTAGGTTGTTGCCACACATGCCTTTACAGCGATTTTTAAAAACCTGGAAATACAAAATTACCCTGACCCCACCCCTAAAAACCCACCCCCCACCCGCCCTAAAAACATAATTACCCCATGCCCAAATACAAAATTACCCTGACCCCCACCCGCTCCTAAAAACCCAACCCGCCCTAAATACACAATTACCCCACCCCTAAAAACCCGACACCCCCAACCCCTATATACAAAATTACCCGACCCCTCACCCCTCCCCCAAAAAACAAAATAATCCTGATCCCTCCACCCGCCCTAAAAACCATAGTACCGACCCCTTAAAAAAATACCCTAAACACCCCAACCCCCTCACCCCCAGCCCTCACCCCTAAAAACCACCCCCAACCCTGCACCAGCCCCATTTACCTGACCGCGTCCTCTCCCGATGGATCTTCCTTTTTCTCTGCCTTAACCACGCATGTGTGTTGTTCAGCACATGCGTGGTTAAGGCAGAGAAAAAGCCCTGCGTTATTCAGGGAAGCGTTGTTCCACTTGCATGAACAACGCAGGCGTGGTTCCGGATGCGTTGTTCCGGATCTTTCCCTTTCAGGAACCATGAGACCTATATACTTCACTTTGGTGTCAAAACACAGGTTTTCAAGTAGTCTTATAGAGACAGAAAATAACTCCTCAGAGCAACCCTTCTGCCATTTTCCAAAATTGCGGCACTTCAATGATATGTTTTAGCAGTCATATTGGTAATTTATTTTAATATTGTTTTTGTTTCAGGTTTTCTGTTGATTCAAATTCGTAAACATGAGCGAAGCAGGTGGTAGCAGAGGATCTTTACCTCCTGACACAGTGTTGCTAACTACAAAGACTGAGGACTCCTTCAACAAAGAAAAATGTGTCATATGCCAAACTAATGTTAAAGAAAAGCAAACCTCAACTGCGGCTGGACAGAAGAGAGTTTGAGATGATGCAGAAATACAAGATGAAGTTCACAAAAGATTGAAACTCATGGGTGAAGAGGAGCAAATATTTTATCATTGTAACAACAAGTGCTACAAGTCGTACACAAAGAAAACAAGCATGGAAAAAAATGGTCAAAAAACAAAAAATTGCAGAAACTAGTGAATCACAACAAGAATAGGAGTCTTCTGAGAAAGCAACGACAACCAAACCCAATACCCATCCACTTAGAGGATCAATGGATACCCCCTCATCCACCTCCAACAACTGATCAGAAAGCAGAGAATCTTCATTGTGTTATCTGTGGTTTAGCCAGAACAAGGGCCAAAGGGATAGACGAAAGAACAAAGTACAGAGTATGTAAGTCTCAAAGAGCAAACATGTTTTTATCTGAAGCTAGTTTCTTTCAAGATGAAGTTTCTTTTTAGCTGAGTAGCTGACCTAAACAGCGATATGACTGTACCTGCATTGGATTTGTATCCCCACCCGAACTGCATGCATGCATACATACATTCAAAAATATGAATGTACAATGTGCTCACTGCATCAGTGTAACCAGCAGCCTTCAGTTAAGTTTGAACTCTTTGGAAAAGCAAATTAGGTTTTAAAGCCACTCTTGAGTGATGGCTACGGGTTTACACTCAGTGACATCAGAGAAATAATGGTCAACATTGATGAAACTGTAGTGATCCATAATAATGAAATTGCGATTGTTCTGGTGAGAATGTACAATGACAGAATACGTTTTTGTCAATCTAACAAAAAGAATGAGCACTTATGGTGTTCGCAGCTGATTTGACTCCTGAAGTTCCTGCTGCCAAAATAACATCACAGGAAACAGTAAAATCAGCAGGCACCATTTAAAGAAACATCCTGAAAGATTAAGATTTTGGACTTAATGACAAATGTGATGCCCCAGAGTTCCGCAAATCATGGGGGACAATAAGAATGCCTAATGCGGTCGTAACATTTTTACATCATTATTTAATATCAGCAAAGCAAAACTGTTACAAACTAAAGTTCTTGAGTTTGGAACAGAAGCCGACAACACTGATGATGGCTTTGAAGATATAAGTGAAGAAGTGGAAGATAATCCCATGAACGGACAAGCTTAGGCTGTGAAACTGTTCTGTCTTTTCCACATAATGTTTTATGAATTACATCACGGCAAAAAGAAAACTCTGCTACACATGATGACTGCCCACACAATCTATGAATGGTGGAAAAGTAGAGAGCTAATCACGTCAGTGAATAGGATTGGTGTATCAATAAGTTATAATGACATAGTACGGAGCAGGAACTTGTTAGCAGCTCATGCTGTAAAACCTTGCGAATCCGTCAGCACACCACTTCTAAGTCAATTTACCAGGAAAGGATTTACAACTACAGCACTAATTTGTCTGGAACACCCAGCACACATGATACTGCCATGGTGCTTTTTGAAGACTGTACCAATAAAGTAGCTGCTGGAAAACAAGCTGTGTCAGTTGTAGCCATAAACAAACAAAGCTGCCAACTTATGACCCAACTGCCTTGCCAACGTGTGTGAAATCACTACAAGCCATCAATACGTCTCAGTCTACTGGAAAGCTTCAAATTGGCTGAGGACATGGATATTCTTCTACCTGATGCTGCGGTCTGCAAAGCTGATTTAACTGAATTTATCATATCATGTATTTGCTGCGGACTAAAGGATGAAGAAAAGCCAGTTACTTCGTGGGCTGGAATTCATGCTCTGATCTCCCAGAATACTGTCCCACTGAATAAGGTTGACTGGAGCCACCTCCAGTCACAAACTATGCAACTGTATACACAGCTCTAAAAAATTTAAAAAATGTGCATGCTCATCTTGAAGACCAGCCTATCCTGCAAATTTTCTCTGATTAATGTGTTTTCCGTATTGTAGCTGACATTTTTATGAGCAATCCAGTAGAATTTCTTTATCCAGTGATGGGCGTTTTCCACATGACAAAAGTTGTGTTGGGGTGTGTAGGAAGTTATCTCAGTGGATGTGGCACAGATGATACACTTACCGAGGATGAAATCTTTGGAAGCAAAACTGTCAAGTCAGTATTAAGCGGAACTCATTATGTTTGTTTGCTACAAGATATGCTCTTCATATTCAAAGCTATAGAAACATTGTGTTGGAATGCTTTCTGGAACAAGAATGACAAATTATGTTTTGCATATCTTATCTCAGAAGTGAGCAAGCCACAGGGTGCACTTCATTTAAAAGGCATAATGCAAAGCCAGGCAATGTTCAATGCACTCAGTTTAAAATCAGAAAACCAAGTTTGTAGAGTTTCTCAAAGAAAGTGAAGAAAAATCTGAACTTTGCAAGTACTGGGTAAATGTTTCACACATAATACCTCTAGTGAAAAACATGGTACATGCTGATCGGGAAGTTGGTTCGGAACTGCACGTGAAGACTACCTCACGCACTCTACCCCAGTTAAATGTTTTGAAAGCTTACGAATTTGAAGGTTGTACTACTTAGTCTGAACAATTGTTGTTGAACTTATTCTTTATCATTGTTTTCTTAATCTTTCTCTATTATAGTATAAGGTTTACATAATTTTTTTCTTCCTTTTAAATCACTTCAACATTGAGTATTGCTGCTTTAAACTTATTTTATATTCATAGTAACATTATATTAGTGTATTTCCACATATAATTTCATTCTATATATTATTCTATTATTATCATATCTCCTGTATGTGACCCACGTCAACGAAACCTTTGAAAATAATCTCCTTAAATGTTCATGATTTTACAAAAAATGTTATTACAAGAGACACCCTCGTGAAAAATCAAAACGTGATTGGGTGGGTCAGGTCATTCATGCGAGTATTAACTCCCTACCCCCTAATGATTCAAACATGATATCTAGAAAAAGTAGAGTTGCAATTCTCTTCAATAAACACCTCTCCTATAAAATACTACAAAACTGGTAGGATAAAGAGGGGCATTATTTCTTTGTTAAACTCCAAATACGCAATGTATTTCTGAAAGTGGGATCAATATACCCCTCTACAGATTCCAAACTTACTTTTATATCCCAACTCAGTAAGTTATTAACAATATTCAGAAACACGTGTGTAGTGATAGAGGAGATGGCGATATTTCATGCGATCTATTTATTGACAGATCTGGTAAACCAGACACACAACACGACAAAGACAGGCATATGTTGAAATATTTAATTAATGACTATTGCTTGCAAGAACCATGCAATTGAGAGAGATTACACTTTTAGGCTCCTGTCCTCATGCTATTCACACAAGAATTGACTACTTCTTGCCGTTTTCTGTTTTGCAACTGGTGACTGATGCACAGATTATCCCTTGTAGTATATCAGATCACAATCTTATTTATGTTAGTATTGATTTAGAACTCTTACGAACTCCAAAACCTCAGAGGAGACTTAATCTCTCTTCATTTAAAACACCACAGGAGAAGCAAATATTATTTTCATACATGGAACAATTTCTGAAAGCGAATGAACACTCGGTGTCCTATACACATGTATTTTGGGGTGCAGGAAAAGCAGCATTAGGAAGAGGTATAATGAGGGACACTTCACTTGCTAAAAACGTACAAATGTTACTTGAGTTGCATTAGAAAAAGAAATCATACATCTCACCTCAATCCATTCTCAAACACAATCCAAATACTCTTGCAGAAATGATCTATAAAAATTTAGCTTAATAACGGTTATACTTCTTACACAGAAAAATGTTTATTCCCAATTCATCAGTCATCATGGGCAGTAGGAAAAAGCTGGGAGATTACTAGCCTATCAATTAAGACAACATGAAGGTTCAAGAACAATTCCCGCTATTAGACACTCCGACGGTACTTTACTAACACTCCCTTCAGAGATTCTTTCTAGATTTCAAACGTTTTATGAGACTTTATACACTTCCATTGATTGCTCGGATCACTTGGAAGAAAACATCTTCTTTTCCAACCTTAATCTCCCGAAATTGACATTAGAACAGAAACAAAAATTAGAGGGGAGATTACTAGTGATGAGACACTAAAAGCAATTGACTCTTTAGCTACCGGGTGAAGATTAACTTCCGACTGACTTTTATAAAATCACTAAAATGCATATAGACCCACTGTCAGTATTTAATGAAGCTTTGAAATTGGGACACTTACCTCACGATTTTTCATGAGCTCGGATCACTGTATTCCCTAAACTGGGCAAAGACCCCTTGGAATGCTCAAGTTACAGACCAATCTCATTAATTAATTTGAATATCAAAATTCTGCCTAAAATACTGGCACAGCGTTTGGGCTCAGTAATCCCCTCTTTTATATATCCTCCCCAAGTTGGCTTTGTCCCTGGTCGATCTTCCATTAAACACCTTTGCACCATCTCACGCTTATTGTTGCAGTTACGAAACGGTAGAGCGGAAAATATTTTTCGTTCTTTAGATGCTAAAAAACGTTTTTGACAGAGTAGAATGGGGATACTCATTTTGCAGGATGTAAAGGATGGGTTTCCGTAGGGATTTCCACACATTAACAAGTGGTATGTATCACTCACCCTCTGCCTCCGTATCTTGTGGCGGATTCAAATCATCATATTTCAACATTCAACGCAAAACTTGACAAGGTTGCCCTCTTTCTCCATTATTATTTTCATTAGCTTTTGAACATCTAGCTATCATCATAAGATCTAATAATGACATCAAAGGCACAAACACTATAGCTGGAGAAATCAAAACTTTTTACTACATGGGCAATATACTCCTTACCCTATCACATCCTAAATCATCCGCAAATACATTAATCTCACAATTAAACATATTCTCCGGTTACAAAATGTATTGGTATAAATGAGAAGCCCTACCTATAACCCCGGTTAATACTATAGCTATTATCGACTGACTTTCTTTCAAATGTGGACTTGAAATTAAAATAGCGTGTTTTTTTATTTTTTATTGTGGTCTCAAGGATATGGTTGCAGATAATTTAAACCCAAGAAATTACCAAACTAAAAGAGACTTTCAACGCTTAACACTTCTAAACTTATCCTTATAGGGTAGAATACAGATCATAAAAATAATCACAACTCCTAAATTCAATTATGTTTTCAGTATGGTTCCACTTTCTATTAGGAGACCCATCTTTATTTAAATCACTGACATCCATGATTTTCCGTTTTGTATGGGGCGGTGACAGGCCTAATTTAAACAGTTCCAAATTGCATTCTACATCTGAAAAGGGAGGTCTATGATTTCCTCACTTCGAATATTATTGAACTGCACAATGTTTAGCACATTATATTTATATGCTACCAAATCATAGGAACACACCGCTATGGGTTACGATGGAACGATCCATTCTTCAATCCGATTTGGACCTAGCAATCTATTACACTAAAACAGTAAAATATAAGAATTCTACTAATCCTATTATTTACACCTCACAACTAGCTTGCAAAAAGCACACAAACTCACAAATAATCACCCTCACCTGCACTATGAAGCACCAATATGGGATAATGCAGATATTAAGTTGAGGGGATCTGAACTCAACTGGCCCCTTTGGATTAAACACAAAATTATTCGGATATCAGATGTGTTTACAGCATCCCATTCTGTTATACGTTTTTCCAGTTTACAACAGGAATATGAAATACTGTCTTCTTCCTTCCATAACTACCCTCAACTACTCTCAGCCCTCACTTCAAGCTTGACAAAGACTCCTGATGTATTATCCCATTCACCAATCACATGGTATACACATGTATTCATACTTGGAAGTCTTTTAAGGGAACAGTGTCCAGTTTATTAATCATTCTATTCAACTACTAATTTTCTACTGAAACTTCTTGTAATCTAAAATCATGGTGGTCTACACGTTTGAATGTGGTCTTTGATGAAGAGGACTGGCATACAATCCTAGAGAGTTGCTATAAAGAACTAAGGGACTCTGGCCTTAAATTCAACTATTTCAAAATATTACATCACTGGCCTTGGTCCCCTTCTAAATTATATTCAGCTAAATTAAGTCCACACTCCCTTTGTTGGCGATGTAGAACCTCAGGTGGTGATATTCATATTGTTCATTTAAGTATGGGAATGTCCCAATATTCGTACATTCTGGCTTCAAATTGAAAATTATTTAAAAACAAACTGTTATTAATGTTTCTCTTTCAAATCGTTTGCCACTCTTACATGATATTTCAGAATTGCCACCTATGTCTGCTCACGCTTTTAAGTGGTTATCCACTGCACTCAGTTTAGCAAGAATTAATATTCTACGTTTTAGATCCAAGGTTGTTCTGAGCCTTTAGTCCTGGCTTGCAGATATGTTTGAAGTGGGTACATTAAAAAAAATTATTTATAAATTGAATGACAATTGATTTAATTTAACTATATATGGATTCCCTTCATAGATTCATGTTAATTAGACACAATTCTCTCTTTCTCCCTTTTGTTTTATTATTTTATTTAGGATAAATACGGGTTTACATTAGAAATCTAGCTTTGGATGTATATGTTTTTACATTACTTACGAATATATATATTTTCCTATTGCTATGCTACCTATTTTACCAATGTTTGAATATGGTACTATATTACTTTGTTGTTTGGTTATTAGTGATCCTCATTTACTCTTTCATTTTCTTCAGTTTCTTCTGTTTTATTTCATATTACTTTTATTAACATAATATTATTTATCTGGACTGACTTGTAATTGTGCCTGAATATTTTTGTAATGTTATAAAAATTTCAATAAGAAATTGTGAGAAAAAACACCCACGAAGATTACAGGCAAGTACATCTGTCAAGCATACAGCACCTAACATTGTGGCATACCACATTTCAAAGCATTATCATTTGACAGTGCAGTTCCATTTTCTGAGATGTGAAAGGAACCCCACCAATGGCCCCAGACTCTGCTTTACTTCCTGCGGTAGCCCCAGACGTTAAAAATGATTTGCTCCATTTTTGCACATTTGTCCATTACTGGCTACCAGAAGCAGCTGCCTACCCCAGTGTGGGTTTTCAAAGCAGATATGTGATGAGGAGGTGGGTGACGGACAGCCTTGCGATCTTTCTGCCAACCAGTGCAGGTGTGTGATTCATTGTGAGTTATTGGCTGTTAATGTTAATGTGGGAGACATTTAGACCATCATTCCCAGTTGGCTAGTCCTTTGGTGCAGTAATATCGCCCAGGGAAAAGAAGATACTACAGGATGCGTTTCTTCTTTGGTAAGGTATTACCTCACAATTACACGTTTTGCAGGTCAACACAATAATAATGCATGCTTTTTACTATTCCAAGGATGTAAAACTTTCAATCTTAAGATTTTTCTTAACCCAAATCATGTTTGGTATTATCATGGTAAATTCATGTGAGAAGAAACTGCTGCGTCAGTGCACAATTTCTGCACAACATATGTAATGCCGAAGTGGCCCCAAAACCCTGTTTGCACCTGAGTCAGCACTTATTGGTCGACTCAGAAAGACAACCTAAAGACCTGAAGGAGAATTAAATAATCGTTTTGTTGTCAGCAGGTCTCACTGAGAAAGAGACTCTCTTACGTCTCCCAATTCTCTTATTTTTCTGATTATTAGGCTATCAGGAGGCTTGTCTTGTTTAAAGTTAGTCTTGTAGAAAGCAGATAGCTTCAAGCGCCCTACTCAGGGACAACCACCAGTTGTGAATAGGGTGGAATGAACTTGGCTAGTTTGCTCCTCCTGCCTTAGCCTGATCCAGTGGGTGAGTTGGGTATACCTATATGTTTGTGGTCAACGTGTACTGAGTGGTAAGCATGGTTGTCGCCCATCTCTTCTGCGTTCCCTAATGTATATTGACGTTGTGCCTAAATACAATCTCCAACATCTCTTTATTGTTTGCTAATCCGTTAGACACATTCTCTATTGTCTTTATGTTTTAATTTTACCATCTCTCCAAAGGGTCATCTAGTAGGATGCCCGCTCAACACACATATTGAATAAATACACATGTAGGAAAACAGTGGGGTGGGAGGTGAAGAACAGAAGTTTCTTGGGAATCGTGTTTTTTTTCTGCTGCAAACATACTTGTAAAGACTGTGTCAGGTTAGACGTAAAGGTCAGTGTAATATTAACTAAGGACTATCGCTTCTATGTGTACAGATTTTTGAATAATGAAATAAGTTGCAAAGTACATAGAGTTACATGATTACTGGAGGTTGAGTGCTGAAACAAATATGTAGAACAGATACCCATATAAGACGCTCTCAATTAGGATAAATTGTTTGACTGTTATTTGAAGATGATTAAATAGATCTTACTACATTACTTGATCACAATAAATACGTATGTCGAGGTTCATGGTATCTTTAATGAGTTTTCTCTAGTATTAGAACTTAGAACCTAAAAACTGATAGAATGTTTTTTTGTAATTTTGTAAAAATTAGTCTGTACAGTGCTGTGAACTTATATAAGAAGGTAATGTCTATGATAAGATATTCAGAGGGATTTATTTGAAGATGTAAGCCGAATTACATCAGAGTTTCAATGAGGTGTTCCTCAATACAAAATAATTTAAATTATTTAATTCAGAGGGTGTTCACAACTGGCTAAGTAAATAAACAAGATGGATGCCTATCTTCAATAGTGTTTTCCTCAAAACAAACCATTTAGACACAATACTCCACAGATCCATTTCATTTCAGACATGGAGTGAGAGGTACTTCTTGCTGCTTTCTGAATCTGTTCTTCAACCACCAGTGCAGAAAAGCCACAGAGGAGGGGGAGTTAATATGCAGCATTTAATGAACGAAGTGTGTTCGCCAAATGTCACCACCAAAGAGATCGTTAGTCCCAGTGGGGATTTCCGGCTTTACCAATACACATAAAAACATCTGATAGCGCGCAGAGAGCTGGAGTACCTGTGTCTGGCACACCATCAGAGGACAGCAACAGGGCCATAGTATTGGTCCACTCGCACGCGTCTCACGGTCGGTTTCAACAGGCCGGGCAGTAATACCAAAGTACAAAATGAAGAGAGGTGTATTCCAAAAATGACCGATAATATTAAATATATTCATAATGAATTAATCAGTGAAAGGTATTATGCTGTGTGAGCGTGTCAAATAATTTTCCTTCCATGATAACCCATATGAAATGAATACATGCCATCCTTTTCTCATAATAAAACGGTGCTCAAAATGGTACCCAGAGAAGGTGGTAATCTTCCAAAAAATTAAACAAAATGTAAATTGCATACGATTTCTTAAAACAAGATCTGCCCTTTTCATTGTGCACGACCCAAACAAAACATTTACATTTTTAAAACTGGCATGTTCTAAGTGTACTAAAACGTGCATTCAAACATGTATTGTTTCTCACATTTGTACCACTATGTAACCGGTGGCTATTCTGTAACTTAACATGCCTGCGTGTTGGTAAAACTAAAAGATGAGAACTAAACACATGTTTAGGTCTCGCCTATTAGACAGTGCATGAGCTGTCTGTTATGGAATGTGTTGTTAGCTTACAGTGAGCCCGTCCATTGCTTACCACTGGTTGGCTTTACTGTTACTCTCATTTGCTTGCTTCACATTCGGTAGCATGTGTGGGCTCTCCTTCCCCTTCTTGTATTCGTGGCTCCCATAGAGCATGGATGCATTCATTACTTGTGTCCTTCCACTGCTAACTTTTCTGGTGCTTCTCTTTTCTTTTTGTTTAATGACTGCATGAGAATTTATTTGTTTTTCGGCTGTCTCTCTTGTATACTTCTCCCCCACCTCCCCTGTGCTTCTGTGTTCCTCTTTCTCCCTTGTGCTTCTCTCCCACATCCCTGTATTGCCTTCTTGCTTGTGTGCTTCTCCCCATCAGATGCACGCTGTTGTTGTCACACATTTGGTCCCTTCCAACGATCCATACGCTCCGTGTTGCTTCCTCCTCATGTTCCTTCCATCCCTGAGTCCCCAGCGCTACTTCTGCCCCTGGGTCCTCCCTGTTGCTTCCATTTATGTGCCTTCAAAATGAAGCAGCTGCGTTTCTTCTGGTTTTTCAGCTGCATCAAAAGCATTTTTTACGTCTTTTTAGCCAAGTTCCTTGTAAAGGCCAAAAGGTCCCAAAGGAGAGACTGACTGGCTTTGCCAATGCTTATTAAGCAGTGGACAGATTTCTGACTTCAGAAACATTGTACATTTTTCTTAGAATGTCCTGTCACAGGTAGCATAGGTGAGGGTTGCAGCATTGGTGGCGTGTGTTCTCCTGACTCCTGCGTTTCATAGGATCCCTGATCTGCATGTTAGACTTCACACACGTTACATATCATGGGACACAATTTGGATAACAAGAGTAAGAGTAAATAATCTTTATTTGCATCACTTAATTACAACCTTCACAAAAGAGGTAAAAACTTTTAAAAGTAGCAAATTATCTCATTTCCATATATAGATAGAAGTTGCAATAATTTTAGCAACAAATAACTTGGCAGATGCATAATATGTAACATGAGACTCTATTAAGTGTTTAGAAAACGTGTATCTTTTAAGTGACTGACTGCACCAGCAATGTGCACAGTTCCATCAAATGTATGGATTGGCTAGGGCTCTTTTGTGCTCACCTCCATAACCGATTACTATCCCTCATTTAGGTATATTAACAGAAACTCAAGGGAGTCCGATAAGAAGCATATGTTTTTAACTTGCGTATCCAGTGCTTGTGCCCAAAACACAGTAGATAAGTTAAAGAATCTACAAATAAATATTGTTGGACTTTTTTGCTTATGCAGGGTCATCCCCAATCTTTTTGCCTCCTGCCTCCTATTTTTCTGACCTGTTGCTGTTGGCTTTTGAACTCTGAGCACTTTACCACTGCTAACCAGTGCTTAAGTGCATATGCTCTCTGTGTAAAATGTATGGTTGATTGGTTTATCCATGACTGGCATATTTGGTTTACTAGTAATTCCCTAGTAAAGTGCACTAGAGGTGCCAGGGCCTGTAAGTCAAATGCTACTAGTGGGTCTGCAGCACTAGTTGTGCCACCCACATAAGTAGCTAAGTAATCATGTCTCAGACCTGCCACTGCAGTGTCTGTGTGTGCAGTTTTAACTGTAAATTCGACTTGGCAAGTGTACCCAACTTGCCAGGTCTCAACCTTCCCTTTTCTTACATGTCAGACACCCCTAAGGTAGGCCCAAGGGCAGGGTGCAGTGTAAGGTTAAGGTAGGACATATAGTAATGTGTTTTATATGTCCTGACAGTGAAATATTGCTAAATTCGTTTTTCACTGTTGCAAGGCCTGTCCCTCTCATAGGTTAATATGGGGGCTACCTTTAAATATGATTAAAGTGTAGATTCCCTTTGGGAGTGGATGGACATGTGGAGTTTGGGGTCTCTGAGCTCACAATTTAAAAATACATCTTTTAGTAAAGTTGATTTTAAGATTGTGCGTTTAAAAATGCCACTTTTAGAAAGTAGGCATTTTCTTGCTTAATCCTTTCTGTGACTCTGCCTGTTTGTGGATTCCCTGTCTGGGTCAGTTTGACAGTTGGGCTGGTTGCACCTCACACTAGACAGTGACACAAAGGGAGCTGGGGTGTAGTCTGCATTTCCTGATGAGCCATCTGTGCTAGGAGGGAGGGGAGGAGTGGTCACTTACACCTGAAAGGGCTGTGCCTGTCCTCACACAATGCAGTCTCCGACCACGTGGTGAGTGTCTGGGGCCTAGCCTGGGCAAGGCAGGATTTCACATTCAAAAGAGACTTTTCTTTAAAGTAGGCCTACTTCAAAGGAGAAACTGGATATAAGAAGGGCACCCAAAAGCACAGGCTTTAGAACACTTCTGGAAACAAAAGGAACCTCTGCCTGGAGAAGAGCTGCAGAGCTGAGGAGAAGTGCTGCCCTGCCTCTGACTGTGTTTTGTGGAGCTATCCTGCAGTTGCTGCTTCTGCCAGAGTAAGAGGGCAAAGACTGGACTTTGTGTGCCTTCCATCTTGTGAAGAAATCTCCAAGGGCTTGATTTAGAGCTTGCCTCCTGTTGTTTGAAGTCTCAGGAACAGCACAGACTTCTTTCTGCCAGCACCTGGAGTCTCTGGAGAGACTCCTGCTCTGACAAGTGGTGCCCTATCCAGTGCCTGGGTCCTTGAAAGAAAAGCTGGTGGAAATCCAAGGAAATCTACTTCGGACGACTTCGGACTGACACCGCTGCTGAATCCAGTGACGCCACCTGCAACCGACTCCGTGATCTTCGCTGGAACGCCACGAACTTTGCAGGCCCGACATCGCTGCAGCCCCACTGAAGTCCACGACTCCGTGGAAGTCGATGCACCACGTCGTGACCGACGCCGCTCGAAGTGCGTAGGTTCAACGTTTCGCACAGACGCCGCGATCCCCGACTTCGCGCATTGACTTGTTTTCACTCTTCACCAAAGGTACTGTACTTGGGGGTCTACGCGACTACATGTCCGGCGCCGCTGGTGTCGGCTTATTGGGAATGACTACGTCACAACCCCGCGTTAACACCTCATCGAAGCATTTTGTGTTTCTAAGCGCTATTTTTGAGTTTAATCTTTAAAAATTCATACCTTGACTTGTGAATGTTGGATTTTTGTAATTTTGGTCTTGGTTTGTTTAGATAAATATTTCCTATTTTTCTAAACTGGAGTTGTGTCATTTTGTAGTGTTTTCATTGAGTTACTGTGTGTGTTGGCACAAATACTTTACACCTAGCACTCTGAAGTTAAGCCTACTGCTCTGCCAAGCTACCAAGGGGGTAAGCAGGGGTTAGCTAAGGGTGATTCTCTTTTACCCTGACTGGAGTGAGGGTCCTTGCTTGAACAGGGGGTAACCTGACTGTCAACCAAAGACCCCATTTCTAACATTGGTGATCAGTGGTTGGGATTTGCACTTGTATTTGTACTCGACATACAGTGATTAAGTGTACACTACTGTTTGAGTTCAGACCACTACGTGACCACATACTTCTTGTCTTGTGATTCTGCTTTTTTTTCTCTGATGTCCTCCTGGAAATATTGCTAATATTTTTGGACTCTGGTTTTTGGTTGTGAAGCCTTTGCAGAATGGAAGTCATTTTCTGGCACTTATTTATGTATAAAAAGTGGCAGCTTAAAGCATTCGGCATGGAAAGGGGACTGGCTGTGAACAAGAAATTCAGAAGGGAGGATCTTGAGTCAGCCCTGTTTCAGTACTAGTTGAAACGTTGTCAGGCAACACCACCAAATGAGTCTGAGGAGGAGAACTACTCTGAGGAGGAGGGCAGAGGCCCTGAGGAGGGAAAAGAAAGAGATGATTGGCTCCTAGCTCGAATCCGGAGTCTGGAAGAGCTAGAAGCAGAGCTTGAGAGGGCTGAGGAGAAGAGAGCCTTAGCCCTGACAAAAGACAGGTTGGCAACTCAAGAGCTGAAACTGGAAGCCATGAGGGCTGAGTCCAGTTCAGATGGTGGCAGCAAAATTCTTATATCCAGTGCTGCTGAAGAATTGCACATGCCCAGAGATGTGGTGCCCTACTTGAAGGAGGGAGTTAACACACACCAGGAGGTTTGTAGTAAATCCTATTTTGTTTTAATGGGATAACAGGAGTTAGCTTAGCCTCTGGCTTGCAGACTCGTGCCCCTGTCACCTACTGACTTTTAACCTACTTAGCTTGCTCTGTCTTAGCCCATTTAATTATTTAATTCATCTAAGATGGCTGCCTTGTTAATAGTTAGGCCACTTGTTATGCTTTGCATTATCAGTGCCACCGCGCTAAGGCGTCAATATCAAGCAATAAAGACAAACAAACAGGAAGTGTTCACACTTAGGGATTTTCCCTCTCTATAGTTTCGAGGGATTGTTTATAATAATTGCCGTCCCAAGCATGTCTGTTATCTATTGTTTGGGAACACACCTACGTCAGGGGTCCTGGTAGATCTGTATAAATACATCGCACTTTAGACAGATAATCAGAGGGATTCCGACCAGAGGGCATCGCCACCATCGCTGATATCGATGCTGCACGTCGTCTTGACGCTGACCCAGTCTTCGTGTCCCTGCGGAGTCTGAGATAGAGACCTCATTCCAAGGTAACGAGGGTTGGGGGCTCCTCTCATGGACATGGCATTGGCAGATTAGGTTTAGCAAACCCAGCCCTCCTTTAGGTAGGAGGTTAGGCCTATCACATTAGGGTATTAGGGCATATTACATCTCGTATGTCTTTTACATGCATTGCAAGATGGTGGGGGTCTTTGTAATAATGACTCGTCTTTACAATTCTTTTTCTTGCATTATTCATTATCCTAATCATTGCAGCCCATGCAACATATCGCAAATTGCAGTTGTGTTAAATAAAAACTATTTAAACTTTACTGCATCTTTGTCATTGCCTGTGTTTGTATGAGACATGATATATCTGTGAGAAAGGGGTAATCTCTGTTTAACCACAACACTCCCTGAGATGTCTTATTCTCGAGTCCATGAGTAAAGGCTGCCACAAATCACGTTTTTACTATTGTGTTTTTGGTGCGGTGCTGCTAGTGAGCGGGTAAGGTTGGGACAACAGTTGCGACTTGTAGGATAGACATAGTCGCTACAAACAAAAGTACTGTCATCCTTTAACCAGCAGGCTTGCCTAGAGCAAGAGTCCAAACTACGACAGGTTCAGGGGTATGAGGTAGCTCCAGTTATGCGCAGAGTCCCTGAGGTGGATTGGGGAACTGGTACGGGGAGTCATATTCCTACTAGTGAGAGGGACACTCTACTGACTCTAGGTGAGAGTGACAGGGAGAGGGGTTCCCCCCAGGTAGAAGTCCTGGTTCTGGAGTATGAAGACATCCCAGAAGAGTGTGGGTTGAGTGTCAGGGACAGTCAGGTACTGTCTCACCAGTCTCAGGAGGGTGATGTGGGGTGCTTTTTCAAAGCAGAGTCACTGGATAGTTGGGTGAAGGGTACTTTGGTTAATTCATGTGAGGGGCTGAGGGATGTAATTGCTGGAGCGCATATGTCTAGTCCTTATTTTCCAGAGCTACGCCAACACCAGGTGAAGTGTGAGTTATCTGACCCCAGGGAACTTACACTGGAAGCAGACGTCTGGGTGAGTACCAGATAGTCTGAAGAGGCATTTGGGGGTGCTCCTGAGACGAGTGGTCTAGGTATTTCCCAACTAGGTGAGGTAGGGAAGGATTGTAGTGTCCCAGGTAGCTCCCAGTGTAGTGGGATGGGTGAGGGACCCCATGTCCAGTCACAGAGGAGCGGGAATGGGGATGGGCTGAGGCCCAAGGTGCCCGAGATCCGGTCCCAGGTCCTGGAGGGTTCCATTAGGGAACACCAGGAGGGGAGCCTAACCTCTACCGTAAGGCCATCTGTTGAGGGAGACCCCACAGTGGCTGTAGCCAGGGTCCCACCAGTTCTGGTGTCTGGCAGTACCACTCCTAGTGAGGGGGTGCAGAAGTCCAGACAGAGGGTTGAGAGGGGGTTGCGGACCCCAGTGGAGAGCCTGGAGGGTCATGGGTCAGCTCTGAGAGCAGAGCCCCCCAGGAATGACCTTGGTGAGACCATTTCTGGGGTGGGGGGAATCCAGACTCTGTCAGATGGGCAGAGGTCAGGAGACCTGCACCAGCCAGACTCCTGTGTGGCCCTTGGGGACAGTGGGTCCCTTGAGGGGGGGGGGTAAGTGTACCCCCCTGGAAGTCCTGGTGTGCCAGGCAATGGTTCAACCGCAGGGTGGTGACACTGGGTTGAATGATCAGGTTCAGGGGGTAAACTCTGACCTGATGGGGGGTAGGAGTGCTCCTAAGAAAGTCCTGGTGCGCCAGGCAGTGGTTCAACCGCAGGGTGGTGACTCTGGGTTGGATGACCAGGTTCAGAGGGTAAACTCTGACCTGGTAGGGGGTAGGTATGCCCCCCAGGAAGTCCTGCGTTGCCAGGCAGTGGTCCAGTCTGAGGGTACAGACCATGGACTGGAGGATCAGGTGCAGGGGGTAAACCCTGACCTGAAAGGGGGGTCGGTTTTCCCAATCACCCCTCCCCCGGTGTGATTTCAAGGGGTACTCTCCCTGAGGGGGGGGTGCAGAACCCTGAGAGTAGGTGAAGGGGAGAGAGAGACTCACCCCGGACCCCAATGCAATGTAAGGGTACAGACCCTGGATTGGAAGGCCAGGTTCAGGGTGTCCCCCCTGATCTGGAGGAAGGGGCTACTGCCAACAGTGCCCCTACCATGTTGTCTTCTGGGGGGTGGGGGGGTGCACTCCTAGTTGGGGGGTGCTTGACCTCAGAAGAGAGGGAAGGGGGAGGGCAGCCTCACCCCTGGCCCTGGTCTAACCTGAAGGTACGGACCCCAGGTTGGAGGACCAGTTGCAGGTTAACAGCCCTGCACTGGTGTAAGAATTGTGCAGAACTGCTCCTATAAGCACCCTGACAATTTTTGTCTCTGGGGGTGCCGCTCCTGGAGGGAGGGTACAGAGTCCCAGAGGGGAGGACCAGGGTCAGGTTGTCATCCCTGACTTGGTGGAAGGGAGAGTGGTGAAAGGGTACCAGGCACCTGGGGCTACCGCCCCGCACTCTCCACAGTCACAGTGGTTGGAGAGGCCTGAGGACGGGCTCTCATCCCTGACAGTTGTCAGGGGTCACTGTGGCTTGCTGTCCTAGTGGACAGAGGTGCCCCTGGGGGGGGGGGAGTCACCCCCCGGGGGTGGAGTGGGCAACACCACTGTGTTGGCCCTGGAGGTACTATCTGCCCATTGGGATACATCTGTGAGCAAAGTAAAGTTAGGTGCTGCACAGATGGTGTCTGCAGATGTGGAGAAGGGTTCCCCATGGGTTATCTTGGTGGGCCCTGAGAGTATGGACAGAGGGATTCAACGGGAGTCAGGAAGGAGTAGAACATGCCCCTGCTGTTGTGGGCCTGGGTCCTTGTTCTATCGCCCCAATCAGGGTATTACATCAAGGTATTGATTGTTCTCCCCTGGCTTTAGGCTGGTAGGGGGTCGTGTTGGACTTTTTTGCTTATGCAGGGTCATCCCCAATCTTTTTGCCTCCTGCCTCCTATTTTTTCTGACCTGTTGCTGTTGGCTTTTGAACTCTGAGCACTTTACCACTGCTAACCAGTGCTAAAGTGCATATGCTCTCTGTGTAAATTGTATGGTTGATTGGTTTATTCATGATTGGCATATTTGGTTTACTAGTAAGTCTCTAGTAAAGTGCACTAGAGGTGCCAGGGCCTGTAAGTCAAATGCTACTAGTGAGCCTGCCGCACTGGTTGTGCCACCCACATAAGTAGCTCTGTAATCATGTCTCAGACCAACCACTGCAGTGTCTGTGTGTGTAGTTTTAACTGTAAATTCGACTTGGCAAGTGTACCCACTTGCCAGGTCTAAACCTTCCCTTTTCTCACACGTCAGACACCCCTGAGGTAGGCCCTAGGTAGCCCAAAGGGCAGGGTGCAGTGTATTGTTAAGGTAAGATATATAGTAATGTGTTTTATATGTGCTGACAGTGAAATATTGCTAAATTCGTTTTTCACTGTTGCAAGGCCTGTCCCTCTCACAGGTTACATGGGGGCTACCTTTAAATTTGATTAAGGTGCAGATTCCCTTTGGGAGCGGATAGACATGTGGAGTTTGGGGTCTCGGAGCTCACAATTTAAAAATACATCTTTTAGTAAAGTTGATTTTAAGATTGTGTGTTTGAAAATGCCACTTTTAGAAAGTGAGCATTTTCTTGATTATACCATTTCTGTGACTCTGCCTGTTTGTGGATTCCCTGTCTGGGTCAGTTTGAAAGTTGGGCTGGTTGCACCTCACACTAGACAGTGACACAAAGGGAGCTGGGGTGTAGTCTGTATTTCCTGATGAGCCATCTGTGCTAGGAGGGAGGGGAGGAGTGGTCACTTACACCTGAAAGGGTTGTGCCTGTCCTCACACAATGCAGTCTCCGACCCCCTGGTGAGTGTCTGGGGCCTAGCCTGGGCAAGGCAGGATTTCACATTCAAAAGAGACTTTACTTTGAAGTAGGCCTACTTCAAAGGGGAAATTGCTTGTGACTGTGTTTTGTGGAGCTATCCTGCAGTTGCTGCTTCTACCAGAGTAAGAGGGCAAAGACTGGACTTTGTGTGCCTTCCATCTTGTGAAGAAATCTCCAAGGGCTTGATTGAGAGCTTGCCTCCTGTTGTTTGAAGTCTCAGGGACAGCAAAGACTTCTTTCTGCCAGCACCTGGAGTCTCTGGAGAGACTCCTGCTCTGACAAGTGGTGCCCAATCCAGTCCCTGGGCCCTTAAAAGGAAAGCTCGTGGAAATCCAAGGAAAGTGACTTCGGACTGACACCGCTGCTGAATCCAGTGACGCCACCTGCAACCGACTCCGTGATCTTCGCTAGAACGCAACGACCATTGCAGGCCCGACATCGATGCAGCCCTGCTAAAGTCTGCGACTCCGTGGAAGTCGCCGCACCACGTTGTGACCGACGCTGCTCGAAGTGCGCGGATTCAACGTTTCGCACAGATGCCGCGATCCCCGACTTCGTGCATCGACTTGTTTTCACTCTTCACCAAAGGTACTGTACTTGGGGGTCTACACGACTCCGTGTCCGGCGCCGCTGGTGTCAGCTTGTTGGGAACGACTGTCATGACGACACCTCATCAAAGCATTTTGTGTTTCTAAGTTCTATTTTTGAGTTTAATCTTTAAAAATTCATAACTTGACTTGTGTATGTCGGAGTTTTGTTGTTTTGGTCTTGTTTTGTTTAGATAAATATTTCCTATGTGTCATTTTGTAGTGTTTTCCTTGAGTTACTGCGTGTGTTGGCACAAATACTTTACACCTAGCACTCTGAAGTTAAGCCTTCTGCTTTGCCAAGCTTCTAAGGGGGTAAGCAGGGTTTGGCTGAGGGTGATTCTCTTCTACCCTGACTAGAGTGAGGGTCCTTGCTTGAACAGGGGGTAACCTGACTGTCAACCAAAGACCCCATTTCTAACAAATATCAATTGTAATACGTGATGCGAAATTAATAGCCAATAGTGTTTTCTTCATTGATTAATAAATGGATTAATACACCAATATCCACTAGCAGCCTGAGTCTTTATCATCGCTGACCGCCTTTACCTGCTTACAGGGATTTATCATTCAGTTGCTTAACTGCCTGTCACGTAAATTTAAAATTGCGGCTGACAACTGCAAGAATTTCCCTGATGGGTAGGCAGCGACTTTACACGTTCTCAAATTTAATAGCATGAAAATTGGCTGCAGCCAATCCCTTCTAAGTGGCATCTGAGGGGCGCAGATACAGATTATGTGCAGTAAAGAGACTGACTGCACACCACAGAGTCAGCAAGGGAGTCCCATTGTGCCTTTAATTCGCCCGCACTGATATTCTTTCAGTGGAATCACGCAAAACCTTAGGTACAACAAACTTTGCTTCAGTGACATTTTCCAGGGCAGATCTAAAGACCCGGAAACTCCAGTTTTGATGTACTGAGAGAATAGGATCCTGATCGAACAATAGCACAGATGGCTTCCATATCTATTAATCTAGAAATTAATCTAACTTCCTTTGACAAAACTCTGGACGTGAGTTTAGCTGGTATATTACTGTCCCAGATTTCTTCTGTTCCTTGTATTTACTGCATATATAAGATATTGATGCCACTTCGGGTGATCACTTGAAATTGACTGCCAGATCAGGTGCTTCATTGTGCCAATCTCGGTGTTCTTTGCCTTTGCACAGTAAACAATAAAGCGAGGTTTTAATATTAAACTTTGTCTGGGCAGGTTGAATTCAAGGCGCAGGCATGCTGATGGTGCACAGTTGAGAAGCAAGAAGACTAAGAGATAACAGCAATTCTGGGCTCGATCTAGCCAAACCTCTCGGTGATCTTTAAATGTAAAGGCCCCATACAATAAAGTTGGCATTAATTTGGAGTTTATCACTTGGCACAGTTCCTATACCTATGTTCCATTCATCCTGAGCATCAGTTTACAAAACGTAACTTTTAGCGCTACAGCAGCTTGCTTCTAGGAGGCCAGATGGTCCTCATGGCTGTTAAAATGTACCCCCATGTATTTGATAGTTGATGTTATTCCCAGTTTTTGCCGCCCAGGTGCCATGACCTTTTTCTGCTATTGTTCCTAAAATACTTGTTTTTCTGCTGTTAATTTTAATGTTATTCATTTCCCGTTTTTTGCTGCCCAGGTGCCATGACCTTTTTCTGATATTGTTACTAAGATACTCGCTTTTTCTGCTGTTAATTTCAATGTTATTCATTTGACAGTACTCATTCAGGGCATTTTAAAAAACGCCAAAAGCCTATGTTAGTTTGATCAAAAATAGCAGCATTGTCGGCGCACTGAAGCAGGTGGATCTTGGCCCCTGCTAATTTGGTGGAAACGCACAGTAGCTAGTTGATTATTGATATCTGCAAGGTACAAACTAAAGAAGAGGGGAGCCCAGATGTACTCTTGTTTAACCCCCCTCGATGTCAGGATCTTGTCTGTTGTTACCCAATTGGTTGTAATCCGCACTCTTACCCATATGTTGGAGTAGAGGCTAATAATGGCATCAAGTAGGGTGGCTGGACCCCCCCCCCCCCAACTTATGGAGCTTGAGCCACAGCCTTCCCTTGTTCCCACAATCAAACTGTAGAGAAATCAATAAATGCAGCAAATTGGGGTGGGGGATCATCCTTTTATCTGAGACCCATTGTTCCAACTCTTGTAGTAGGATCTTGGCATAAGCCCTTTTTAGGTTTCGCCTGCACAGCGCTTGTGCTGTGCTTGTGAAGTCTTATGTAACTAAAGAAAATTCTTTAAAGGGACTAAGAACCCGCCCTTACTTTGCCCTTTACTTACCTGGTGAACCGAATGCAAGTCAATTTGCGTTGAAATATGTGTAAACATGTTGGCCATCTTGCAATGGAGTATCGAGTGCAGATGTAAGGTAAGCAGGGAGTGGGCTCATTATGTTGTGCGTTTCATTACTTGATAACTACATTTCTGATGAATAACAGTTGTACACATTAAAATTATTTGTGTGTTTGTTCCTTAAATTACCACTCAGTCATTATTCTAGAAAAGTCATTGGTATAACTGGGCAACGTTTTATTTGGAATTGTTATTCTCTCACTGACTTAATAACAGGTAGTCACAAGGGCAGTTATCTTGTAGGCACTAGAGTCATGGTTTGAATAGTGCAGCAGGTGCAGTGGCAGCAGGGCCAAATGTTTTCAGAACATCTCTGAACCCTAAGTACTGCTATATTTTACTACTAAATAGGCAGTCACAAGTGCAGTCTCCTTGAAAGCATTAGGGTCATGATTTGACTGGTGCAGCGGCACCAGGACCACAGGGTGTCAGAACCCCTCTAAACACAGATTATTTCTCAATTTTACTACTAAACAGGCTGTCATAAGTGCAACTATCTAGCAGGCACTAGGGTCATGATTTCAATGGTGCAGCGGCGCCAGGAACAAAAGCTCTATGTCCCTCACTAAACACTTATTGATATATTTTACAACTACACTGGCAGTTACAAGTCCAGTTATCTTGCAGGCATTAGGGTCAAGATTTGAATGGTGCATCGGGTGCAGTGGTGCTGGGTCCAAAAGTTGTCAGAACTCATCTTATCACCAAATATTGCAATCTTTTACTACTAAACAGGCAGACTCAAGTGCAGGTATCTTGTAGGTACTAGGGTCATGATTTGAATGGTGGAGCAGGTGCAGTGGCACCAGGCCCAAAATGTTGTCAGAACTCCTCTAAACACTAAATATTGCTATGTTTTACTACTAAACAGGCAGTATCAAGTGTAGTTACCTTGCAGGCATTGGGGTCATGATGTGAATGGTGCAGCAGGTGCAGTGGCACCATGCCCAAACCCTCTAAGAACCCCACTATATTTAAATTATTAATACATTTTACTTCTAGACAGGCAGTCACAAGGGCAGTTATCTTGCAGGTATTAAGGCCATGATTTAAACGGTGCAACTAGGGCCAAAAGTTGTCAAGCTCCTCTAAACACCAAATAGTGCTATATTTTGCTATAAAACAGGCAGTCACAATTGTTGTCATGATTTGAATGGTACAGCAGGCGCAGTGGCACTTTACTATCTACACATTACTATACTCTAATACAATACAATATTAAATAAGGTATAAATTACAAGAGAGTGGTGGGATATGGCGGCGGCAGATTCTTCGAAGAAGAGTCAGTGCAGGCCTTACGACTTATGGATCAACCCCAGGCACCACAGGAAAACTTGAGGTAGATGTGACTCAGACATTTGCTTGTTACTGTCCTTATAAGGTTTTAAAACCTGCCCACCTGGTGGCCTCCTTGGATCACTAGGGCTGAAAAGCATGCCAGATGGCATTGAAAGGGTACCGAAAATCTGCAACACGGCCCCCCCTTGAAAGCCTCTATTTGTTGTGGTGTCGGTGGTGGATCTGAAAACTTGTGGTGCATTGGTACAACTTGTGGAATTGGATCCTCAGTAGGAGACTGGTACTGAGGCAGAGAGACACCTTGACATTCCACAATCTCTCTGGTTGAGAATGATGGTTTGTGAAAGAATCCTGCTTTGCTTTCTTATGTTTTTCTTCAACGTGGTCTTACCTAGAGTGTGAGGAAGATCCTTCACAGTAAAGACCTTGAGAGCGGAAACAGGTCTACATCCTAGACGTTAATCAGGCACAATTCTTACGCACCTTTTGACTGTGTTCAGTGACAGAGGCTGGCTTTGTGGTCCGGGATGGCTTTGGGATTCATGCAGGAACACTGCCCCACAAGACCAATAGTCTTGTGAAGACACTAGACACTAGAGACATACCATGTGGGGGTCTGTCACAGGCAGAGAGACACCCTGACACTCCACAATTTCTCTGGTTGAGAGTGGTGGGATGTGAAAGAATCCTTCTTTGCTTTCTTATGTTTTTTCTTCAACTTGGTCTTACCTAGAGTGTGAGGAAGATCTTTCGCGGTAAGGACCTTGAGAGCGGAAACAGGTCTACGTCCTAGACGTTAATCAGGCACAGTTGTTAAGCACCTTTTGGCGGTGTTCAGTGACAGAGGCTGGCTTTGTGGTCCGGGATTGCCTTGGGATTCATGCAGGAACACTTCCCCACAAGACCAATAGTCTTGTGAAGACACTAGAGACGTACCATGTGGGGGTCTGTCACAGACCACTGCATGTGGAAGTCCCTACAAGTGTTAAAACCTGTTGTTTTTAGTGGATACATTTCCCTTCTGAAAAAGATATTGTGAAAAAAATTATCAATGGAGAAGAAATATAGTATGTACTAGTTTTGGAGGCGAGCTCATAGGAGTTCTTCAAGCAGAATGTCCTCTTTGAAAATCTTTTTGTGAATGTCCCATGATGTCTTAATTAATTATCGAACGTGAGATTCAAGAGACTATCCTGTGAGCACAATTTGAATATGTACATGAAACTACTAGGAGAGCTGGCTGTTTGAGTGGGTATTCCTATTCACCAAGATCATGATTAAGTAGTTATTCCTTAAAGTCCCATCACTGAAGAAGCTCACCACCCTAGGGGTTGCTTTTCCGTTACTGACTTTGAATGACTCTAGTGAAGGTAAACTTAAATTGTGCTCTTTTTTCAGCTAATATATTTGATGTACTTACTCAATACTATCCGTTTGCTGTAGCTGTTTCGGTCTAGACTGGATTTCTCAGCTTCATCTTTATTTTCAAACTTGCCCAACCACAAGAACCTAGTTTGCCTTTTATCAGCTATACTTCTTGTGGCAGAGAATACCTTTAATTCCATTGACAGATTTAAAATCAGGTACTCGTTTCATCCCATACTGATGGAGCAAATGCCCTCCTTATATGTTTCCCTATGTATTTGTTTTGGAATTATTTATTTCACTTGGCAGTATCTTTGGGAGCTGGAGCGAGGAGAGTTCAATGACACTGCACCAATTTTATCTTCACATCGCTATATATTTGAATTGCGTTAAATGTTGGTTCCATTCTTAAAGAAGCCTTGATGCTTGGGAGATGGTGAGCTCTTTCAATGAAGCCCTCTTTCTAATGGAGTCGATGAATCACTTAGGGAGTGCGCAACCATTTGTCACTCGGAGATTACGTTTCTGTAGAAAGTCCTTGGTTTTGGAGCCGTTTGAATCTCTGGGTTTTATGTGTAATCTTTGCTACTTTTTCAGACAAAACTAAAATGCACTTGTTCACTCTCAATTTAGTCCATAGTTAGCTTGTCCCTTCCTGACAACGGCTCAGAGAGTTATTATGCATCTTTGCACAATTACGCAGTGGGCAGTCTTTTTTTCTCTTTGGCGTTAACTAATAACTGTGTACTTTCACTGTAATTTTTTAAGAGCTTTGCTGTCGCTACAGGTGAGATTTGCACTTCATCCACTTTTTCCAATAAAATACGTAAATAAATAGTTCCAGGTTCGGTTTCAACTGCGATGGGATGGGGCAAGCAGGCACACCATTGGCCTCTCTATCCGCTTTCTGATTGATCCTTATCAGATGCTCAATTGTTTAAACTTTTGTATAGATAGAAGACAAAACCATGTATGGGTTAAAATGTAACAACCTTTTTAATATTTATCACATTAACTAGTATATTAAAATTGCTGGCAGTATCAAAAGGATCGCAACCAAAAAACACCATGTCAATATTACCGAATTTAAAGGAATTAGTATTAATAAAAGGTGGTGGAGGGTTAAACTAAAGATCAATGTTATAACATTCTGGCCCCTTATTGTTGTAGGAACTGCATGATTTGCTCTCAGCCATACGAGGTGACAAGCCTGTATCGCCACTTTCAACAATATAATGCGAATATTGATTACTTGTCGTCAGTTACTACCGATAATAGCTTTTAACATCAGTGTTTTGTGCAGACAGGTTTCCTGACTAGGCTCAAATATGAAAAAGTGTGAAAAGTCAGAGTCCACCACTGCCAGATGTTGCCACACCCCTCCCACAACACACTTTGCATCATACTCAAGGTGACCAAAGAGATCGGAAAGCTCCGGTAACGCAAAATTAATTCCGAATAAAAGTGAACAAAACCTGATGAGATGACCAAAATTTCTGAAAGATATGCAACATTCTATCTTCAGGTTAGGAAAGGATGCGTACCCCAAATTATTATCAACCTCATACAACTGAGTTGGTCAAATGTATACAGAGCATGCACAACTCACTGACTTCCCCATGCCTCTTAATTTCTCTGCACAATTTACTAGTTAGAATCCATGTTCTTTTTAGGAGTAGTAAGGCACTAAGTTGAGGTCTCCCTTGTAAGCAGCAATTCTACATCCGTGCCTCACCACTGATTACGTTGATTTGATTTCTGACAACACTGGTGTCATGAACAGTAGCTAACCATAACTAGTGCATTTCAAGGGTATTAAAGTACTAGATCATAATGATAGCATGTTTTTGGGAATGACTGTAACTATTTTTATATGACAGCATTTTGTCTACAGAGTATAGAGGTGTACACACACACACACATATATATATATATATATATATATATATATATATAAAACTATTATAATATATGAACTATTGTGTATAAATATTCACTGAAAAGACCTAAGGTTATGGAGATGTTATAGTTAGCAAAGAGAATAAAGAGAATTTAAAAAAACTTAGAAATTCAATAAAAAAAAACAAAGGTTACATGGATGTTATAGTTAGGCTCTGAATTTACTCGTACAAAACCAGAGAGATTCAGCTGTTAGAATTATTTTAATTAACTGTAACTCACACCCTAGGGTAACTATAACTCGTGCACCCGCCATGCTAAAGCAGCTCCCTCTCTGTGAGAGCAATTATTTCCTTTGTCTCCCTAACTGCATCTCCATAGGCAAGGAGACAAAGGAAATCTCTGCTCGCAGCGAGGGAGTGCTGTTTGACAGAGTGTTTGCTGTGGCTTCCGCCAAGCCACAGCAAACAGCTATGTCTTGTGCATGGGCACCCTGGGACATATCAGGAGCTGGCCCTGGGGTGTGGCGGTCCCCAGAGCCATCAGGGGCTCCTCAAGGGGGGGGCCACATGGCACCCCTCCTACTAAAATAGCCCTGGGGAGGTGGTGGTCCTCCGGGCTCCAAAATGGACCTCCTTTTCTTTTTTTAATCTTTGCCTGGGGAGGTGGTGGTCCCCTGGGATGCAGGAGGGATGAGTGGGCCCCCACACACAATTACATGAATGCCTCGGGGTGGTGGTGGTTCCCTGGGCTGTCGGGGGCGTGGCCTCCCTGCACACAATTACCAAAATGCCCAGGGGAGGTGGCGGTCCCCAGGACTGCAAGGTGGCTGCACACTATCACTACAAAGCCCCAGGGATGTGGTGGCCCCAGGGAATGCAGGGGCTGCCAGCTTGCCCCACCATTTAAAATAGCAATGCCCCCCAGGAATTGGCCCACCCAGGGGCTTCAGAATAAACAAGCGTGGGAGCATGTGCTTGTGTTTTTTAGGTTGCCACAATTTAAAAAAAAAGTCTACCATGCCCCTTTTCGTTTTTTATTTAAAAAAATTAAGGAATCGGCTGAAGCCGAGTCCCAAGATGGTTGCTAACACTTCCTGGTAGAAATGTTGGCAGCCAATTAGAGCTGTGCATTTCCCTGCACCAGCTTGTCATTATTCGCAAAGGTTTCATGGCCAGAGATGTACAAATTTGGATTTAATTAAATTTCTCAAAACTACGGAACAGATTTACACCAAATATGCGAAAGCGTAATCTGCATACTCAATGCTAGCTTTCTGCCAAATTTGGTGTAATTCCATTCAGTGGTTCAGGCTGTAGCCTTGGTCAAAGGCCCTATGGGAATTAACAAGGCAAATGCAACTTTTTCGACCACTCCCGCCCCACCTTTTTCTCAGTCCCCGCTTGACAGATCACTCTGAAACTTTCTGTGCGCAACAAGAATCACCAGGACACTTTTTTGGGGGGGAAATTTTGGGAAGATTTGTTGAACGGTGCCGAAAATATAGGCAAGTCAAAAAACACTTTTTCTACAGAAACATGGTCCTAACTATAGCGACCCCACTATGATATATATATATACACACACATACACACACCCAAGTTGGCAGTGGGCCCTGCAAAAAGGTATGAAAAGCAGAAAAAATAGACTACGGGGGAGGGCAGCAACAGAAGGGCAGGGTACGGGTTGTTTGTCTGTCTAAAAAAAAAAAAAAGTCAAAGCTGAGTAGGACGGGTAAGGGCAGGAAAAGCAATAAAGGAGCTCTGTGGGAGCAACAGGGGGCGGTGATGTGAGTGCAGGGAAGTACAGACAGGAAAGAGAGGGCGATAGAAAACACATATTCCTTTACTCACAGTGCAGGCAGCAAAAGAAAAAAAAAAAATCCTGATGTGATCCTGTGGAAGGATAAAAAGTAATTCAATTCCAAGGATGGCAAAAAAAAGCTATGCTCAGGGGAGGGACAAAAACAAGAAGGGGGGGGGGAAGCCATTGAATAAGGTGCAAACAAATAAGGTTGTCAAAAAAGCCAACAATGGAAAGCAAGGAGATGACTAAATTATGCAGCGGGGTTGACAAAGTTATGCAGAAATAAACAGCTAATTATGTGGCATAATGCGGTACATTTTGTAAGAATACTACTTAATTATTTGGTCATTTGTTTCATGGTAATACTGTCTGGGCAAAAATGTCATCTCAGTGCCTTTAACAACTAAATGCAGCCAATAAGCACTGTACAGGAACATTTGTTACTTTTGAAGAGCAACATTTTTTGTTAAAATCTGAAGATTATGCAGCAGGTGATGGATTATGTGGAAATCCATAATTATGCAGAAAACGCCATGGACACAGTACTGCATTGCATTTCTCGTGAGGTATTTTTGGGTTAAATGTATTTTTTTTTGGGGGGGGGGGTGGTTATATGGCGTGAACTCGACCCCACAGTATTAGGTGATTTGCCCAAAATCACAGGATATTGAGCCAACGCCTAGACTCGAACTTGGTTCCCCAGTGCCAAAGTCGACAGCTCAGGCCGTAACGCTACACCCGCTCCTAAATGTACACACCTGGAGTTGTGGTTGCTTGCAGATAGTTACTCCCGAGGATCCCCTTTAACTTTAGCATGTTCTAAGATCTGAAGCGCGAAGTTTTGTCTTCAGTGCTGAATGGGACGTTTTTCGTGCGCATCCCCCACCAACATTGCTCCTTCCTTCTTCGCCTCTTCCACCCTCCTCCCGTCCTTTGTCAGGATAAGAAAGGCCCAAAATGTGCCTGTCAGCGTGGGGCTAGGGTTATCCATGTCCCTACAATAAGGCTGCCCTGGAGATCGCCTGCTTAATGCCGAGAAGAGAAGCGTCTTGATTGGCAGTTGCCCCCGAAGCCCGCAATGAATGTGCACCCTGGAGCCCGGGGATTTGGAGGATGAGTTTCCCAGGGCCGACGAGCGTGCCTTGTTCCTTCCCCCTCTCCCCGTGAGCTACTTAGCCCTGTAGTGCGCCACTCCTCCGGCATTACGGGGAGAAAGAGCCTCCTGGTTTCTTTGCATGATAACTAGCCCGCGACTGTAGGAGGCTTTCAATGGGGCTAGCTGCGAGTTAATCGTATCAGAAGGCCTGATGGGTTCCCATGTTCACTGGCAGGTTAAGTGAGGATGAGCTCTGCCAAGGCCGCTTTTGTACTGAACGAGCCAAAAGCGCTAAAGTGTTAAAGCAAACAAAGTCCAGGCGGTCGCTCAGTGGGGTGTTACCCCTTCTCAACGTAAAACCAGTGTGGACGAGCTGGAGGCCCGGGGAGAGCACTGCATCTCGTTGTCGGATTATCGTTCAATTTACCGATTTTAATCTACTGATTTGTGACCAAAAGTAAGAGGACGGGCTGTGATTTTTGGCAGCGGAGCTCAGTACAAAAGAGGGGAAACGAGGAACCTTTAATTACAGTGGTTGAACAATTTGGGGTGGAAGGCCAGGTCTGCGGTCTCACTTTGTAAACTCCTGGGGCCGCGCAATGAACACGCCACGCAGGCGCAGATCGAAGCAATGTGCATGTTTTGCATGAACTCATGCTGCCTGCTTGTGCATGTGTAATTCGAAACTGACCAAATATGCCAAGAAAATGTAGGCATGTGTAGGTAACTCGAATTACCACACCTTCAGCGGGCTTTACAGCAGTCAATGCAGTTTATACGGGGTGATTCTGGGATGGGGCAGGGGAGGGATAATGCATGGTAAATGCTTATTCATATGGGTTCTGCATGCTAAACCTCAATTTCCAAGATTAAACTCGGACGACCAGTTATTTACTGCACCTAATAATTACGTCACTGAGTAGTATCGGTATCTAAAGGGTGCAAATATACCCCGTCACCATCCGCCAAGAGCATACTGCAGGATGCACAGCTAGGAGACACGGAGATGTGGTTTCTCTAGCTCTTACCTCTACTAGAAGAGTCGAAGAGTTGCAAGTTAATGTACGCAATTCAGGCAGAGCAATTACATTCAGAAAGAGGCGCAGAGCTCCTGTCTTCGCTGCAGCATATGTCCAATATATGGCCCCAGAATGACCCATCAGTGTTGCATTCATTTAGCTACTAACACATTGTCCCCCTGTAATTTTCATTCATTTTGGATAGTTGCGTAAGTCAAATTAGTCTCATTAGCACTTGAAGTTTTAACATAGTACATTAACGCTCGCTCCTCTTCGGACCACTACAAACTTATGTCCCTTTTGAATATTCCCCACATGTCAGATTGGATATGGAAACCTCTCAAGGGTACCTCTGCGTGCCAGTCGGTGAAGCATGGACACCGATCCACTCCAGAAATGAAGTGTGGAGCCTACACAGGTGCCACTTATGCGTGCTGACGTCAGTTACTTTCAAGACTGTCCATGCCCCAGACGCAGATCCTCAGAAGCAAATTGGCGTGACCAGTGTGAAGATTCCTAAACTTATTAGTGGATAGAGTGCAATCACAGAACAGGGAGGATGGTAGGGTCAGTGCGGAATGTGTGGCTAGATACCGTCTTTACTAGAAAAAAGCGTTATCTAAAATAAGTAACGTTTCTGATGGAGAATTCTAGCGGCAGATTCCTCACCCTTTGAAAAGATACCAAGGCAGTACCTAACTGGAGGTGTGCTTTGAATGGACTCATATTATAAAGTCCTGCAGAACAGAGCAAGCAAACTGCCATTCTCAGCAGACCTGACCGTCCAGACAATAGTGCTTCGCAAAAGTATGGAGGAGTGCCCACGTAGCAGCCTGGCAAACGTCTAGGACAGGGACTCTGAATGCTAACACAAGGGTAGCATCTTTAGCTCAGGCAGAATGAGCACAGTCCTCCAGAGGCTGCATTTGGGGAAAGCGTACCAGATCTGAATATATAGCATTTCAGCAGGTGATGGTTTTCTTCTTCACAGCCTTACCTTTTCTCACTCCACTGAACCCCACAAGCAGCTGATCGTCCACCTGGTGGTCTTTGGTAGATTACTGTATAAGTTCTGCACATGGAGCTTCTCTTCCTGCGTAGAGGGGTGAGGCGGAGCATAGAACGCCAGCAGGGTGATGGTTTGATCAACACTGACCGCTGTCACATCTTTTGTCAGAAAGGATGCCCAGCTCTACAGAACCTGTTTGCCTGGGAAGAAGGTGGTGTAGGGCAGGTTGACACAGAGTGCTTGAATCCCCCTCATAAGCCACTCCAATGTTGTGGTGATGAGGAACACTGTATTAAGGGTGAGAAGCCGCAAGAGACAGCTGTGAAGCAGCTCAAATGGAGTGTATATTAGTAAGATGAAGGGGAGCAAGTTAAGGTCGCTCTCGCATTACAAAAGCAGAAGAAACAAATGTAACCTTTTCGAAAATCTCCTAACAATGGGAGACATAAACAAGGAGGGCTGGTCAGGCAACTGTAAAAATCCACAAGAGACAAAAGATACCCTTTATCTGTGCTCAGGACAACACACATAATAAAATGTCAGATAACTTGGCCTTAAGGGATCAATCTTCTGAATACCGTACTAAGCCACAAATCTGTCACAATGACAGCACTATAGTGATTTAGTCAAGGGACGCTTGACGGCCAAGCCCATCAACCACCTCCGGAGGAAGGTCAAAGATGTTAAGCTGTTGCTGCTGAATCTCTAAGCGTGAAGGTGGAGATTGCAAATTCTTGGGTGCAGAACCCTGCCTACTGCTGCAACAGCAGGTCCTCCCTAAGGGGCAGCCTGATCAGAGGACAAATGCTCAAGCAGGAGTTGTGGCTACCGTACTCTCTGTGCCCAATTAGGGGCCACTACGATCGATTGGACCTGGTTGGTCTTGATCTTCTGGAGAACTCAGGGCAGGAGTGGTATATGTGGAAAGGCATGCAGGAATCCAGAGTTCCATTCAAGGAACGTCTCAGAGTAAGAAATACTTTGAAACTCCAACATGGACAAGTGCTGAAATTGCACGTTCTGTGCGATGGTGCACTGATTGAGTCAAGGTTCTTCTAATTTTTGAAAGAGACCCTGCGCCACCACCAGGTGTTATTGCCACTTGTGATCCACTAGGCACCAATGGATGACCTAGTCTATCTGGTACTCAATGAACCTGCCAGTGTGAGCATTTTGAATTTTTCCTTCTGGAGGAAGGCGCTGAGAAGGCGCAGGTCTAAAATAGGCCAGAGACTTCTGTTCTTTTTGGGCACCAGAAAGTAGCGGAAATAAAAACCACATCCTACTTCTGGGGCAGCCACCCTCTCAATAGCCCCTTTCACCAGAAGGACTTGCACTTCCTGCTGCAAAATTAAAGATGGTCCCCTTTCAGTCATTGGGGAAGCACTGGAAGGTGTAGCGGGCAGAAAGGAAGAGGAAGGCATAGCCCTTCTGAACAATTTCCAGGACCCATCTGTCAGATGTTATGTTCTGTCAGTTCAGCTGGAACTGTCGGATTTTGCCACCTACTAGGTGGCCGTGCTCCACTAAGGGCATGCTAAAAGGTTTTCAGGTGGGGCAGTGGAGGAGTAGGGTATTAGAATGGACAGGCTGTTGACCTTGGCCGGGGGGACGATGGGCACCACAGCCGCAATTGGAGAGTTGTTGGGCATCATGCTAGGGTCAGATTGTCTGGCAGTATGGGTTACCTTTGTCGAAACCACAAATGGAGAGGTTGGGCTGATGTGGCCTGCAAGGTGGGGCAGATAAGCACTGGGAGCGTGCCTGTGATGCTCTTCTCCTTGAACCGCTCAACAGCTGAGTCTGGCTTCTCCCTAAACAGGTGAGTCCCATCGAACGGCATATAAACAAGGGATGACTGGACATTGCCTGAAAAACAGTGGACCGCAGCGAGGTGTGGCGGTGAATGGCAACACTGGAACTCCTGGCCCAAACAATGCATTCAGTGGTGTCCAAGCTAAAGAAAATTGTTAACTTGGCAGGATCCCGGCTGTCCTGAATGACCTTAGCAAGGACAGATCAGAGATCTCAAATGGACACCTGCAAGGACTTGAGCCACAGAGTCACAAAGGGCATGTGAAAAGTGCCCCAAAAAGCAGCTGGCATGCACTGACCAGTGCATCAAGCCGATGTAGGAAAATGCTAATTTGCAAAAGAGTTCAAAATGTTTTGACTTTCTGTCTTGGGGAGTAGCTGGTAATGTGCTGGTCTTGGTCTTGCCTGCAGACGCTTGCACCACCAAACGTTTAGCAAAGGGGTGCTGAGATAGAAAAGTGGGATCACCCACGGCAGGGAGATGGGGTTGCGCAAATTGGTGGTTGACCTGTGGATCAGAGCAAGGTTTAGCCCAGGAACCCAATAAGGTGTCTGTTAGGACATTATTAAATGGCAGGAGACTCTCAGAAAATGTCTGCCACGACTGGAGAATTTCTGTTAATAAGTCTGTCTTTACCTCCAAGGTGGGGAGTTAGAGGTCAAGGACTTCAGCCGCCCTAACCATTACCATGGCATAGGAAGCAAACTCCTCTATGGCTGGTCCAGGGGGTGAGAGAAGGCCTGTTTCAGGGGAGGTATTGAAAAGCAAGAGCAAGGCCACTCTTCAGTCTGTTGTTGAGTGGCAGATGGCCGCAGCAACTCAGGTTGCGGTGGAACCAGTTGGGGGATTGGCTCTGAAGTCGGACAACTCTGGGAGCAGGATCTAGATCCATGGCGCCGCCCATGCACCTGCTTGATGCGAATGCGAGCAGCAAGAGGGGACCAAGTCCTGCTTTTCAGTCCTTATGTTTCTTTTAGACTTACTTGACAATTTGGATTGTGTCAAAGACTGGCTTTGCAAGTGACTTCGGCAACCCCTGGAGCCGGGACAGGGCCAGGACTTAACCTTGTACTGCAACTCAAGGAGTGATTTCTGATGAGGAGTCTCCTTAGTTTCACTTTGCAGTCCCAGATGGTGTGCAGTCACTGCAGACCTTGGAGTCTTGACTCAATCCCAGAAACCACAGACACACCTGTCACAGACATATGCTTGCAAAATTCCATACAGTGCTTACAACCTGCCATTTTAAGGGGAGACACCCCGTGCACACGTTTTGAAATTTGGAAAAATATTGAAGTAAAGTGTCTGAGAGAAGAGGCGGCGCTCCGGATTCACATTAGGAGGCATAGAAAGACAGAAACTGACAGCACACAGGAGTGGTGCCTACATAGACTCCAGGCTCTGCAGATCATTTCCGGGCCAGAACAGCATCAGTGCAGGGCAGCACAGTGCCACCTACCAGCATGCAGAAGCACTGCTGAAAAGTTTCCAGATGCAGTCTGATGCCTACGGAATATTCAAAAGGTGATAAATATGCAGCTACAAGTCTCTATCAGAAAAAGAGGAACTGCAGTGCAGTACAGAGAGTGAGTGCACATAACTGAGTCAAATCACCTCTAAGACCAATAGGCTTTAGGGCCAACTATGGACAAAGATTAGGGAGGCTGGAGGCTTATGTCTTTCCTGACAGTGAGCTCCTTACACTTTCTGTCCATGTAACCCAAATATCTCACATTATGTGTGTTCATGTACCCTAAACTCCCTGCGCCCTCTGCCCTAATGATAGAAGCCTGTCCCACATATACTTGGTGCTAGGTTTTGGGTCTAACAGTAAGATTGTTCCAGGCAGTGTTGGACTGGACTATAGGGGAATCAGGCAGTGCCATACGGGCTGGCCTAACTGGTCAGTGTGTGCCGTTTCTTTGGGTGTTTATGGGCCTGTTTAGTGGTCTGGTGGGCCGGTTTTTATTGTTGGTCTCCCTGATAATCGCCACAAACCTTGTTTGCAGCAAACACAAATTAATGCATTCTCTTCTACTTTGCAAAATATCTACACAGCATGTCTTTAGAAGTTCAAAACTTTGAGTCACTAACAGGGGCCACTTTCATTTTGGTGCCCAGGCCCATTTTCTGTCGAAGTACGGACCTGATCCCAGGACACAGAGGGAAAAGACTTAAATGGACACAATTGATGTATTTTTTTCCCTTCCTGCTCGGGAACATATCAAACTAGTTTCCACAGCTTCTTGAATACATCAAACAAACACCAACCATTATAACTCGCACACTACCAAACATAAAAAGAAAACCAGCATATTAGGCACACCACACTCCTGATGAGCCAATATAACAATCAGAAATCATACTTTGGGTATCGATATACCTTAATTTGCGAGGCCACACTAATGCTGAACAAAATTCGAACACAAGATAATAGGACCAACAAACTCTGGGTGAGCAGCATGCCCTTTAGCCATGATCTGCGTATATTTCCTCTCCCACAAGCACCCACTGTGTATGGTTGTGCCCAGCAGGCTATGTACCATGTTTTGATGTCCATAGTCTTTTGTCATGCCCAGTAGCTTTGGGCTCACAACGCAGCCATTAGTCACCCTTGCCCTTGTCTCGTGCCTCCTAGGTCTGCAGGGAAAGGGCTTTGGCTGTGGCTCTGCATGCTACAGCCACATGCTCTAAAGTGCAGAAGGCAAACCACTGCCTAACCAAGCCACTTTTGGAGGATCTTTGTAGCCCAAAAGTGCATTTTCACTACTAAAAACACTGGTTAAAAGGCAATAGGTTTTGTAGGCTATTCTGAAGGGGCACTTGTGAATTATTCTAATGTGTTTACGGTGTGTTTATTGCTCTAAATGCTCCACAGCAATGTAGAGGTTAGGGGTATCCTCAACCATCAAGAAAATGGTAGTGAAAGCTAGAGAACCATTTTGGATAAATCTTTACTTGGCATTCGGAAAGCAAGAAACACATTATCAGCACAATACACGCCTTTATTTGAAATATAACATTCCAAGGGGAATGAGCCAATCCCTGGTTCAAAAATGTATTTTCCACAAATAAAATAAAAAAGCAGAAACATTTACTGTGAGGGAGAGTGAGATAAAGGAATGGCATCAGGAGAAAAAAAAGTTACAGCCTAGGAATCCATAGTCAAATTCTTGGAACATCTCCCACGTTAGACGGAACTAGGCAGCTCTGCCAGTTGCTAGATTGCAATCGTGACAAGTGTTCCCAGAATTCATTCTTTATTCATCCTATCAAGCCGCAAGCCCTTGCTGTACACAACGTTCCTCGCCACCTAGAGGTCCATAAAGGTGCATCCCCTTAAATGCCAACCAAAGCTTAACTAGATAACAAACAAACCTTCATGAGCTACTGCAAGCAAGTTTTCTTCAAGAGTTAGAACTCTTGCTTCCTGTTCTAGCCAAACCTAGTGAGGTCTTCGAATACCAGTATTTTGTTGCACCTGAAAGTCAGGTCTCTGATCTTGGAGGCAGCACAAGTGACTGCCTCTCGTTGTCAAGAAGATCCGAGGTTTGCCAAAGACGATCCACAATCACTACTTGGAGTGCATATGGTTAGTGGCTGCCACCCAAGAAAGATGGTATTCTTTTATATGTAAACCTCACCTACAGTAGTGGTGGCATGGTTCATCATCGGGTTCACCTCATCCCCTAAAAGCCAGGATGGACTCAATCATGATCGAGGGAGCACTTTGAATATACTTGTGTTCAGGGGCATAAATAATTAAAAATGTCTCATCCACATCCAGGTATCCCTTTATTAGCGGGGTGAATAGGCATAGGTTATGACCCTTAAAACGTCAACATGTTTTTGACCTACACCTATTGGCCTACTAACAGGTCCAGGGGATTCATCAGGATGAGAAAAAACAATATATCACTCTAAATGACTACCTGTGAAACTTTTCCCACAGCTGCATGCTAATCCTTAGGCATGCAAAGTATGTGCTATACTCACCCAATCTCAGTGCTTTACTCAAATGTCTGTCAAGTAGTATCCGCAGTGGTACACTGTCATACCACAACAGGGTGTGGGAGAAAGTTTAGCTCCCAAGAAGAGCCGGGGCAGGTGGGACCAAATAGGTACAAGGGCGGTTAATATACCCTTGACAACTATGGGACTACAGGGCCAAACCTCTTCCTGTAGTGGTGTTAGGTGGGGGATACCTGCTTTTGTGGATCTCTTGTATGATTTAGGGAGAACGTATCCCATTTTTCCTCCACGCAGGTAGAAAACTCTCCATTCCCTTTGGGGAGGTTGGGCACTTTTTGTGGTGCCCATCCTATTTAGAGTATTACAGGTGCATTGCCAAGAACGATCACAGACAGGGAATGAGGTAAGTGGTACCCTTTTTCAAAAAGATTAAGCACCTCTTGAACACCCAGAATCCTCTGAGGTAGTGAATGGCAGTATACTGAGGAACAAGAGTTTTGCACCTCTGCATCTAATGCTCCAAGCGTAGTAGGTATTGAGCAGGTATCAAATCTGTTCTGCTGCTGCAGAGATCCACTGTGTCACTCTCCGGGTTTCCAAATGCTGAACTCTTTACTGGCCTCGGTCTATTGGTGGTATAGTGGCACAATAGCCTGAGTTGCAGACTTCGGAACCAGTGAGAACCAGGTTCGAGTCTCGGCGTCCACTCAACACACTGTGATTCTGGGCAAATCACGTAATCTCCATGTCTACAATTCATAGCCTTGAGACCCTCATGGGTAATTTGCCGCACTTTACAAATCCTGGATTATTATACCACCTTTCCTTTTAAATCATGCAGAGTCTGTTCTATAAAGGAGATTTTTTTTTTAACTGATGCTTCTTATAATCGCTCTGAGTGGTTCTACAATGTTACAACGCATGCTTGTGTCACACATTTTTTTACATTGCTTACATGTACCATGCATCTGGAGGAGACCCCACAATTTTTTCAATTAATTAATTTTATTTTAATTGGGGAATGTAGGACGCTGACTCTCTATATGATACACTAAAAAGAAGTACACTGTACAGAGAGTCCAGCAGATCTCAAGTTGGCTTACAGAGGCAAAAGTAGATAGGAACAATGCTCTATTTTTTGGTAGAGTGGGTGAGCAGTTAGGCTTATCAGAGGGTAGTGCTAAGCATTTGTTGTACTCACAGAAGCAATAAATGAGACATACACTCAAAGAATAAATCTGAGACCAATTTAGAAAAATAATACTTCTTTTTATGTATGCTTCATACCCAAGAACTGCATAATCAGGTAAGCACTTTTTCAACCATAAATACTTTTCAGATTAAAAAATCAACACAGTGCAAATCTCAGAATTCTTCAATGTTAACCTATGGAGAAAAACAATTTCAGCAAACACAGGGTTAACAACGACTCACAAGGCCAATCTCAGGGATTTGAGGTAAGTATTGCGTACGGATCAGAACCACACCAGCAGGTCACTCCCGGCAGCACTAGGGCGGCTGCGTGCAGTAAGGCGTCAGGTGCCCAATGGTTTCCTATGGGAGTTTGATCCTCATGAAGACAGGCTGCAGGTTCTGGCTAGGAAGCCAGTCGGGGACAACAAACAGGTAGGTTGTAGAGTTAGGATGCTTGGGGCCACAGGTGCACCCTTTGTCCTTTTCTCCAGGGCCCAGGGGCGACAGATGCAGGGGTGTCCTTAGGCTTGGGTTTCTTCGTACGGGAGCACACACGGTCAGGGAGTCCTGCATGTTGAGGCTGCAGGTGTCATCAGCGAGTCCAGTGGTAGGGACCTGGGTTGGACTCAAGCTCAGGGGAGCCGGGGAACGTCTTTGGCACCAGTGACCCACCTCAGATGGGTTCGGGGCAACGGGTGCAGTAGCTGCTGAAGGGGTCGGGCTTTCTCTCACCACAAGGCTGCGGATATGAGAGAGAGAGGAGAGGGGGCCTTCATGCAGGGGCTGCAGGGGACTTGGGGGAGTTCAAGATGGGAGAGACCCCACTGGGCTCGGATTCTGGGCAACTGGGAACTTTGCTGGCACCGTTAGTTGGCTTCACCTTGGGTAGCGAACGTCGGGTGCAGCAGTTACATCGGGTGTCGGGTCTTTACTGTTCTGGCAGCTGCAGAGTCCTTTCTTGAGACTTTGTTGCAAAGCAGAGCCACTGCTCACTGGAGTCTTGAGTCTTTATAGAAGGCAGGCAGTCCCTCCTGGGTTTCTTGGAAGCTCAGCTGAAGGATGAGTTGTATTTTTGGGCACAGTCCATCAAGATCAGCAGGCAGACCAGTGGGTCTGGTTCCAAGTCAGCTGCTGCTTCCTTTCCTCTTCTACAGGTGTGAATCTTCTTTGTCCTTTGCTTCTTAGGGTCTGAGTTCTAGGGTTCAGTGGCGCCACCTAAATACTCAAATTAGGGGCATTATAGGGAGTGCCAGGCAGTAGCCAATGGACTGCCCACCTTTAGGGTGACCACACCCTTTCTATGACCACTTCCGCAGGGAAGTGGGCATAACCCTAACCCTAGTGGTCTAATCCCTTCCAAACAATATGGAGGAATTTAGAAAGTTGTGTCCACTTCAGCTAGTCCACCTTAGGGGTGGGACTGGAGTGAAGTGGGAGTACCTTCTAATCCGCCCGCCTATCTTTCTCGCCTGTGCTGCCACCACAAGTGGGGTCAAGATAGGGGGGTTGGTCATCTCCACCATCTGGACAAACCAGGGTCGCATTACAATGGCAGCTAGGCCTTTGAAGCTTCCCAGCCTGGAATGTCCATCCTGCCTTGGTGAGGTAATAACACCCCTGCCCAGTGCAGGCTTTTGTCTCTGGCCCTCCAAAGCGCTGGCTCTCACCTTGGGGGGGGGTTGAAACCCATTTATAGTGGGTGTCCTGACTAGCCAGTCAACCCACTAGTAGCTGGTAGGTTTTCAGGGGGCACCTCTAAGATGCCCTCTGGGTGTTGTTATTAATAAATCCCTCACTGGCATCAGTGAGGGTTTATTAATCTGAGATGTTTGATACCAAACATCCCTATATTCAGGTAAGCCATCATGTAGCTAGGGAACCCATCGTGACTAGTGTCCAGTGTCCTTGGTCACTTACTATGTCTTGTTAATCTATAACTCGTACCCTAAGGTAACTATAACACACACCCTTACCATGCTGTGCTAATTATCCACAGCTGCTGGATAAATAAAATGATCGGAGCTGTGTGGAGGACGAACATTTTTCTGTGGAAGCACACCACTACTACCCAATCAAAACAGGTACTTCTGGCTCCCAACATGTGGGTGGATCCAAAGCCCCTCTCTAGTAATGCTCACATAAATGTTTGGCAACAGCTGCACTGTCAAGCCAGACCATATAAATGCCCAAACTCACTGACAGCCTAGCGTCAGCTTATTGGCCAACCTCTGTGCGCCTTGCTGGAGGCCGCTTTGGTACTAATCAATGTTCTGAATGCACCTACTGTCAGTCACAGAAAATGAGAAAGAAAGAGTATATGTTGTGGATGCGTGTGTTTGAAGGAGGGAACAGGAGAGAGAGTGCTAGGATTTTTGAAAGAGCCACGGCCAGGAGGCCCCTTGTCATATTAAAGTGCAAGAAATGGGCTGATGGAAGCACCGCTCCACCATAGTTGAAGACGCTTTCACTGCCACGCACCTGCAGTTTTAGGCTCTTAGCCATTTGTGGAATTCCTCAGTATATGAATTAGACAGTCCACGCTGGTTCAATCCTTCTGTAAACAGCTAATTATTAATAATAATAATCAAAAGTGCAAAGCTTAGCACTAAAACTTTTGGCTATTTTTTTAACAATTGCTATCTGGCTAACTGTATAAGCACCGATTACCAATTAAAACAAGCAATGGCAAAGCCAAAATACTGAGGTTTGCAAGCCTGTATTGTTATTGTTTATGTTTTTTTGCAAATCTATGTAATAGGGATTCAAAATAATATAAATTAAAAAAGCATGTCTAAAGGTGGCATGCACGTTTGCAGAAAAAGTAAAAAAGAACCTTCCCATAAATAACTTAATCAATGGTGAAGCCAAAATTTCATCCTTGCTTTTTGAGATCCGTAAACATTCAAAACGTCAAATGTATGTTACAAAAAAAAAAAAAGAGAAATTATTGCATTCTATATACAATGCATCTACGGGATACAGAATTTATTGGATTATGAATCAGTTTACTTTTGTGATGTCCCTCAAGCATTAAAAAAAACATTTGGGATAATACACAAAGTAACCAAGAGCATTTTAAGGAATTGCTAACAATAGGTCACAAAGACTTCTGGACTGCCACTACAGAGCAAAGAACAAATGAACTGAATTAAAGATGGAAAGACAACCCTCTGAACCCACTTCGAGAAATGCACTGCTGTTTATTATGGATGAATTAGGAGAGAGCGGAGAGGATAGAATCAATAGTGGGCAATGGAATGCTCTCGTGATGGCACCACCTTTAAATAAATGTGAGAGCGCTATGGATCTTTGTGCTAAGGCAGAAGCGCCAAAAAATGAGCAATGTAGTACCAGCACAAACATATAAAGGTTAGGGGATAACCGTGGGACTAGTACACTATGTTCAGTGCCTAAATAATATAATGCATTTGCATATTATTGATAGGCGTTATAACCCTTGCCTCCCAGATATAGGATGTATTTTAGAAGATGTATTGAGCATGGTGTGTATTGTTGGCATAAATAAAAAAAAGTAAAATGTGTTTATTAAGAAAAAACGAAAGTAGAAATGACAGCAGAATTGGCCCACACGTCTTGGCACTGAAGTGTACTTCTTTTTAGATGGATGTTTATGAGACCCAATGGTTGAAGCAGGCTGACTGCTGTATCCTGTGGTGGGTGGAAGCAACATGTGAATGGCGCCTGAGCAGACTAATGGTGGAAAAGAGCTGACCAAATGCGTTTGTTTGCCAAATATTATGATAAATATGTATACAACACCACTAAAGGTGATTTCTGCTTTTCAGTATTAACTAGAAAACACTGGATTTTGCTGCACATTTACAACCTCAGTCCCCTCTGGTATCAAAGTACTATAGATTATAGGCAGTCTCTAAATCTATTCACTTTTCTATAACCCAGTTTGGTCATGGTAAGTTGCGTAATATGCCCTTTGGCCATCCACAAAGTGCATGGATACATGGAGTCCCTGGACCTACTTTCACTCCATCTTGGAAGCATGGCTTACTAATGTGGATCCAGCTCACTGTTCACTGCACAGTGCTGTATAGTGGCTAGAAGGTTTGTAGCTGAACAATAAGCAGGTCCAGGACAAAAGGCACCACCTTGGTGTCATCTTCCTTCATGGAGAGTGAGAGGGAGCGTTGCTTTCTGAAAGCTCAAGTACCAAGGTTGTGGCAACAGAGATCAGTGTGCCTATTGGTGTCCTCCAGTTAAACGCTGCACCAAACAAGCCTGTTCATAGCTTTACATTGTGATGGGGTGAAAAGCATACATATTAGAGCTGCATTTCCTCATACATAAGGACAGGGGCTATATCAAACATCATCAGCAACAATTCACAGCCCCATAATGGGTGCATGTGACAGTTTTGCAGTAACTATGCTGCTTACAGTGCATACATCAATTCAGTAAATATATAAGATAGTGTATGAATTGCAAACCGCGTAGCACAGAAACAAGAAGCAGCCACTGTTCAGTGATTCCTAGTGTATGCCACAGACAGCCCAGTTTGAGTGAAAACAGTTGCATGAACCCATTCTGTGCCTGCGTGCAGAAGTAGAATATGTTCATGATACAGCACCATGATCGCCAACTTCGGCTTTCATTCCTACTGACTGCATGTCAAAATGAAGCTTGGAACAGATGGTGCTTAAACAAGTCTAGACATATGGTAAAATGACCACAGTGACCATATTTAATTTAAATACATTGAGCTAAGGTCGTTCTTTCCCTTAAGAAGGTAAATGCACAAGAAGAGTTAATGCTAAAAATAACACAAAAGTAAAATGCATTCAGAAATTCCCACCTATTCCAGTCAAGATCATATTTTGTGCACTGCTTTCAAATAAATAATCATCCACTTGCTTGGTATTAATCGATGCTTAATGTTACTTACCCTGGCTTTCAAATACTACCTTTATTGGCGGTGTTGGTGTATAAAGTTAAAAACGTGTCGACGGAAGAATGCCCCAGACCTATATAGGCTCCTAGTGAAGGCAGAAACATGTTGATTTGTCATAAGACGGTTTGAGCCATTATAGTCATATTTTCCATTTACACGTTTTTAACAAACCTTTTGTTTTGTAATAACCCTATTTCCCACCACACTATATGTGTTTATTAGTCTTATTCTGGGAGGACATGTGGTGCGTGCAATACCTATCTTCTCTCCTCGGTGTGAAGGGTGAACTTCTTGAGTTGTCTTAAGTAGAAAATCTTCATTCAGTGAATCTTTGTTATTTGTCTAAATAACAGAAAAGCAGGGAGGTGTGTAACTATTTATGTCTGTTATCAAATGTTACTGAGGAGCAAACATATCCTCCATCCATGCACAACCTGGACAAGGAGTGGTACTGGACTGTTGGAAAGCGCAGCTTGTGTGCTGGGAAATGAGACGGGCAAAAAGGTGATGAAAAGGATACAAATTTACCTGTAAGAGTAAGGACAAGGTACAGAGAGTGAAGTTAGGAGCAATAAAGAAGGATTGATAATAGAAATCAACTAGGGAAGGAAAGATATACAAGCCAAATTCTTTAAAAGTATGGCAAGAGACTAATCTCCTAATTTTTATAGAGCACAATGGAGGAAACACGGGTAACCACTACTGGAAAGCACAGAAAAAACATCACAGAAGACAATGTAGAATAAAGTGGCTCATAGTGCCCCTCCTCCAATATTAGTAATAGCATATTACATTATACAGCTATGCACATATAGGTATATGCCATTGCATTTTATTATCTGTACTTATTTTTAAAAATATGTTCAAGCAAAATCAGGAGGCAAGGGGTTAAAATTGTGCAGTATGATATAATCATACTTAAGAGGCCTTGTGATCAATACAAGAAATGTCTCCACATGTAAAATAATTGTAATATGCAATGTGTGATGGTTGAGCTAGCATACTTGGTGTTGTTCCTCTAACTTTTTGCCATCTGACCTCCTGTTTTGCTTATTTTGTTTTGCTGGCCTTAAGACTCTGGGCACTTTACAACTGCTAACCAGTGTTAAAGTGCAGGCGCTCTCTACTTAAAACATGGTAAAACTGGCTTACCCACAATTGGTACATTTAACTAACTTACTAGTCCCTAGTAAAGTGCACTACTTGTGCCCAGTGCCTGTAAATGAATGCTACTAGTGGAACTGCAGCACTGATTGTGCCTTCCATTTCAATAGCCCTTTAAACATGACTCAGGCCTGCCATTGCAGAGCCTGTGTGTGCAGTTTTCAAATGCTATGTCGACCTGGCAAGTTAAACCTCTTGCCAGGCCTGAACCTTCTCTTTTAGTGCATACGTCACCCCTAAGCTAGGCCCTGGACAGTCCCAAAGGCAGGGTGCAGTGTATTTAAAAAGTTGGACATCTACTTTTAAGTATTATGTACCCAGGTAGTGATGAAGTCTTACATTTGTTTTTCACTCCTGCAAGGCCTATATCTCCCACAGGTTACCATTGGGATTGCCTTATTACATTTTATCCGTGTAACTTCCAATTGTCAAAAGCTGGACCCTCAAGCTTGGTGTCTCTGGAATCACAATGGATGGTAAAGTTGGATTTTAAATTGAAATTGTGAAGATGCCACTTTTAGAAAGATGGCATTTTCCTATCTTAAATCATCTAGTGCCTTCTGTCCATCTCTGAATACACGTCTGGGTGGGTGACAGCTGGGCTCTTGCGCATTTTCTCCAGATAGCCACACACAAAGGGAGCATAGGTGTGACTGATGGACCATCAACATCCTGATGGCCCACCTTTGGCAGGATGGGAGGGTGGAACAGACAGTTACACCTGAATGGGCAGTGTCCTGATCCCACAAAAAGGGTTGCATAACCCCCTGTTAGTGAGTCTGGAGCTATGGCAGAAAGAACAGGGACACTGTGCACTTCAAGGGCCTCTCCCCCACTTCAAAGTCACCACTGGGTATAAGAAATGGACTTCTGATCCCACCAACTCACTACACTATTGGACATGAGGACATTCTGCCAGGAAGGAGGACTGCTGTGCTGCTGAAGGGACTGTCACTCTGCTGGACCCTTCTGGACTTTGCTGAGCTCCTGCTCTTCTGTGCCTTGCTGCCAGCTTCTCCTTGCCCACATTGTTACATCCCCAGAACTAAAGCGACTTAAAGGGCTTTCTGGCTTGCCTCCTGTTCTGAAGTCTCAGGGACATAAAATACTTCACTTCATCCTGCAATAGTACCTGGACTCTGCTTGCTGCAAGTCCCGGGCCCCTGGAAGGACTGCAAAATCCATGCATCTCTGTTGATGCGCCGGTCGGAACCGAAGCACCTCCCCCTCAATGCTGGTGCATCGCTGCTGAGGACAAAGAAATAACATCGCAGACTGCGCAGCTTGACAACAACACATCGCTAAGGAACAGAAAAAAAGCATATCTGATTGCGCGGCTCAGAACTGATTCATCGCCTACATCCAGCAGGAACAACGCGACACATCGCCTCCTCTGCTTTGCGCATTTGGCCCGTCAACAGTGCAACAAGACACTTTTCAGCGCGTAAGGTTGGTATCTGTGTACGACCTGTGCTCTATCGCGGCTGGCCTGACTTTTCAGATTTCACCATGTCTAGTGCGACCAGATAGCCCTGGTGGCCTTTTATCCTTTTAAGCACTATACTGCATTTTAGTCTTTAAAAATTAATATCTTGACTTCTGCTTATTGGAATTTTGTCATTTTGGTCTTGTGTTGTTAATTAAATTAAGCTTTATTCTTCTAAACAGGTGTGGTATATTTTGCTTGGTGTTTTCACTGTTTTAAACATTGCACAAATACTTTACACATTGCCTCTAAATTAAGCCTGCCTGCTATGTGCCAAGCTACCATAGGGTGAGCACAGGTTAATTTATTGCATGTAGATGACTTACCCTGACTAGGATTGTGGTCCCTACTTGGACAAGGTGCATACCTCTGCCAACTAGAGACAATTTCTAACAGTGAGGTAAAAAACTGTTTTTTTTCATGCTAAGTGCGTACTACAGTGATAATGAACTACAGTTTGACTTTGCACTGTTGTAATACATCTACGTATGTGTCTCTTCTCTAACTAAGTTGCTCTTCGGTCACATTTATTTTCGCTGTCAGGCTACGGGTATCTAATCTAGAGCTGCTTAATTCATAAAGAAGTAATTTTTACTGTGGACAGAATCACGACTGATCACTAGGCACACCTCAACCAATGTTCCATACACCATAAGAAAATGTTACTTACCTTCAGTAACAGTTTTTCTGGTGGACCCTTTATCTAGCTACAGATTGCTCACCTGTAGAAAAACCCCAGGCATCAACTGGAGCATCAACAGGAATCTGCAGGAAGACAGAGTATCTATCAGAAAGATAGTTATTGTAGTTAGGTATTTTTTTTTAAAACTTTTGCTCGATATTTGCACCCGAAGATTTCTCACCTGTTGAACAGATTCAGAGCAACACCTTGCCCTGGGAGGAGGGTTGATGGATGGTTAAACAAGGAAATCTTTCAAACAGATAAATATGACAAAGTGATTATCCCTACGCACCCTGAAAAGAAGGCAGTAAAGCTTAATGGAGGTGTGTAGGGACACCCATGTCGCCTCCTTGCAGATGTCTGAGATAAGAACCCTGGGGTGAGAGCAGAACTGGTGTGGGCTGGGTGGGATGGGCTCTGATCCCTTCTGGAGGCCCTCTGTGGCCAAATTGTAGAATATCTTGATGCAGAGAATGAACCATCTTGAAAGGATTCTTTTTTCTCAGTGTTAGGAATGGGGTCTCTAGTTGGCAGTCAGTTTGCACCCTGTCCAAGTATGGACCCTCACTCTAGTCAGGGTAAGGGAGATAAACAGCTCATATAACCCCTGCTCACCCCCTCGGTAGTTTGGCACAAGCAGTCAGGCTTGTCTTAGGGGCAATGTGTAAAGTATTTGTACAAACACAAACAATAACACAGTAAAATCACCACACCAGTTTAGAAAAATAGCCAATATTTCTCTAAATGAAACAAGACCATAACGACACAAATGCAAAATACATAAGCAAAGATATGAATTTTAAAAGATTACATCCCAATAAAAACACTTAAAAACACAATAGCTTCAACTGGTGCTATCACAACTTCGTTGACAGAGTCATTCCCAAAAGTCCGACCTACTCACGGGGAGGGTAGCATCAGTCACAGAGTCACATGGACCCCCAGGTACAGTGCCTTTATAATAAGGAAAACAGGCAGGAGCACGGAGTTGGGGAGGTGGATCCGGTACAGCGCCAGTTCCTTACTGCAGAACAGAGGAGGTTATGTGGCGTTGGGGTGAGGCGTCAGTTCCTTACGATCCGTCAGGGTCGATGAATCCGGTAGGGTCGATGAATCCAGCAGGTCAAGATGCGGTGGGGCGACCTCTAGAGGTCGTGGTCATGCCACGGGGCTACAGGCGCTTTGCTTTGGCAGAGTCAGGTGTCACAGACGTTGGTGACATGGTTCTCAGGACTGACGATGTCACGGGCATCCAGCGGGCCTGTAGCAGTTTCAGGTCTGCAGCATCGGTTGGGGTTGTGGCACTCCAGTGGGGACCATGGTTCGGGTTGCAGGCAGCAGCGCAGTCTCGTACAGCGGAGCTGGTTCTGGTAGTCGTCCGGAGTCAGTGTGCCTGGTTTTTCTTGGTTTTCAGGCCAGCTTTCACTCCCAAGGGCCCAGGAACTTGGCATGTCAGGGTCCTCAGCAGGAGTATCCAGGTGCTGGCAGGTGAAGTCTTTGCTGTCCCTGAGACTTCTTAAGAGGAGGCAAGCTCAGTCCAAGCCCTTGGAGAAACGTCACAAGCAGGACACACAGCAAAGCCCAGTTTTTGTCCTCTCTCTTGGGCAGAAGCAACAGCTGCAAGCCAACCCAGCAAAGCACACTTAGCAAAGGGGGCAGTCCTCCTCCTCACAGCTGTTCCTCTTGGCAGAGGTTCCTCTTGATCCAGAAGCGTTCTAAAAGACTTGGTTTTTGGGTCCACTACTTTTACTCATTTCTGCCTTTGAAGTAGGCAAACTTCAAAGGAAAGTCCTACCAAGATCCTATCTTACCTAGGCGTGGCTCCAGACACACTCCAGGGGTTTGGGGACTGCACTGTCTGAGGACAGGCACATCCCTTTCACATGCAGATGTCAGCTTCTCTCTCAGGATATGCAGGCCACACCTCAGCTTCCTTTGTGTCACTGTCTAGAGGTAATTCACAAACAGCTCAACTGTCAGTCTGACCTAGACGTGGATTCCACAGGCAGGCAGAGGCACAGAATTGTTAAGCAAGAAAATACCCACTTTCTAAAAGTGGCATTTTCAAACAGACAATCTAAAACCCAACTTTACCAAAAGATGTATTTTTAAATTTGTGAATTCAGAGACCACAAACTCCAAATCGCTATCTGCTCCCAATGGGAAATTGCACTTAAAGGATATTTAAAGGCAGCCCCCATTTTAATCTTTGGGAGACATTGGCCTTGCAATAGTGAAAAACAAATTTAGCAGTATTTCACTATCAGGACATATAAAACACACCAGTACATGTCCTACATTTTAGGCACACTGCACCCTGCCCTTGGGGCTGCCTTGGGCCTACCTTAGGGGTGACTTATATGTAGTAAAAGGGATGGTTTTAGCCTGGCAAGTGGGTACACGTAACAGGTCGCATTGGCAGTTTAAAACTGCACACACAGACAATGCAGTGGCAGGTCTGAGACATGCTTACAGGGCTGTTCATGTGGGTGGCATAATTATTGCTGGAGGCCCACTATGAGCATTTGATTTACAGGCCCTGGGCACATCTAGGGCACTTTACTAGGGACTTGCTAGTAAATCAAGTATGCCAGTCATGGAAAGGCAAATTAGCAGTGCACTTGCACTTTAGCACTGGTCAGCAGTGGTAAAGTGTGCAGAGACAATAAACCAGCGAAAACAGAACCCAGCATACCATAAAAACAGGGGGCCAGGAGGCAAAAAGTCCTGGGAAACACGCTAAAAGATGCCAGGTCTAACAGGAGGCGAGACTCTATTTCCCTTTGCTTGTTGAATTACCATATCACTATAGTATTGCCAGTCAGGATCTGGCAGGACTAACCTTGGGTGGAGGAGAGAAGGGCTTTGAGAGACAGACAAATTATCCGCAGTTACAATTGGCTAATGTGAAGAACCTGTTTTTCCAGAGTCGAGAGGCCTCTGATCTCTAGATCTCCAGGTGGGCTCTCCACCCTCAAGTGGAAATATCTATCAGTACAATAGTCACTGTTGGAGGGAGGAGTAAAGGACACCCCGCAGCTCACATTCACTTCGTTCCACCACCAAACCACGTCCACAACAGTGCTCAGGGAGATTACAATGGAGTCCAACAGGTCTCCCTCGCACTGTAGCCACTGCCTGTGGAGGCACCACCATAGGGCCGGAAGTCAGCAGACCAAGGAATCTGAGGACCTTCAGGACTGGGGACTCGCACACCTTTCTGGAAATATGGAAGTCAGTAATCCTATGGGGTGGAGGGAAGGCAGAGAGCAGGGTGATGTCCAATACTGACCTGATGAACAGAAGTCACTGGAAGGCCTGCAGGTGGGATTTGGACTCGTTGATCAAAAAGCCCAGGTCGAACAGCATGGATACTGTTGACTGCTGATGGCGCAAAACCACCTCTGGCAATCCAGTTGTGATTACCCAGTCATCCCGGTACAGAAAGATGGGAGTGCTTAATCTTCTAAAATAGGCCACCACTGCCATCACCTTTGTGAAGACTTGAGTCGCCAATGTCAAGTCAAAAGCTAGTACTGTAAATTGTGTGTGTACAACCCACCCCAAACAGCAAGTACTTCCAATGCAACCACTGGATAGGGATGTGGAAGGATGCATCCTACAGGTTGAAGGACACCATCCAGTCTCCAAGCTCCAAAGCCAGTAAGACCAGTCAGCTTACTGAACTTTTCCTTCTTGAGGAAGATGTTAAATTTTCTGACATCCAGGATCGGCCATAGATTGCCATCCTTCTTGGGCTCCAGGAAGTAACATGCATACAATCCCTGACCTGTTTTCTTTTACGGCACTAACTCCACTGATACTTTCTGTAGCAGTACCACCACCTCTTGCTATAGAATGGTCAGATGGTCTGGAGGAGGGCAGACAGAAGATAGAGGGTGGGGCCTAAAGGAAGAGAAGGTTGTAAGCTCTTTCTAAAATTTGGAGGACCCACTGGTCCAAAAGTATGATCTTCCATGCCAGGAGAAAGTAGGACAAGAGTTATTGGGGGGAGGAAACAAGGTTTATTTTCGTGGTGGTGCAAGGAAGGAGGAGGAGGAGGAGCAGGGCTGCTGGACAGATTCACAGCTCCTTCCTCTGGCATTGTCAAAACAGAGGGTTCAACTGTGGCTGGTATTGCTATTACAGTTGAAAGGAGAATCTATCCTTGAGAAGCTACAGAAATGCTGAAATTGGTGATAATTTCTGGAGGGGGATGCTAGCTGTATTTGGGGAGCTCATATGCGGAATCAGCATTTATTGCCAAACAGCTGCAACCCATCAAAAGGTAGATAGGTCTATCCGATTGGTCTAGATGTCAGAAGAAAAGTTCAAAGTTTGGAGCTAGGCATGATTCTAGATAGAGATGGAAGTGCCAATAACTCAGGTAGCAGAATCCACTGTGTCCGGACCAGATTTGATAATGTAACAGGAGGCTTTCTGGCCATCAGCGAGGCGCGCTGACGTTACAAAGTTGTTTTCCCCATCGAAGCAGGAAGCAGCCTTGCGGCCGCTTCCTGCTTCGATGGGGAAAACGGCCTTCCCCACGTTCGGGAAGGCCTCGTAAGAAAGGGGAGAGTCTCCCCTTTCTTACGAGGCCTTCTGAAACTGTTTCCTGGCCCCCGATCGCACCCCCCCCCAGGGGAATTTTTTTTTTCTCCAAAAAATAAAATAAAAAAATAAAATAAAAGGACAGGGGGGTCGCACGTGGGCAGGGCGACCCCCTGTGGGGGCAATATTGTTTTTAGATGTTGTAGGGTTTCCCTGGGGGCCATTTTGGCCCCAAGGAAACCATACAACAACTAAAAAAAAATAGATCTATATATAGATCTATATATATATATATCTATGTAGATAGATATATCTATGTACATGGATATATCTATAGATATATCTATGTAGATAGATATATATAGAGGTAGATCTATATATATCAATCAATCAATCAAAGAGATTTATAAAGCGCGCTACTCACCCGTGAGGGTCTCAAGGCGCTGGGGGGGGATGGAGGGAGGGAAAGGGGCTGGGAGGTTCACTGTTCGAAAAGCCAGGTTTTGAGGCCCTTCCTGAAAAGAAATAGGTTTTGGGTCTTGCGAAGGTGGGTTGGGAGGGCGTTCCAGGTTTTGGGTGCAAGGTAGGAGAAGGATCTGCCCCCGGTGGTGGTGTGTTTGATGCGGGGGACAGAGGCGAGAGAGAGGTCAGCTGAGCGGAAGTTTCGTGTGGGGGTGTGGAAGGTGACTCTCGTTGAGGTAGGCAGGGCCTGTGTTGTGGAGTGATTTGTGTGCGAGGATGAGGATCTTGAAGGTGATCCTTTTGTCAATGGGGAGCCAGTGGAGGGATTTGAGGTGTGGAGAGATGTGTTTGTGTCGGGGGAGGTCGAGGATGAGTCGTGCTGCTGAGTTCTGGATGCGTGTAGCTTGCGCTTGAGTTTTAGAGTGGTGCCGGCGTAGAGGGCGTTTCCGTAATCAAGCCTGCTGCTGATGAGTGCGTGAGTGACAGTTTTTCTGGTCTCTGTGGGGATCCATTTGAATGTTTTTTTCAGTATACGGAGTGTGTTGAAGCATGAGGAGGTGAGAGCGTTGATTTGTTGGGTCATCGAGAGGGAGGAGTCTAGGATGATGCTGAGGTTGCGTGCGTGGTTGGCGGGGGTGGGTGCAGGGCCTAGCGTGGTGGGCCACCATGAGGGGTCCCAGGTGTTTTTGTGTGGGCCAAAGAGGATTATTTCGGTTTTGCTTCAGTTGAGTTCCAGGTGGTTGGCTGTCATATATATATCACTTTTGTCAATATGTGTGTGGTTTCCCTGGGGGGAAAAGGGTCCGACTTGTCCAGTGTCAGTTTTAGTGCCATAAAGAAGCGCAGAAGGTTTATATGCCTACTGCAAAGAGCAAATCTGTATTTTATGTAAATAGCTGAGTACATTAGTAAAGTCAGCCATTACCTGCGCTATAATACCAATGAAATGTATGTGCGGGGTGGAGGGCGGCTATGGAGAGATGAAGGGCACTTTTGCTGGGTGGTAATGAGGGAATCCGAGGAGGAGGGAGTGGGAGCACCAATAATGATTGTTGGACTGGGCGCAGGAGGTGCTAAAGACTGTGACGAATGGTATGTGACAAGGTGTTTTTTGAGTGTCTTGAAAGTATGTGCTGATTGAGGGAAGAAGCGCAGGTAAGGTGGCCTCTACTGTTGCACGTATCTCACACACACCATCGATTTTGTGACTGTCTACGTAGGCTAGTGTTTTAGAGCAACAGTTTAGCCAATAGCAGAGATGGCATCTTGATGGATGACTGCTGCCTGCACTCGGGTTATAGAGGACCGCTCTGACATAGGATCAGAGGCTGAGACATCAGATACTGGACAGCATCTGAGGGATAGGACAATGGTGCAGACTCTGGGAGTGATTTTTCAGTCAGAGGAGTCCCATTCGATAACTCCTCTTCCAGTACATTATGAGGGAGGTGATGAGGACAGTCCTGCTGTCCCTTCGCAAGCTGTTCGTGCAACTGGGTAATAGTGGGTTAGGCCAACCCAGAGAGCAGGTGAATGCGGCGGCAAGCAGAGAGAGAGAGAGCGAGAGAGAGTGCTCTCTTGGGAGCTCCCCAATTTAGTTCAGCCCCAAATTCCACCACCCAAATCATATTGTGGAGACATCAACATTTTCTATGGCAAAACAAACTGGTTTTGTAAGGCAGGCACCTGTGTTTTTGGTCCTGGATTCGGCGGCCATATAGAGAAACACACTAAACCCAAACATTTCTGGAAACTAGACAATCGGGGGAGTCCACAGAGGTGTGACTTGTGTGGATTCCCCAAAGTTTTCTTACCCAGAATACCCTGCAAAGCTGAAATGTTGAAAAAAACCTCAATTTTTCTCGCATTTCTGTCACACAAACTACAGGAATATGCTGGGATCCACAACATTCCTACCACCCAGTGACTCCTCACCTGTCCTGATAAAAACACTACCCCACTTGAGTGCCTACACCTAGTGCCTGTGTCAGGAATGGATCACCCCAGGGTCAACAGCTGCCTCACGTAAGGACCAACATTGACCGTTGTGTGATCTATTCCTGTCGCGGGCACCAGGCCTAACCACACAAGTGAGGTATCATATTTATCGGGAGACTTGGGGGAACGCTGGGTGGAAGGAAATTTGTGGCTCCTCTCAGATTCCAGAACTTTCTGTCACCGAAATGTGAGGAAAACGTGTTATTTTAGCCACATTTTGAGGTTTGCAAAGGATTCTGGGTAACAGAACCTGGTCAGAGCGCCACAAGTCACCTCATCTTGGATTCCCCTGGGTTTCTAGTTTTCAAAAATGCGCTGGTTTGCTAGGTTTCCCCAGTTGCCGGCTGAGCTAGAGGCCAAAATCCACAGGTAGGCACTGTTTTCTATGAAAAAATGTGATGTGTCCACGTTGTGTTTTGGGGCATTTCCTGTTGCGGGCGCTAGGCCTACCCACACAAGTGAGGTATCATTTTTATCGGGAGACTTGGGGGAACGCTGGATAGAAGGAAATTTGTGGCTCCTCTCAGATTCCAGAACTTTCTGTCACCGAAATGTGAGGAAAACGTGTTATTTTAGCCACATTTTGAGGTTTGCAAAGGATTCTGGGTAACAGAACCTGGTCAGAGCCCCACAAGTCACCTCATCTTGGATTCCCCTGGGTTTCTAGTTTCAAAAATGCGCTAGTTTCCTAGGTTTCCCCAGTTGCCGGCTGAGCTAGAGGCTAAAATCCACAGGTAGGCACTGTTTTCTATGAAAAAATGTGATGTGTCCACGTTGTGTTTTGGGGCATTTCCTGTTGCGGGCGCTAGGCCTACCCACACAAGTGAGGTATCATTTTTATCGGGAGACTTGGGGGAACGATGGGTGGAAGGAAATTTGTGGCTCCTCTCAGATTCCAGAACTTTCTGTCACCGAAATGTGAGGAAAACTTGTTTTTATCCACTTTTTGAGGTTTGCAAAGGATTCTGGGTAACAGAACCTGGTCAGAGCCCCACAAGTCACCCCATCTTGGATTCCCCTAGGTCTCTAGTTTTAAAAAATGCACAGGTTTGGTAGGTTTCCCTATGTGCCGGCTGAGCTAGAGGCCAAAATCTACAGGTAGGCACTTTGCAAAACACAGCTCTGTATTTTGTCAAAAAATGGGATGTGTCCACGGTTGTGTTTTGGGGCATTTCCTGCCGCGGGCGCTAGGCCTACCCACACAAGTGAGGTATCATTTTTATCGGGAGACTTGGGGGAACGCTGGGTGGAAGGAAATTTGTGGCTCCTCTCAGATTCCAGAACTTTCTGTCACCGAAATGTGAGGAAAACTTTTTTTTAGCCACTTTTTGAGGTTTGCAAAGGATTCTGGGTAACATAACTTGGTCAGAGCCCCACAAGTCACCCCATCAAGGATTCCCCTAGGTCTCTAGTTTTCAAAAATGCACAGGTTTGGTAGGTTTCCCTATGTGCCGGCTGAGCTAGAGGCCAAAATCTACAGGTAGGCACTTTGCAAAAAACAGCTCTGTATTTTGTCAAAAAATGGGATGTGTCCACGGTTGTGTTTTGGGGCATTTCCTGCCGCGGGCGCTAGGCCTACCCACACAAGTGAGGTATCATTTTTATCGGGAGACTTGGGGGAACGCTGGGTGGAAGAAAATTTGTGGCGCCTCTCAGATTCCAGAACTTTCAGTCACCGAAATGTGAGGAAAACTTTTTTTTTTAGCCACTTTTTGAGGTTTGCAAAGGATTCTGGGTAACATAACTTGGTCAGAGCCCCACAAGTCACCCCATCTTGGATTCCCCTAGGTCTCTAGTTTTCAAAAATGCACATGTTTGGTAGGTTTCACTATGTGCCGGCTGAGCTAGAGGCCAAAATCTACAGGTAGGCACTTTGGAAAAAACAGCTGTTTTTTCTATCAAAAAATAGGATGTGTTCACGTTGTGTTTTGGGGCATTTCCTGTCGCGGGCACTAGGCTTACCCACACAAGTGAGGTATCATTTTTATCGGGAGACTTGGGGGAACATAGAATAGCAAAACAAGTGTTATTGCCCCTTATCTTTCTCTAAATTTTTTCCTTCCAAATATAAGAGAGTGTGTAAAAAAGACGTCTATTTGAGAAATGCCCTGCAATTCACATGCTAGTATGGGCACCTCGGAATTCAGAGATGTGCAAATAACCACTGCTCCTCAAAACCTTATCTTGATCCCATTTTGGAAATGCAAAGGTTTTCTTGATACCTCTTTTTCACTATTCACATTTCAGCAAATGAATTGCTGTATACCCAGTATAGAATGAAAACCAACTGCAGGGTGCAACTCATTTATTGGCTCTGGGTACCTAGGGTTCTTGATGAACCTACAAGCCCTTTATATCCCCGCAACCAGAAGAGTCCAGCAGACAAAACGGTATATTGCTTTCAGAAATCTGACATCGCAGAAAAAAGTTATAGAGTAAAACATAAAGAAAAATGGCTGTTGTTTTCAGCTCAATTTCAATATTTTTTATTTCAGCTGTTATTTTCTGTAGGGAAACCTTGTAGGATCTACACAAATGACCCCTTGCTGAATTCAGAATTTTGTCTAGTTTTCAGAAATGTTTAGCTTTCCGGGATCCAGCATTGGTTTCACACCCATTCCTGTCACTAACTGGAAGGAGGCTGAAAGAACCAAAAATAGTAAAAATGGGGTATGTCCCAGTAAAATGCCAAATTTGTGTTGAAAAATGTGGTTTTCTGATTCAAGTCTGCCCGTTCCTGAAAGGTGGGAAGATAGTGATTTCAGCACCAGAAACCCTTTGTTGATGGCATTTTCAGGGGAAAAACCACAAGCCTTCTTCGGCAGCCCTTTTTCCCATTTTTTTGGAAAAAACGAAATTTTCACTGTATTTTGGCTATTTTCTTGGTCTCCTCCAGGGGAAACCACAAACTCTGGGTACCATTAGAATCCCTAGGATGTTGGAAAAGAAGGACGCAAATTTGGCGTGGATAGCTTATGTGGACAAAAAGTTATGAAGGCCTAAGTGCAAACTACCACAAATAGCCAAAAAAGGGCTCAGCACTGGGGGGAAAAGGCCCAGCAGCTAAGAGGTTAAGAAAGGCTTCTTCCTCCAAACCTCCAGGTGCTTTGAGTCTCTCTCAGAAGACACTGTGAGGAAGGTTCCCAATAACTAATATAATGAGCTGAAGGCTTGTATCACTAGATTCTCAGGCAAAGGGTGTGTTGAAAGAAAGGGAGAGTCACCCAGAGCAGGGGATATACCGACGTGCCACCAGTCTATTTACCACTAGGCAGAAGATGATTTCTACCATGCCGCCATGACTGGATTCAGGATTGCATCCTTGAAGGCGAGCAAAGGTTCCACGGTTGGTACTGATGGCAAGAGGGCCTCTGAAAGGACATTAGTGTTACAGTTGATTATTGGTAGTTGTAGATCCAACACCACAGCAGCCTTTTGCATTACCTTGTGGAACGAGATCACTTCAGGGGTTGGTGGACGAGTTGGCAAATTCATAGCTAACCCCAGAGAAGTGTCCAAACCACTCACAGAAGACATACCTTGAAAGTCTTGCCCTTGATTTCCATCACAAGCAGTATCCCCAAAAAAGTAAAGATTCAGGGGATCTGAGTCGGTTATAAAAATAACTTTGGGAAATGGTGCCATTGGGTTAGTTCCAAAGCTGTAGGTGGAGGAGAAGCCAGTGGAAATAGAGCCTTCCCTGGTGTTAAAGGTGGCGGTGTCATGTAACAGAGTACCAGGTTGTAGCAGTGTAGAGTTGACAAAGGTTTAGATGGGACGGTACAGAATGGTGCCAGGGCCACACAGGCATGAGCAACTGGAAGCCGTACGGAGCCAAGGAGCCCGAAGGAACACAGTATGGCATTTATGTTCTGGCAAAAATGAAACACATAGCTTTTAATAACGCTTCTGGATCTGAGCTGGGAGCTGTAAACTCAGGGAAGGCTGGAGCCGACATCAGGGACTCGGGGTACGAAGGGGTTTGAAATTATCAGTGCCAAAGTAGGTTGAGGCTGCTCCAGGGCCAGTTCCAGTGGAGTCGCCAGAGCAAGGCCGCTTAGAGGAGGAACAACTGGCTACATGTCAACCAGCTCTAGTTCCAATGATTAAAGTCTTGAGGGACTGGAGGGGAAATTAGGTGCCTTACCTTTGGCATGCTTTTTGTGCTTCTCCCTTCTCCCCCAGAAGAAGGCAAGGAAGGTGACTTGATGCAAGGTCTTTAATGTAGCCAATTCTGTTGTTCATCTCTGGCCAAAAGGAGTTTTACTGCCTGTTCTTTTATGGCCTTCGGGAGCATACTGCAACAGGATTCGTAGGTGTGAGAAACGTGGTCTGAACTGAGGCACCAGAGTCAGAATGGACGTTCGTAATAGACATCTGTCCCTTGCAGTCCCTACAGGGTTTAACTGCTGATTTATTAGGTGGAGAAATTGTACTGCACAGATAAATTGTTTTATGTGAAAACGTTGCTCAGAAAGATCGTAGCTCCAAGTCTGTGCCAAAGCTGCAAAAAAAAAAAGGAACTGCGCTGCGGTGGGCGCAATATGCCTTTGGTGATGTCATCTGACACTGCTTTTGGCATCATTACAAAGCCTGCGCCCCCTACCAGTGATGCAAAAGCTTTGACGTTTTCCAGGTCAAGAATAATGCTTGAGGTTGTTCAAAAGGGAAGGAATCTAAAGGTCTAACTCTCCATCAGTAAAGAGCAGTAAGATTACAGAACTCTCACTCTATAAGGATCTCTAATTTGGAATTGAGAACATTGCAAAAAACCATGCATATTCAGAAATCTTTTCCAAATCTATTAAAGTTCATTACTAGCCCAGCCTATAGTATGTCCTAATCAGCAACAGTAGCTTCACAGTATTCTATAGGAACATACCACAATGCCCCCAGACAGTGGCCCAGCGATCAAGTCTAAACCTGGATTTTTGCGTCCTTCTATGCCCTCAATCACCTCATCCTGAAAGTGGCTGGTGAAGGCTTAGGGGATAATATTTCCACATACTTTAAACTATGCCTCTCTCCTAAGACGGCAAACCCATTTGAGAATCGGAAACAACTAGGAACTTGTCTGAGAACATTTTCTTTTGCGCTATCTCCCCCAACTTCTACAAACTCATTTTACACACCCTACCAAAATCGACCAGAATCAAAATGTTGGGATTAATTTGAACTTTAACCATAGTTAGTGGAAGTTTAGATGCTAAAGTTTAATCACTCCAGATGAAAAACTGAACAAAGAAGTGGCCCTTCATAACACACATATTTAATTTGCATGGCAACCTATGTTGGAGAACAAGCATGTAGAATGGCAGAATTCCACTTTGAATGAGACAGGATGATAGGGTGCAAAGCTTTTTGCTTCCTAAGATAACTTAAATTTTGCTGACAAAATTCTCTAGCAGCTGAATGGCATTTGCTGAAAGCATTGGCAATTTAGCCCCTCCACACGCTGGTGGTGCTTGAGCTGACAATATAGCACTACCTTGACCTAGGAGACAGACACACTAAATAAGCTCTCACTTAATTCAGCAGAGGTCCAAGGTATATGGACTACCCCAGACCTGACCTTTTTGACCTGAAGGAGGTCGCAGCACTGAAAACATTACTAGAGCAACCATGATGGAATGAAAGATTATTTTAATTAAACTTATACAGTCCACGTTTACCACCCACTGGTGCTAAAGAGAAAACAAATGAGTGCAAACTTCTCTGTGATGCGTAAACTTCTCTGTGATGCGTAAACTTCTCTGTGATTCGTAACAAACTGATAAGCCAAGTTTTCTATAACTTTGTACATCAGGAGGGTGCCTATGAAGCTCAAACTAAACGTGCCACTAAATTTCAAAAGGCTGAGGCCTTGACTGAAAAGGTCCGACCTCCATGTCTAACCCTGTAAACTTGCGGTGGTATCTATAATAAAAGAGTGCTTGCAGTTTGCAGGTGGCACACAGGGGCAAGTGTGGGCATCTGGTAGTGATTAAAGGGGACTCGGACTGGTAAGAGACACTTTCAGAGATACCCAGGGACCTAAAAAGAATGAATAAATGTACGAGGTAAGTAGGGATTGTTTCTGACCGCAGAAATTGCACCAACAAAAAGGACTGTTGCATTGCATTGACGGAATGCACCATTAGTACCCAACTGGTAAAAGAAAGTAGTGGGAGGGTCAGTTAAAGATGGACATCTGTGTTTGCCTTCAGCAAAAGATAGTGGCACCACACGACAGACGCTTGCAGCCACGACCGGTCCATTGGGGCTGAGGGTCCACTCCCCCTTACCTTTTGTTCTTCAACAAGAGTGTCTATCAAGCTGAGCAAAGGTCAACTTGACAGAAACTCCTCACTTTCAGGTCAGGCAGCCAAGAGTTAGGCAAGCAGGCTCCTAGCTGCCTGAGCTGAACTTTGCTGAGCTCCTGTAGGTGTGACCTCCACAGCTTAGCAAGGTCCTCGAGGACCTCCCCTTCGGGGACAAGGGATTTCCCTCATTGCCCCCACCCTGGGCACTTATGTTTTAAGCCCTCACGTGCCCGGGCGGCGTGTCAATCAGTGACACTTCGTCACAGAGTGGGGTGGGGGTCAGCAGTCTCATTGACCCATCCCACTTTGTGACGAAGTTGGGACTGCTGCCTTCCCTCATTGGTGCATCCTAGGTCAGCCAGTGAGTGAAGGCAGCAGTCCCAACCCACCTGGGACCTCCAAGGCAGAGCCACAGGTAAGTGTGTGTTTTTTTATTATTGTTTCGTGCATGCATGTATGTTTGAATATTTGGAAACAAGTGTTGTGAATGGATGTGTGTGTGAATGAATGAACGTGTTTGTGTGCATGTGTCCCATCTGCCACCCTCCTGCCTAAAATTACCGGCAGCCAGTGACAGCTTGAGCCCTAATGTAAGCGGGTGACAGAGGAGCTCAGGGAACACACGCTGAATAACAGACGACCTTGCAAGGGAGCTGGAAGAGGTGCCCTCCACCCTCGGGAACAAAGGGTTTTTCACTCTGCAGCTCCTAGGTCCAGGCAATCCACTTCTGAAAGGATTTCAGAGAGACCATTTCCAGAGCAATCCCGTTTGTGCAGTTTTGATCTAAACCCACAGCACTAATAGTATTAGAGACCTTTCCCTGAAAGCTCATTATTGGATCGTCTCTGGAGGAACGTGCGCTTCCCTGCACTGACTACTACAGTCCTGTGGTCTGACCGCTGAGGAGACATCAGACACACAATACTCAGATGGTAAATCTCCCAGGTCTGCTCTCTGTGCATCAGGGTCTGCACAATAAAATGTTTTCAAGGAAACCTCTGGAAAATAAAAATAAATTGCTGTTGCCATCACCAGTGTTTTTTTCCTTGTATGTCTTGTCAAATCCTCTTTTTCAACGCATCCGAATAAAAAAAAGTGCACTGTTTAAAACAACCACATTTACTATTCCAACAGCTCGCCTAAGGAGACAATTTAGGCACGAACTGACAGTGATAACCTGCTTTTGTTTTAACATGGTGGGACTAGTTTACCAACCTGCAGTAAGGCAGAACACAGGCACAGCACGGACAGCAGCAGTGCAAGATTCCCTCACCCAAATATCAGATACGGGGAACGTGGTAGCAGTTTAAGTTACACACACAAAACTACATGTGTATTCTAGGCATATAGAGCCGGTAGACCTCAGATGTATGGTTCCTCACACATACAGCACAGGTATAACTCAGTTAACACCCAAGCATGCTTCCTCATGCATGCACAGCAAGGGTAGCAGCTGTGCATGCTTCTCAAGCACACAACACACGTATAATACCTATCAGCGGCTTAAGCTTCCTTATACACACAGCACAGGTACAACACAGGTAGCTACTGTGCATGCTCTCACGCACAGCACAAGTACTACACGGGTGGCTGCTTCACATGCTTCCTCACACACATGCAGTGCAGGTAGCAGCTGTGCATGCTCCCTCACGCACACAGCACAGAGGAAGTAGCTGCTGCACACATGCTTCCTCATGCACACAGCGCAGGTAGAAGCTTTGCATGCTCCCTCATGCACACAGCAGCTGTATTTCTGAAAGTTACAATAGATTGATGTGGAGCCCAGATTCCGCCAGAGACCAGAGTTCTCTGATTTTGACTTCCCCCTGATGGTCACCCCAACCCAGGAGTGATGCATCTGTCACTACAGTCAGCTCTGGTTGGGGAAGAGAGAGAGGTCTGCCACTGGCCCAATGTGGTTTGTGAACCACCACTGCAAGTCTTTTGCAGCTCCCTCCGAAATCTGGACCATGTTGTAGAGGTTTCCCCTGATGCTGCTCCCACTGTGACTTCTGGTCCCACTGCAGAGCCTGCATATGCCAACAGGCATGTGTCGCAAAGCAAGATGCAGGAGGCCCAACACCCTCAGGGTCAATCTCACAGAAATCCAGGCTAGAGGCTGAAACATCAGTAGCCTGAATATCCTGGATTCGTCACTCAGGAGGATAGGTCCAAAACTGCACTGTGTCCAGAACAGCTCTGATGAAAGGGAGCATCAGGATTGACTTTGGCACATTGATAGTGAACCACAGCAAGTGCAGAAGGTTTGCCGTAGTCTGGAGATGGGAGCTGACTGCCTGTTAAGAGCCCGCCTCCAACAACCAATCGTTGAGGTAGAGGAAGATGGGACCCCTGACCTTGGAAGTATGTTGCAGCTACCGCCATCACCCTGAGGAACACCAGAGGGATGCTGGTAAGGCTGATATGGGGCACAACAGACAAACTGAAAATGCTCTTGGCCCACCATGAACCCAGGTAATGTATGTGTGGAGGTAGGAGGGGGAAGTGAAAATAGGCGCCCTGCAAGTCCAATGTTACCATCCAGTCTCCAGGGTCTACAGGACCTGGGCGAGCGCAAACATCTTGAATTTCTCCTTTATCAGGAAGAGGTTGAGAAGGTGCAGGCCTAGAGTAGGATGAAGGCCTCCATCCTTCTTGCGCACCAGAAAGTACCAACCACAACCTACTTCTGATGAGGGCACCCTCTCTATACCTCCTTTAGCCAAGAGAGCTAACACTTGATGTCAGAGCAAGGCAAAGTTGTCCTCCATCCGCTTCTTGTAAGTGGGTGGCATGGGAGGAGGGGTGGCACAAAGGGGAGGGAGTAGCCCCTTTGGACGAGCCGCAAAACCCAAGGGTCAGATATTACTGACCTCCACTGGTGCAGGTAATGGCGTATCCTGCCCCCCACTGGATGCCCATGAGGGTTGAGGGACAAACTAAAGGGGTTTGCAGGTTGTGGCTGCTAGAAGGGGTGAGAGACTGGCGTGACTTCTTGCTACCTGGCCCACGTGGTCTCTGGCAACTTTTTCCTCGGTGACGAAAAGATTGCAAAACTTGCTGAGCGTGTGACTGGGAGTGTATAGACGCAGTTGGATACCACTTCCATGTCCACCAAAGGGTTGGAAGGCAGACTATGGTTGGCGAGGGGCCATTTAAAGACTCAAGGACCCGGCTGTAGTCCTACTTTCCTTAAAGTGCTCCTGTACTGAGTCCTCCTTCTTGCTGTACAGATGGGAGCAAAGCCTGGACATCCCTAAAAAGCTAGTCGTTTTCAACCAGATGTGGTGCCTAAGGGCCACCGACAATGAAATCGCTCTCCCTTAAGCTGTTGTGTCTAGCCCACATCTTACCCATTGATAAACATGGACAGCGCTGAGCAACAGCTTAACTCTTGAATTGGGATCTCAATATAGGCAAAGTCCAGGTTAAATAAAGAAGTACATTTTTGTTCTTTCAATTTTTCTGTGAATTTTCAAAAGAAGGAATTGTAGTATCAAGGAAAACAGCCAACACTTGTTTTGACCCTTCTCGACACGCAGGTCTGGCGCTTTCTCAAGGCAATAGTGAATAGGTAGAGAGCATATTATCCAAACAGCAAAGTGTCTGCTAATGAAATGCAATGACAGCACATGTAGAGAAAGGTGCATTCTATTATGAAACAATGACATGAATCTCCAACTTTTGAGAACCTACTGGTCTGAGACAATCATGACCTGACCCCTTTTTTTCTACTAAACCGATCCTCGCTCTGAACAGACTCAAACAGAAACACTACTAATAAGGGAGAAAGACAGGATGCCTGCTGGCATTAACATTGAAACAATCTGAAGTAAATCATCCCAGTTTTGAAAAACAGTACTTGTCAGTTACTGACTGACCGCACAGAAAGATTGTAAGAATTTACTTCCTTCTTGTACGTGTACTCATCCAATGACAATTGCTCACTAGATCAGGCAACTGACTTCATGGATACTCTACACCTACCATCATCTGGTGCAGAGTAAAGAGATCTGTCGGAGGAAGAAAGAAATCCTGTAAGCCATCAGATCCATGATTACTAGGGGGAAAGATGGCTTCCACAGTAAGGTGTACTAGATCAGGTATTGTTTCCTCAGCGCTTTGTGAAGTGTTCAAAAGTGGCTAATGGAGAAGGGATCTGCACAGAATTTAAATGGCCCATTGTATATTTGATACACCAAACCTGATAAGGCTTACATCAACTGAACCGTACGAATTACGTTCCCATTTCTCTTAGTAAGTTTGACATTACGCTATTATTAGAACATTAGTATATTGAGAGCTCTATTGAAGACAATTGAGTAGTTCTGGGCATGTACTGACTGGTATAAGTCCACCCTCCGCCTATCAATCAACACACTTGAACACTTCCCCCTCATGCAGCACCTCTTCTTCCAAGTCCACGTCACCCCCGAAGACCACCATCTGCAGCACCCTCATCTACACACCACCCGGCCCACGCCTAGCCTTTAGCAATTCTATTGTTGACTTCATAGCCCCCCACACACTCGCCTCCACCAACTACATACTCCTTTGAGACCTCAACTTCCACATCGACAACCACAACACCTCCTTGCTACTCGAGAACCTTGACACAATCTGTCTCAAGCAATTGGTCACCTTGCCAATGCACATCGCCAGACACACACAACTCCATCTTCTCCGCCAGCAGCGTCACTCAACACCGCTACACTGAACTGACCACCACTGCATCCATTTCTCCATCACCACACCTACGGCTCACATCAACACTGCTGGTCTCCCCCCCACAGGAATTGGAACTAGACCACAGAGGAGCAACTCATCAACACCCTCAGCAACTCGCCACCCCCCAACAGATGCCAAGACCTCAGCACGCAACCTCTGCCAATGGATTACCAATTGCGCCAACACCCTAGCTCCACTCCGAACGCCCACAGGGAAACACACCAACAAGAATACTAGCTGGTTCACCCCTGCTTTTCAGGAATCAAAGTGCACCAGCAAGAGACTGGAGAAAAAAATGGAGGAACAGCAAGTCCCCAGAGGACCTTGCAGCCTTCAAATCCGCCACAAGATCCCATCATGGCTTCATCGGATCCACCAGAAAAACCAACCTGCAGGACCGTATAAACGCCATCACCCACAACACAAAATAACTTTTCACCGTCATCAAGGAATTCGCCAAACCACAAGCTGAGGCCACTAACATCGCTCCATCCCAGGACCTCTGCGGCAGACTAGCTGCCTTCTTCCATCGGAAAATCAAGGATGTCTATGACAGCTTCGGACCCCAAGACTTTCTGAACTCACCAACAGCGCCCCAACTCAGATCCACTGAACCCCACAGTTCCTGCACGTCAGGACCCCCCCCTCATGACAGACGAGACTTGCTCCATCATAAGCAGCATTCACTCCAGAGCCCCCACCGATCCTTGCCCCCCCTACCTCTTCAACAAAGCCTGTGCCTCGATCACACCCGAGATCTGCACGACCATCAACTGCTCCCTAGAGTCGGCCATTCTCCCTGAGGACTGGAAGCATGCTGAGATTCGCCCGCTCTTGAAGAAACCTACAGCCGACTGCACGGTTCTAAAAATTTACCGCCCCATCTCACTGCTGCTTTTCCAAGCCAAGGTCACCGAAAAGGCAATCAACGCTCAGCTCTGCCAACACATCGAGGACAACAACATCCTGGACATCTCCCTATCAGGATTCAGACTTAATCATAGCACCGAGACCGCCCTGTTTGCAGTCACAGATGACATCTGCTCTCTGCTCCACCGCAGACAAACAGCAGCCCACATCCTACTGGACCTATTGACCTCCTTCGACACAGTGTCTCACTGCAACCTATGCACCAGACTCCAAACAGCAGGCATACGCAACAAGGCCCTTCGGTGAATACACTCCTTCCTGACAGGCAGAACACAGAAAGGCAGACTCCCCCTACACCTGTCGGAACCTACAGAGATCAGTCTTGGAGTACCTCGAGGATCCTTGTTGAGTCCCACACTGTTCAACGTCTACATGGCCCACTTGCCCCAATCATCAGAAACTATGGACCAGGCATCGTCTCATATGCCGATGACACCCAGCTGATCATCTCCATGACCGAAAACCTCATAATGGCCAAGAAGAACTTCCAAGATGGGATGGAAGCAGTCGCCGCCTGGATGAAGGAGAGCTGCCTTAATCTAAACTCACACAAGACTGAGATCCTCATCCTGGGACCCTCCTCCTCAGCCTGGGATGACTCCTTGTGGCCCTCAACACTTGGCAGCCTCCTAACCCCTACAGACCACGCATGCAACCTCGTCGTCATCCTCGACTTAGTGCTCACTATGACAGACAGGTCAACTCCATCACCTCCACCTGTTTTCACACCCTTCGAGTTCTCTGGAAGATCTTCAGATGGATCTCAAGTGACTGCCCCAAGACCGTTACACAAAGCCTGATCACAAGCAGACTTGACTGTGGCAACACCCTCCTTGCTGGAACCACCAAAAAGAACCTAGCAAGTTACATAAAATCCAGAACGCCTCCGCCAGACTCATCCTGAACACCCCCTCCCCACCGCCGAGAACACATCACAGTAAACCTGAGAGATTTCCACTGGCTCCCCGTCGAGAAAAGGATCAACTTCATGCTCCTTATAAATGCTTACAGGGCCCTCCACAACCTTGGACTCAGCTATCTCAACCACCCCATCACTTTTTACTCCCCTACCAGACCAGCTCCTTTCAGCAGTTGCTCGCCACCATACCCCGTGCATAAGGAAGTCCTCGGCTGGAGTGAAATCTTTTACCTACCTTGCGGCAAAATGTTGGAGCACCTTGCCTCTCCACCTCAGGCAGTCACCACTGCTACCTCGATTCAAGAAGAACCTTAAGACCTGGCTCTTCAACTGAATCTTGAGGACCTACCCCACAGCACCTTCAGAACCTACAGGTGAGTAGTGTGCTTTAAAAATGCTGATTGATTGATTGATTGACTGATTCTCAGGTTTCTCCCTTTTTAATTTAGAACAATCAACCCTTAGTGGGTAGAAAGTTCTAACAGCTTTACAGCTGCTCTGCCACGGGGTATAGCTGTTGTTAAAGGACCTCTCCGTTGTTGGAGGACCTTGCCGGTGACTCGAGCCTATAACTTGGCTTCAGCACCTTTAACAACCAGTTTAGCCCGTGGCAGCGGGGTATAAAACTATAGTGATTGTTCTAGTTGTATGTATACCACTAAAAGTGTGGGGCAGTGGGTTAGGAGTTACTGGGTTAAAGAACCCTGTTCAAGAAGCGCTGGATACGCGCATAATTTCTGGGTGCAGGGCTAAGTGTAGGGTGATGTGATTATGGCTGTGTCCACAGGAGGGAGTTCCCTTTACAGACTAGGTGGTCTCACACACATTATAGTGTCATGCTTCATCATTTGACCAACTAACCCCACCCAGGTAAGATGATACTACCTGGGCGGACTGAACCTCGTTGTTAAAGGAACTACAGAGGGTGCGCTGAAATGTCTATCGGACTGGATATTTTGCAGGGATCCAGATGAGGTGTGGCTAAAATTACCGTACAAGTCACCTGTCACAGTTAGAAAAATACTTTAGTCAAGGTGTATGTAGGTAAGGTTAAAACTTATATTCAGGACTTAGTTGAGCTTGATGACTCATAAAGTCTAAAAAACAGCAAGGACCAACATGTTTCTGCCCTCTCTAGGTGCTGGAAGGTCAGGGGCCTTCATCAGGGTCATGGATCCCCTAGGGGTAAAAGCATGGCTACATGCTCAACAGATGGTGAAGAAAAGAGTAAGTAGCCTTACTGAAACTCAAACAGAACTGAGCCAGGGCTGAACCAAGTGTCTGGCTTGGTTCTAAGAGCCCGTGTGAGCCTTGAAAATATATGGTATGTAAATCATGCAAAAAACACTTATGTAAAATAATTTTTAAAAATGTGTTTATTAAACACACAAATGTGTTTTACATTAGAAACAACAGTGTCTATCACTGTGTTATTTAGAGGTATTTATTAAAAGTGCCATTCTTAAACATAAATTTAAGTGACATTCCTCATCCCCCACAGATGGGAAACACCCGGAAGAACGAGTCTGGAACCACGAGGTTTTGAAAAATGAAAGCGAAACAACGCTTTCGTTTTCCACAACTTCCTGGTTTTGGTACCTTAACCACGCATGTCTTAACAACGTACATGCTTGGTTAAGGTACAGAAGAAGGGAGTCGGAGTGGACGCGATGAAGGAGTAGGTAAGTTGGGCTGGGACTGGGGCTGTTTTTGGGGGGGGGCTTGGGGTGATTAGGGTTTGGGGGGGCAGGGTTTAGGTTTAAGGGTTGGGTTGGGGGGTTGGGGTGTTTAGGTTTTGGGGGGGTGGGGACTCAGGGTATTTCTAGTTTTTGGGCTGGGGTGTGGGTCTGATTAGGGTTTGGGGGGGATGAGGGGGTCAGGGATTAGGTTTAAGGGGTGGGGTGGGGTGGGGTGGGGGGCTGGGGTGGAAGCATGCTGGGTTGTGCATTCTGATTGCTAATGCCTTTACCAGGAATGCATTTACAACAGTAAAATCGTTGTAAACTCATTCGTGGTAAAGGCATTAGTGGTTAGAACGAGGTCATTGTTCCGACCTCGTTGTTGAGCCACGGGTGGTTTAGGCACCCGTGGTATAACCCCCACAGATTATTATAATACACGGAGCAACATAAAATCAACAACCAGACGTTTCTGATCAACTCGCATGCCGAACTCACGTGTTTGACGATGCTCTCATATGTGACAACGGGGAAATGATTTGCCTAGGAGCATGCAATTTGCCAACTAGGATTTATCACTGATTTTCTTGATTGACACTGTGCACTTCAGCCACAGAGTGGGTATTTTTTCCAGTCTCGCGTTTTACAGGCTAATGTTCGGTCTTCAGTTCTTAGTGCATTGGGTTACAGCGTGTTGACATGCAAAAGCTACATTCAAACTTGGCTCGTATTGAGCTCCAAGGTCCAAGCGTGGCTCGAGCTAAGACAGAGCCGAGCCAGAGCCAGAGCCAAGCACCTGTCTCGAGCTTTCACTGGCTTATCCGCCTCTAGTAAACAAAATTTAATGAAAAGATTTCAAGGGAAGATCGAAATTAAAGAAAACATATTTTTGTCAAAATAATACACTGCATAAAATGGCAATTTTATTGTAACTATATAGAATGACAATTTTATTGTAAAAGATGCTTTTGTAAAGTGGTTTTAGCAAACGTTTTGAAAAACAGGGTTATCACATGGAACCGAATAAGGTGGTGAAGACGTTTGTCTTAATTTAAATGTCCACCTCAATGAAAATGATCGAACACAGAGAGCTGATCGCATTTAAGTCTCATCTCAGTCTTTACTGGTAACCAGAGCACTGACTCTCCGGCAACCGTCTCTTTATACTGTTTACTGGTACCCAGCGTCCCTGACATTTGATCACTTCCAGATCTCATCTCATTCTTTGCTGGTACTCGACCACTCCCGACCGAGTTTCAGGCCATTATTTACTGGTACTGACAGCACCGAAGTTCAGTCATTTCCATGCCTCAGGGACCCGTTTACTGCATGAAAGCCTCACATGGTATTTTGGCTAAACTGAAATGAATCTCGCACCTGTGGCGTACGTCCAAGTTCCTGTCTTTAATGCCTCACAGCATCGTCTATTTGTCTGCACTGCAGTTATACCTGATCCGGGCGCAGGTTCCTAGCGATACGTTTGGCTAGCGTTATTCCAGTGATGCTCCCCAGGTAAACAAGCCGTGTGACACTGCAATGAACAACTCCCATTGATGGAAGAAAGGACCTCTGCACACAATCACACTTCAGGCTGAATTTCAACATCAAAAAACACGTTACACGTGTTACTAGTTACACTGTCTGAACTCTTGGTTTCTCTCTCGGTGCAGCTGGTGCACGCGTCACTGGTTACACACTCTGAAATCTAGGTTTCACTCTGTGCATTTGTGGGATGTGTCACTAGTTACACACTTTAAATTCAAGATTTAACTCAGTGTGCAACTGGTGTATGTGTTACTGGTTACACTCCCTGAACTCTAGGTTTCACTCTATGTGCGGTTGGTGCATGTGCCATTGGTAGTACACTCTCCTAACTATCGGTTTCAGTCTATATGTGCAGCTTCTGCACGAGTTGCTGGTATCAGTCTCTAAAAGCTAGGTTTCACTCTCTGTACCGTTGCTGCACGTGTCCCTTGTTACCCTCTCTAACACTCTTTAAATTGAGGGCTGAACTCTCACTGTGCAGCTGGTGTACGTCACTGGTTACACTCTCTGACTAAAGGTTTCACTCTCTGTGCGCAGCTGGTGCATGTGCCACTGGTTATGCTCTCCAAACTCTCGGTTTCACTCTCTATGTGCGGCTTGTGCATGAGTCGCAGGTTACAGTCTCTAAAATCTAGGGTTCACTTTCTCTGTGCAGTCACTAGTTACACTCTGAACTCTCGATTTCCCTTTTTCCGTGCAGTTTGTGTATGTGTCGCTGGTCAAAGAGTGGGAGGCAAAGGGACTGGTGATATTTCAGATGGAGCCCCTCCTACTGGGCTGAAGTGTCTCTTCAAAGCCCTCCTGTCCCCCACCGCTGCCCAAGAGAATAAAAGAATGCTTAGCAACATAGCCACGCTTTAGGCTACAAATCCTGCTAGGGAATTGAATGCTCACGCTGCAACTTCGGAAATGAAATCAAGAACTACTGAACGGCCTAAAGTCCGCCGAATGTCCTTCAGACAGGCAGCATGTAAACACCCCCTGTTCATCTACACTCTTGTACTACCAACTCACTCATTCAATGGCAAAAACCTGTGTTATAATGTTTACGATCTAAAGATCTTTATAATGTTCTTCATTCTTTATCATAGTTATTTATGCATTTATAGTATGTTCCTCTTCCCCTCTCCATTAGCTCTTGGTGGTTTTACCCTGCAGTTGAGACATGAGCTTATCTTAGAATGCTGGGGTTAGGGAGATTCTAGGCAAAAACAACAAGTGATGGACGGAATGTCTTTTGCTCACCATGCCACCCCAGTTTGGACCCAGCCATATGCAAATCAGTCTTGACCCTGTTCCTCATGGGAACAGTCCAGCCCGAACTGCCAAGCCAGGTCCTCACTGGACCGGAAACAAGCATCCTGGGACCGGTTTCGGGGTTTCACCCCTCATCAGCCAGGCTAGCTTGAATCCAGTGGCATGGGAAGCACGGGACCCACGTCTGGGCATACCCTTCCCACTTAGGGCGACAAAGCAAAAACAACAAGTGATGGATGGAATGCTGAACATTGTCAAACACTCACCCCCAGTCACAGATCTGGGTTTAATCCATCGTTCTTTTGCTCACCATGCCACCCCAGTTTGGACCCAGCCATATGCAAATCAGTCTTGACCCTGTTCCTCATGGGAACAGTCCAGCCCGAACTGCCAAGCCAGGTCCTCACTGGACCGGAAACAAGCATCCTGGGACCGGGTTTCACCCCTCATCAGCCAGGCTAGCTTGAATCCAGTGGCATGGGAAGCACGGGACCCACGTCTGGGCATACCCGTGATGGACGGAATGCTGAACATTGTCAAACACTCACCCCCAGTCACAGATCTGGGTTTAATCCATCGTTCTTTTGCTCACCATGCCACCCCAGTTTGGACCCAGCCATATGCAAATCAGTCTTGACCCTGTTCCTCATGGGAACAGTCCAGCCCGAACTGCCAAGCCAGGTCCTCACTGGACCGGAAACAAGCATCCTGGGACCGGTTTCGGGGTTTCACCCCTCATCAGCCAGGCTAGCTTGAATCCAGTGGCATGGGAAGCACGGGACCCACGTCTGGGCATACCCTTCCCACTTAGGGCGACAAAGCAAAAACAACAAGTGATGGACGGAATGCTGAACATTGTCAAACACTCACCCCCAGTCACAGATCTGGGTTTAATCCATCGTTCTTTTGCTCACCATGCCACCCCAGTTTGGACCCAGCCATATGCAAATCAGTCTTGACCCTGTTCCTCATGGGAACAGTCCAGCCCGAACTGCCAAGCCAGGTCCTCACTGGACCGGAAACAAGCATCCTGGGACCGGTTTCGGGGTTTCACCCCTTATCAGCCAGGCTAGCTTGAATCCAGAGGCATGGGAAGCACGGGACCCACGTCTGGGCATACCCTTCCCACTTAGGGCGACAAAGCAAAAACAACTATTCTATTCTGTCACAGGTGAGGGAAGGAGGTGTTGTTGGTGGAGAGCGGAGGCAGCAATAAAGAGAAATTACTACTATCGTGTTTGGTCTTCTCTATATATATCAGCCTCAAACTTGATTTGACCCAGTCACCAGCACTGACGCCAGATCGCGTCAGCTTCCAAAGCATAAAAAAGCAAACGTTGTCAAAACCAACTATTTTGGCTTTTGTACAGTTCAAATGGTTTACCAAGCTTCAGCAATACACAAAGTACAAGAAAAGCATAGGCATCAGCAGTGCAAACGTACCTCACAAGGAACAAGTGAATTGTGAGCAGAGGCAAGTCAAGCTTCCGTCGTACAGAAAAGTACAGACCCAGTACCACAAACACACTGGAAACATTCTTTACAAAATGGAAATTACCACGCAGCAGGCCCAGGCTGCAGAATTCTTGATATGGAAGGGCCAAGTAGTAGTATGGGTGCACATCAGACTGCAAGGTGGAGCGGGCAAAAAGAAAACATGGGGTTTCATAATATCTACTGTTATATGCAATGACATCTGGCTAATTTTGATGTGTAAACAGTAACATACCTTTGGATTTTTGTGGAGGACCATTAGCTACGTCCTATGCTCAGTGCCTAGTTTGTATTGCAACAAGGGTTTTTTGCCACAGGGCATGGCTACAAATCATGACCAGTCCCCAGGTAACACTGCTGCATGCCACGCACAATGAGCTCTGGAGGCAAAGCACTGAGCAAGGAATGTGCGCAGGTTACAACCTGTGCTAGTGCCCATTACTCCTAGACATGTTTACCCCATTTAATGAGATGTGAATTGTGGGTTGTCCTGGCATCACACTAACCACAAATAAAAAAAAAACAATGCTTTTTCTATATTCTTATGATAATTATAATGCCCCGGGAGTGGCTTGTCTCTCGCCAAGAGGGCCGCACACTAAGTAGCGCCGGAATCCTTAACCCTACTATTCATACATAATCCGTATGCATCTACTCTCTCTGTGACTGTTCTAATGGCCCTGGGAGCCTACTGAACGTGAAGAAGGTAGCGATACCCCGCCATCTGCCCTAAAAGCCCTGCCCTAAAAGACGGGAGTGGCCCTTGGGAGGTGGGCCACACTGGCCACGAGGGAGGGCGCACGTATAAAGAGCATCAGTGAGACAGCGCGACTGTCGTAGGGTGACCAGATGTCCCGGATTTCCCTGGACAGTCCCGGTTTTTAGAGGACTGTCCCGGTGTCCCGACGCTTCTCCTAATTTTAAACAAATGTCCCGGTTTTTGGGACAAAGGTCAAGTTATTACATAAATGTCCCGGTTTTTGGGACAAAGGTCAGATTATCTAGAGAAGCATAAATTAAAGGTATCCTCTCCTTTAACAGATGCCTACAAAGTATGCAATAATTAAGGTCAAGCCATAGCTAATTTTATATGTATAGTCTTGTAAATGTGTGTGTGTGTATATATATATATATATATATATATATATATAAAAATATAAACACACACATATATAGGCCCACATTCACAAAGCTACGCAAAAAAACGGGACAGGCCAGATATAAAAGTGAGTGTAAAGTCGTCAGTCCTTCTTTTATGTCTGACCTGTCCCTGTTTTTGCTCCTCAAAATCCGGCCACCCTACCGTGGTGGCTTCCCCGGCTGGGGGTTAAGTTGGCCGCCGCCCAGCTTTTTGGAGCTAGAGGTGCTTGAGAACCCACCCCCCCCTTGAGAGGACTGACACAACAGAAAGGAGGCAGATCTTACCTGCTGTAGGTGAGCCCGCTCGCCCACAGATCCTGGTGGTGGCAGAAAAAGCTGGAGTGTGTACTGGGGAGGGAGCGGGCTGCGACTGACGTTGCATACTGGGGGAGCAGGGGACGCAACTGCTCCGGCCTGCGGCACTGCCTGAGACGTGCGCGTCTGACAGGGAGACACTGGGATGCTAAAATGCTGCGGGCCAACGAGGGTCTGAGAGGCCCACAACAGACTTCAGCCAGTAAATAAACTTGCACCCTCCCCACCTTCCAGGAATGAAGTAAGAGCAGCAGTGGGCTGAGATCAATGAGTTTTCGGTCTGGTGGGCGCACATACACCTCTCGTCAATGCAGTGAGGGGGCATTTGGGCTGAGGGAGTTGTCCTTGTCCTTATTCAGGAAACCAATTTAAAGGGCAATAAACAGACCGAATGGGCTACTGGGGTACTCCCTATTGGCACATGCCAGTTTTACCTCCAACTATAGGGAAGTTGAAATACTGCTCAAGACATCTACATCTTTCATTCCACGTTGCACATGGCGCGACCCGATGGGCAGATTCGTAGCGCATACCGGCACTTGGAATGGCCTAACACTGAATATCTGTTCGGTCTATGTCCCACCGAAGGTACACTCAGATACCCTCACAGCTCTTGGGGCATTATTATTGAAATTGCCGCACAGTATCCTACTACTTGGGGTGGAGGGGGACATGAACGACACTATAGACCCGGAACACAACAGGATGTCTAGCACCAAAGGGGACACACCCACTAGTAAATTACAGGCCTTCTCAGACTTTATGGGCTTGATAGACCTATAGAGAGAACATAATCCGACTGCAAGGCAGTTCACGTACTTATCATCGTCTCACGGTAGCCTCTCACACTTAGACTAATTGTTCACACATAGCACAGAAGCCAGAAGATTTAACAAAGCAACACACTTAGCACGTGGCATTGCCAATCAATCTCCGGTCGTAGTTACACTGATGGGATCCACCACAGACAAGACCCTACCCCCCAGAATAGACCCATAGTATCTCAAAGATTGCAGAGTTCAAGAGAAAATAAGGGAGGAAGTGACAAGATACTTCCATGAAAACCTAGGAACTGTGTACTCTGCCAGTACCCTCTGGGAAGCCTTTAAGGCGGCACTAAGAGGACACACATGAGCCTTGATTGGGGGGAGGAACAAATAATCATGTCTTAAGTATGAGAAACTGGAAGAGGAGATCACAACACTAGAAGTGAAGGTGATAAAGGAAGCGCATTGGACTCTGATCAGAGTCGTTGGCTCCAACTCAAACAACACAAACATAGGGACTTAGCAGACAATGCATCTCGGACTTATGCCCTGTCCATACAGAGACACCTATATGACACAGTAGATAAAGCCAGCAAACTGATAGCTTGGTTAGAGAGGAGAGACCGAGGATGAAACTGGGTAGCTGAAATACAAGATGAGGAGGGAGTAACATACACAACGGGCGAAGAAATAGCAGAGGTATTTGCTACCTACTACAAAAAGATCTACTCCTCGGAGACCGATCATACCGGCGAGGACTGTGTGGAATTACTTCGGGACCTCCCTCTCTCGGTACTCTCTAGTGACAATAGGGCACCCCTGGACCAAAGACATGACAGTGGAGGAAGTACAAAAGGCTATCTGGCGACTCCAATCAGGTAAGACAGCCGGCCCCAACGGCCTACCCGTAGAACTCTATAAATGTGTAGGCATTTTCCAGGCAGCCAGGAACAAAGATATTCTCCCTCCAGACCAAAAAATGGCCACCATTATGGTGATACAAATAATTTGTGGCTACTATCGCCCTATGTAGTTACTAAATCTAGAAGCCAAGGTCTTAGTAAAAATCCTAAGTAATAGGCTTCGATCGGTGATGTCCAGTGTGGTCCACCCTGACCAGTCTGGCTTTATGCTGCAGAACAGCACCAAACTTAGTTTTAAATGCCTATACATGCGACGGAAGCCTCGGACACAGAAGAAGCAGTGCTGCTCTTGCTTGATGCGAGAATGGCCTTTGACAGCATTGAATGGTCATATCTTCTGCAGCACTGTCCAGATTGGGTTTTGGCCCCCAATTTTGCGCTTGGGTTCGACTGCTGTATCATGACCCAAGAGCGAGAGTTACAGTCAATGGGACGGTCTCAGGTTCATTTGCCTTACCTAGAGGCACGAGGCAAGGCTGCCCGCTATCCCCATTGATATTCACTTTGGTGCTAGAACCACTAGCCTCATAGGTGCAACAGGAACCCTTCTGTGGGGGATCCAAGAAGGAAGGAGATGGGAGGCGCGGATCTCCCTCTATACAGATGACATTCTCTTGTATGTCACAAAACCCGTCTCCCAGAAGATAGAATATTACATATTCTACATATAATTGGGAGATACTCTTGGTACCAAATAAATTGGGATAAATCCTGTGTTTTCCCTCTAACGGAGGACGAACCAAATCAACTGCCCTGATGTGTGGCCCCCGTGGTCATAGACGGATTCCTAATATCACAAAAGATCCAGAAACATTCTTTAAGAATCTCCTTCCGCAACTGGACCGCCTCCAAGCTGACGTAAAACACTGGCAGAGACTTCCAATCTCTCTGATGGGTCGGGTAGTCCTTTTTAAAATGATGGCCCTTCCCCATCTATTATATGTCCTACGGAATACCCCGTACAAAGTGCCACCTGAATTCTTTACCAAAATTAATAGCGAACAGCGCAACCTTTTATGGGATGGAAGCAACTCACGTACCTCCCTTGGTAAGTTACAAAGAGGAGTATGTGATGGAGGTTGTGTGGTCCCAGGTGTACTACCGGGCGGCATAGCTAGTCACTATAAATTACTGGGTTTTGCAGATGTCGAGAAGCCGGCATACAGAATAGATAGAGCTGCTATTGGGGACTGTGGATACCATTGTGTCCTGTACACTAGAAAGCGGGGTCACAAACTCCTGCCTTATACTCAGGCATTAGTATGGGCATGGAGGGAAGCCATTAAATTCCTGAGATGGGATGAACGCATCCCCACTTTGGACAAGTGACCAATTAAGTGAACTATACAACAGTAAATGGAGATTCATAGGTATTGACTGTCTACATAGGCAGGAGCAGGGCACTGCTGTCTTTTGAAGAACTCAAAGACAAATTCTCAATGGAGGAATCAGAGAGATACAAATATCTCCAGTTAGGACATGCACTCACAGACAACACTTATGAGAAGGTGACCAACTTCCAGAGTCGTCCCAGTTAGAAGACAGGTTGTTACTAGATCCTATGCCAGAAAAGGCAATCTCCCCGACCTATAAAAAACAAATGAATAATACCCCGGATCCCTGTCACTCTCTTTGTGAGGCTTGGGAGGGAGACCTGGGCCTCATAGAAGACGATGATTTGCAAGAAGGCCTACAAAGTCCCCGCGATGTGGCAATACGAACCCGGTTTCGACTGATACAGCTTAGAATTTTACACAGATCATATTACTCTAGATCCCTTCTCCATTATATGGGTCATACCAACTCAAACCTCTGTAACAAGGGTTGTGGCCTGGTTGGATCCTTATTCCATAATCTCTGGAGTTGCCCCATAATACAACACTTCTCGTCACAGGCAGTGCATATAATGAAGCAAGTAACAGGTCGCGATATCCCATTGGATACTAAATGGCACAGGGTACACATAACGGGGAAGGAAACCTGACCTCCACATCAACAGGTACGGCTAAGGCTAACAGAGGAAGTGGCCAAAGGGGCCATTGCCAGAGCATGGGGAGCAAGTGGACCCCAGATGGTCCAGGACTGGGAACCCAATATAGATTGACGTCAACAGGCAGAACAAGTGATCTATCAGGGTCAAGGCTGAGCTAAAAAATACGATAAAATCTAGACCCAATGGAGCAATACAGAGACTTGTGAAGACATAAACTAACGGAACTAGGGGCTAGGGAGAGCCTAGGCAATGATTTCGGGCTGGGGTTGATTATGGACAAATAAAATGTCTTGGTGCGATAAAGGCAGCGGGTACTGTATTTTATTTATGCAGTAAACTTGTATCTGTTCCCCTTGGGTCACAAACAGAACTCCGTGCCTTAACTGTACTAAACATTATGTACTGAGGATTTGGTTGACTCTAATAAAATGATTTACAAAAAAATATATGATGCCCCTGTGACAGCTGTTTCAAAACATGTATTCCACAGAGATAATGCCAAGCCGCTGAGTTCATTATTTTCAATAAATTGTGGAAATTATACTTGCCATGCCAGTTACATTTTTCAGTCAATTAATTTAATATAAACAAAAATACATACCATATACCAGGGTCTCGAGTTCAGCTGACAATTACAGACCATTCTTCTTGCCTTATGGTTCACTGTCATGCCACAAGAGTCCCACACTGGCATTATAGAACTTGCAGTGTGGAAATGGTAAATTATAAACTTTGCTCATATAGTATCCAACTGTAATCCTGAAACTTTGCACTCTGCTCTCACTCAGGCATGAGTGACAACACGGAAAAACAGTTGTATAACAGAACCACGTATGGTTTAACAACGCAGTCAGGACCACGCCTGCGTCTTTACCACGCATGCCTTTACAATGAATTTCATTGTAAAAGCATGCTTAGTAAAGGTATATGTGGTAAACACATGCGTGGTTCTGCCATACAACCCCCTTAACACAAAAAGCTACCACAAGCACCCCCGAGGCCTAAAACTACCCACCACCCCTAAAAACCTCCAACCCCAAAACCTAAGCCCAAGTCCCTCCCCAAACTTATTTCTAAAACCCAGCCCCTGCAAAAAAAAGAAAAAAAAGAAAAAAAGAAAAAACTACCTCACTCCCCTCCCCCACAAAACCATGCACCCTGTTTTTAAAAAAAAATACTACCCGAACCCCACCACCCGCCCTGAGGTCTAAAACCTTCCACCCACACTAAAAACGAAATTACCCCCCCACCCCAGCCCTGACACCTAAAACATTCCCAACCCCTTCAAAACCTGGCCCCAGACCCTCCCCGAGCCCTAAAACCTCCCCACCTCTAAAAACTAAATGACCCTAACACCCTCCACCTGCCCTGAGCCCTAAAACTGCCCTCCAAAACTGCCCCTGCCCCACCCTCAGCCCTCCACCCCACCCTGTCCTAAAAACTAATCTGGCTTCCCCCTACCCTGTGTCCTAACACCGACTTCCTGAAAATAAAACAACCCCAACACCCTCCTCCCCCCAAAACTGCCCCTTCTTTTCCCCAAGCCCTCCAACCTCACCCTGTCCTTAAAATGACCTCCCTTCTCCCCAACCCGCCCCAATCCCACATACCTGGCCACTGTTTTCCCTTCCATGCTGTTCCCACTGTGCGCCCAACTGCCCTGAGCCGTAGGAGTAGTGCCCCTGTAGTTAATATAAAGTTACCCTTTCCAAAGGAACTCAAAATCGATTTTTTCTAAATATTTACAATCTTTGAATAAAGTTATAAAGAAAAATCTGTGGCCTTCTTGGATGCAAGTGTTGCAACACATACTACATTTTGGTGAACACTGAGCAAGGACGTCATAGTCGGAAAGATGATTTTTCAAGTCCACTTTAAGCACTATTCTTACACAGGTTTCTTCATTGGAACCTATCAGCTGGACGTTACTTACCTGAAGTGTGAAGCACACAAGGGCCTTCTTTTAGCCCTACTGGATTTTGTACATAAAAGGCCTCATTGGACACAGTGATTACGTGGTTTGTCCTATCTTCTATGTTAGGCATATGCAGGCAGTATACAAATCTTGGCAGAATTGATGTCATTTAATATATTTAAATGGAACTGTGAGAAACTGGAGATGCTCATCACAGGGGAGACCTCCCCCTATTCTATCAGGACCACTGTTCGGTGGCTCCCAGCCTCTAGCTAGTGCACACTCTAGTGAAGGCAGAAACCTAGGCAGTATGTTGTAAAGAGTCGCAACCCGTTTTTTTCATCTTAAGAATGTTGAGGAACATGCCCCATTTCTCATTATTGGTGACAAGGGTCTTGTTTTTTAAGTGGCTAGCTCAAGTAGGTTAGATTATGTAAATGTAATTTTAACTGGGCTTGTCCACATCCTTGATGAATAAACTCTAGCTTGTCCAAAACAACGCTATTTGGCAACTATTGGGTCTGAGATTACTGAATTAACGTCTTCCCATTTTGCTAGTTACACGTACCAGAATGTTTTTCATTTCAGATTACCTTGTTTAGGCGCCTGAGTCTTCTGTTGTGAAAAGGTGACCTGCCCCACTTCTTGTTTTGCCCCAATCCATACCTGTAATCGTGTGTCAAGGAAGTAAAACACAAATGTGCAGATTTTAAAGGCTTCACTTTTAGATAGGAAGTTCAAGTACCAGGACATCCTTACGATACTCTTTCAACTTTATATTTAATTAATTTATAGACCACCATACAGCACACCTTTCTTAAATCTGTTCACATCCATTTTCGTAAAACGTGACACGCACATATATATTTGTTTCATGTGCAAATTAAAAAGGGGTTGAACACTTCCTTCTCCATTCGAGGAAACACTGTAAATGTTTTCAGGACATATGTGTGGTGTGAGCGTTCACACAAAAACTAATTTATATTTAGTATCTTAAAAAAATTATGTGGTCATTACTCCACAGCCCTGCTACAAATTGAAGTTCTGTAAGCTCCGTTACTGTCCCAGGGCTGGACTCGAAACTAAAATCACTAACTAAAACTAAACTAAATGGCAGAAATGTTCAAACCAGTTTCACAGTGCAGGAGATGACCACTAGAACAAGGCCAAGGGGTTTTGATAGTTATGTCAAGCCAGGCCCGAAGTCTCTAAAAGCAGCCCCTCTAATCTGCAGCACAGTGGGAAAATACTACAGTGGAACAATGCCCAGTCTTACCTTGACTATGCAGACAAAATCAAATGGTATTTGTTAGACCTGACAGCCTTAGGGTGGTCATCCCCCAACATTTTGCCTGCCTCCCTCCACTTTTTTGACACTGTTTTTGTGGGTTTTAGGACTCTGCACATTTTACCACTGCTAACCAGTGCTAAAGTGCATATGCTCTCTCCCTTAAACATGGTAACATTGGTTCATTCCCAATTGGCATATTTGGTTAATGTGTAAGTCCCTAGTAAAGTGCACTACATGTGCCCAGGGCCTGTAAATTGAATGCTACTAGTGGGCCAGCAGCACTGATTGTGCCACCCACATGAGTCGCCCCTTAACCATGTCTCAGGCCTGCCATTGCAAGGCCTGTGTGTGACGTTTCACTGCCACTTCGACTTGGCATTTAAAAGTACTTGCTAAGCCTTAAACTCCCCTTTTTCTACATATAAGTCATCCCTCAGGTAGGCCCTAAGTAACCTATAGAGCAGGGTGCTATGTAGGTAAAAGGCAGGACATGTAGATGTGTGTTTTATATGTCCTGGTAATGGAAAACTCCTTAATTCATTTTCCACTACTGTGATTCCTGCACCTTTCATGGGATAGCATTATGGCTACACTCATATTTTGTTTGAGTAGTAGATTCTGATCAGAAAGGGGTAATCATATTTAGTATGGCCAGAATGGTAATAGAAAATCCTGTTTATTGGTGAGGTTGGATTTTATTTTACCATTTTAGAAATGCCACATTTAGAGAGTGAGCATTTCTCTGCAATTAAAATCCATCTGTGCCTTACAGCCTATCTCCAATCAACGTCTGGACTGGGCTGGTTGACAGCTTCCTTGTGCATTTCACCCAGACAAACACAGAATACTCAGTCACATCTGCACTCATTTGCACACTGAATGGGTCTTCCTGGGCTTCAAAGGCTAGTGGCCTGCCCTCACAAAATGGACTGCCAAACCCCGTACTGGGACCCTGGCCGACAGACCTGTACTGAAAGGGGAACTTGTGCACTTCAAAACCACTCTTTGAAGTCTCCCCAACTTCAAAGGCATTTTTGGGTATATAAACTGGGCCCCTGACCCCACCAAAGCAGACACTTCTGGACCCGAACCTGCAACCTGTCAAGAGGAACTACCTGGCTGCCCAAAGGACTCATCTGTATTGCTTTGCTGAGAAGGAGGACTGCTGCCCTGCTATTGCCCTGCTGCCCTCTGACTTTGCTGAGACGTCCTCTCTAAAGGCTTGGATTGAGTTTGCTCCCCGTTTTCTGAAGTCTCACGGCCAAAAAGACTTAGGCCCTCATTCCAATGTTGGTGGGCGGCGGAGGCCGCCCGCCAGAATTCCCCCCTCCGAAATACCGCGCCGCGGTCAAAAGACCGCGGCGGGTATTACAAGTTTTCCCCTGGGCTGGCGGGCGGTTGCTGAAAAACCGCCCGCCAGCCCAGGGGAAAACGACCTTCCCACGAGGATGCCGGCTCGTAATCGAGCCGGCGGAGTGGGAAGGTGCGACGGGTGCAGTGGCACCCGTCGCGTATTTCAGTGTCTGCAAGGCAGACACTGAAATACTTTGCGGGGCCCTCTTATGGGGGCCCCTGCCGTGCCCATGCCATTGGCATGGGCACGGCAGGGGCCCCCAGGGGCCCCGCGACCCCCCCCTACCGCCATCCTGTTCATGGCGGCTTTCCCGCCATGAACAGGATGGCGGTAGGGGGTGTCGGAATCCTCATGGCTGCGGAGCGCGCTCCGCAGCCATGGAGGATTCACACGAGCAGCGGAAAGTCGGCGGGAGACCGCTGACTTTCCGCTTCTGACCGCGGCTGAACCGCCGCGGTCAGAATGCTCGTTGGAGCACCGCCAGCCTGTTGGCGGTGCTCCCGTGGTCGGTGGCCCTGGCGGCCACCGGCCACCAGGGTCAGAATGACCCTCTTAATCTCTTCAAGGAACTCCTTGTACGCTGAAAATCGACGCACAGCCTGACAGAAACAACACACAGCCTGCCTTGCAACAAGAAAATCGCCACACATCCAAACCGGCACGACGCAGCCCAACTTCCAGAGTGAAGATTCGATGCAGCACCTGTCTTGCAACAGGAAATTCGACACACAGCCGAACCGGAATGATGCAGCATGACTTCCTGAGTGAAGAATCAATGCAGCACCTGCAGTGCAACAGAAAATTCAACGCATCGCCTACCGGATCAACGCAAAGCTTGTGACTTCTTTCCGTACGCACAGGATTTTCCCCGCATCTCCCTGGGTGTCAAAAAGATCCCTGCATCGCAGTGAAGAACCCAGACTGCGCACCGGAAATCGACGCAATGCCCCTGGCAGCGTGTAAAGAAACAGCACATTGTCTGTGCTGCGTCGGAAAATCCGACCCACACCCTATTTTTCCACGCATCTCCTCCTCTGGGGTCTCTGTGCATGTCATTTTTTACACAAACCAGGTACTTTGTGCAAACAACAGACAACTTTGATTCTAAGATCTAAATCTCTTTTTAATCTTGCAAAAGAGTCATCTCAACTTTTGCTTATTGAATCTTTTGACCTTAATTTAATCGAATAAATCTCCTATATTTTTCTAAACCTATGTGGTGTATGTTTGTGGTGTTTTCACTGTGTTACTGTATGATTTATTGCACAAGTACTTTGGATAATCTGACTAGGATTGTGGTCCCTATTTGGACACAGGTGAATACCTCTGCCAACTAGAGACCCCATTTCTAACAGTGTACTTTGAAGAAACTGGTATAAAGTCCACTTCATTAAAGATCTGGAACAGATGAAACTGAACCTTAACAAATATACAATTGCTCTGAAGAACATACATTTGGATTAACAAGTGTACATTTATTCTAACCAATGTGCATTTGAACCAACAATGTACATTTGAACCTATGATTCTACAATCCCACCAAAGAATGTATGTTTAGACCAATTGATGTACTTTTACAGAAAACATATGTACATGCAAACAATATCGGCACAACATCACATTAACACGATTCAACTTAACATTGTACCAAGTGAACTGACCATAAATATTGCATGTGTATGCCCTCGACTAAGCAGACATGGAGAGATAACTCCTTACTGTGTGATATCTAGCTCTTCTTAAAAACTGTTTACTCATCTAATTCATCAGTTGTAAAAGGTATGATGGTTGCAGCATACGTTTATGAAACTATGTCCCAAAGGTACAGGGATACCATTGCCATATAAAGTCCTTAACTAAATCTTAATGCACACCAATACTGCAATAGTTAAGATATTTGTATGATGCTATTATGTATTTCCCTTTTAAAAATAATTTTTACTAATGTGGTTCAGTACGTTCCAGACTTATTTTAAAATGTTGTAACCCACTCCATGGCAAATTTAGCTTCCATTAATACCTTTCTTGTTTTTCTTCATAAAATATTTAACTTGTGTTTATATGGTGCTTGGATTAGTGTATGTTGCTATTTTATGGCTACCATAAATGACACATGTTCCTAATTGCTGACTTGGTGATACCTAGGTTAGGGGCGTGGCCAACATGGCGACCGGAGCAGCAGCATAAACTGCAGCTCCGATCCCCGGCCCATGCAAACATCCTGCAGCGGCGCCTGCACCTCCTTTCTAAGGCTACTAGACCCGCGCCCGTGGCGGCGCCCCACGCGCTCACAGTGCGGGGCCGCTGTCCGCCCTCTGGACCGGGCGCCGAGGTGAGGATCTGTGGCCGTGCCGGAGGCCGTGTCGCGGCGGATCCGGCCCCTCGGCCGGCACTGGGGGTGTGCGCCCGCCTCAGGCCGCATTTCGGTGCGGCGTCGCCGGGCGGGGCTGGCCCGTCGCGGCGCGCGCCTCTTCTTCCGATGCCTGCCGGAGCAGGCCTCTATGTTCCTTAACCCCCGAGCGGGGTTCTTGATACTGGTAACCGCGCCCCGGCTCCCTCGCTCGTTGGGAGGGGGCACGCCTGACGTCTTCCTATGCCCAAGACTTGGGGTTGTTGTGGCCTGCCAGGAGGAGGCCTTCCAGCACAGTGCCCAGCAAAAGTCGTGCAGGAAACACACAATCCAGCACCTGGGCCTCAATAACCAGCAAGGACCCCACAGACCTGCGTCCTCGCCTAGCATTTGTTTAAGCTGCACCGTAGGAGCGGTGTAGCAGAAGACATGAAGCTGAAAATCAAGCGCGCAGGAGGAAGGTGTTGCAAAGTGAAGTGAGAGGTGAGCCTTTCGGTGACATTTACCGAGTCGCAGTGCGCAATTGTGTTGATCACCTCCCCCTGGTCCATTCTACGCTGAGCAGCTGCTGGCCCAACCGGGCACACTTGGTACCACCCCCACCCCTCCGGGCCCTACACATATATCTTTCCATTAGCACCAGCTCCCCTAAGCCGCGCAAGTGACTGCCAATACACTAAGCCATCATCTATTATCCTGCATCGACCCTCCATCGCTCTGTTTGAACTCGGAGCCCACGCTGGGCTGCGCTGAGGTGCGTTTCCTGTCCCGGCTGCGTATGACACTTCTCGCTCAGCTGCTGCTCCGTCGCCCCTGTGGGGCTATTGGACTTTGCCGTTTTATGCGTTGGTAGCGGTGCAACACGCTTGCTTCCTTTGCTGTCGGGAGTCGAGCGGCGTGGCAGACATACACCCAAGCGCTAAAGCACTCTGTTAAATTACCAGGATCTAAGACGCTCACCTCTCTATCACGAACCTGCACATTCGACCAGGAGGCAGGGGAGCGGTCTTCCAAACCTTGTGCACCACTCTACTGACGCTAGTATATCACTCCTGGCCTTCAATAGTTACTTATAGCCCTGCGGAACTGAGACTTTACTACGCCTCATCTGGCCCCTTCGCTCGTTCGGCCCCCATTGCCTTCACCCGATCCCACCTCGTTAGCAACCACTGAGAACTGCACTGGTCAAATGGTCAAACCAAAAACCCCACGTGCACCTTCGGGTAGAATGGACCCCGACACCCCCCCCTCCTCAGAGGCCCACGCCACCATGCAACTGGCCTTGCAGAAGTTGGAACTTACCTTACAATCACACACGTCACAATTTGAAAAGATATTGCAGGCCATCCTAGACACCAAATCCACCCTAGAAGCCAAAATTGGCTCGGTGGCAGAAGACCTCAACATACTCTGCACTGATCAACACGCACTGGCTGACTGGGTGGCCAAACTAGAAAAAGATGCTGCTACCCTCCCCCGGACTGTGAATGATATCAAATCACAATTGTCCCAACTAACGACAGAGGTGGACTCCTTAAAACGCAGAGCTGAAGATGCAGAGGGCAGGTCCCGACGCAACAACATTCGCTTGGTGGGGTTTCCTGAGTGTGTCGAAGGCCCCAGCACAGAATTATTCATAGAACAATGGCTTACGGATACAATTCTTAAAGACAATATCCTGAAGTTCTTCTCAGTCGAACGTGCCCACAGGGTCCCCGGCAGACCGCCTCCACCTGGCGCACTACATCGCCCGTTGATAGCAAGACTCCTCAACTACCGTGATAGAGACCTCATCCTGCAATTATTTCGCAAATCTGGCCCGGTACGCTTCGAAAACGCTGTGATCACAGCTTATTCAGACTTCACGGCAGAGGTTCAGAAGAAGCAAAGCTCTTTCTATCGTGTTAAAGAATGCCTTCGCAAACATAACATCAAATACGTGCTGATGTTCCCAGCCAGACTCCGGGTACAAGATGACACTCTCGTACTTTTCTTTACTACGCCGGAAGATACCTGGACCTGGCTGCATGCCAAGGGCCTTGCCGACCCGATTGATATAAACACTCCTGGTGAAAACTGGTCCTCTCCCAAGTCAAGGCGCAGGCAACTCAAAAAACAAGGCAGTAAACCCTCACCTGAACAGTCACAAACTGAGCGTTCCCTTCTCCTGCAGGCCACATCCAGATTTGTTAACACGTCGCTGACAGTCTTGTCCACTCAAACTGACGGGGAACCAGATCACGACGTAAACTCTGACTCGGCAGAATCTACAAGGGGTCCCACTCTCACGCCGCGCACAGCAGATGATATTTGCTAAACCAATTAAGCACTACCCACTTCTGCTCCTTATATACAATAATATGACCTCCCTCCTCCGGCTGCCCGGAAATGGCTTGGCGACTCCGCGGATCCTTGGCACGGCGCGCTGTCCGCCGGCGGTCTTGGGTGGCGCTCTTCGCACCTTCAGCAACCCGGGCAGGGTAACTCCATAACTTTGACTCAATGCTCTTCGGCACCCCCCTGCTCTAATATGGACCGTTCTTTCAATCCGGCAAACGCTGGAACTTTTCTCGTTGTTTCATTATTTCACTTATTGTTATAAATTGTTTTTGAGTGCTTTTTTTTTGGTTGTTGGTTTTGTCACACGCTAATTAATCGCAAACATAGCAACAGAGGCACATGTCATGTTTACCTTATTAATAGGTTCACATTTCACACCACTAAGGATACTAACTGGCTAGCCCTGGAGGGTAACCGGCATAACAGTTCCGCAATGGGGGCGGTGGACACATACTTTTCTGGTTTTATCAAAGCTAAAATCGCCGAATGGCCTCCCAAACTCAGCAAGGTATCTTGAAATATAAGATACTCACATGGAATATTAAAGGTATGGCAACACCGAGTAAGCGGCAAAGGATTCACACATTTGTTAAAAGACATGAGGTACACATAGCCCTACTACAAGAGACACACCTCTCTAAATCCACTCTGGAAAGCACACGATCAAAATGGAAAGGACAATAGCACGGCACCACTTCCTCGTCCTTCGCTCGTGGGGTGGCGATCTGGATCCTGGGGTCCCGTTTACTACATCGCGCACACAATGCGACCCCAACGGTAGACACGTGATTCTAGAAGGCGTCCTTGACGGGTCCCCCTTAGCGTTATACTCCCCAAGTTCAAATCAACGCGATTTCCTGAGTACGCTCTCCACTGGCAATCTTAGTGACCCCTCACTAGAGTGTATATGGGGGGGGGGATTTCAACAGCGTCCTAGATACCTAAATGGACCGCTCATTCCCCCCACTTGCCTCGGCTCCATCCAACCGCGCCTCGCAGGCACTGGCAAGTTGGGCCTCCAATAACGGTTTGAGTGACATCTGGAGGGTGGGACACCCCACCCACCGCGAATACTCTTACTACTCCTCTGTACATAAATTACACACCAGAATAGACATGTTTTTCGTATCCGCAGCCGTAATTCAAAAAGTGTGTGCGACCGAATACCTAGCACGCACCATATCAGACCATAACCCGCTCTGGGTAATAATGCCCTGGGGCCACACACACACTCGCATACCAACATGGCGACTGCAGACAGAGGCTCTCTCAGACCACCCCTTCCACGCAGAAATGTCCAAGCGACTGGCTGATTACTTCTCACTGAATAAAAATACAACCTCATCTCGCGCTACAGAGTGGGATGCCCATAAGGCGGTGATACGTCTGATGAAGTGTAAGAAGGACACTCACCAAAGAACTACAAGGTCTAGAGGTTAAACTCCACAAAGCGGAGGTTGAGGTCTCCAGCAACAAGTCTACACTAGCTGCTCTGCACTTGCTGAGAGCTGCCCATAAAGAAGCAGACACCAGACTATGTAGGCACGACTACAGACACTACATGACAAGACAACACGCCGAGGGTGATAGATCAGGCAGGCTGTTGGCGTGGCTGACCCGCCAACCCTCACAATCATCACCCATTGGTGCGTTACGCTTGAACTCCGACGTCATTATTAACACCCAAGCAGGAATTAACGAAGCCTTCTCCACATACTGCCGCACCTTATATACGCCCCCTTCCCCCTCATCGGAGCAGCAATTAGCTGACATACTATCTCTTGTCTCCCAAAACCCACATATCACTGACAATGCCGGCACTTTAGACGGTCCCATTCCTATAGAAGAACTGCGCTCAGCTCTGGCACAAATGGCACGTAGCAAAACGCCTGGCTCAGATGGCCTACCGGTAGTGTATTATAACTCCCATGTCACCCACCGCCTACAGCCACTCATAGAGGTATTTAATGAAGCGCGTTGTGTACTACAACTGCCAGACTCCATGCGCGAAGCACTAATAGTCGTCCTTCCGAAGGTGGGCCGCGATCCTCTCGACGTGAAATCATACAGACCGCTCTCTCTCCTCAACACAGACTGCAAACTATTAGGGAAAATACTGGCAAACAGACTACTCCCTTACTTATCAAGCATAATACACCCTGATCAGTCTGGCTTCATTCCAGGGAGAAGCACCTTTTTAAATATTAGAAGAATACTTCATATAATGCACAGTAACACAGAATTAGAAGCGGTGGCACTCTCCCTAGATATCGAAAAAGCGTTTGATATGCTGAGCTGGGACTACCGTCTACGCACACTCAAAGCGTTTGGATTTGGTCCAGGTTTCATCAGTTGGATCAAAACACTCTACTCCAAACCCACAGCCCGAGTTAAAAATGGACGCGCTATTTCTGAAGCATTCTCCATAGGCAGAGGCACCAGACAAGGTTGCCCATTATCCCCTTTATTATTTGCCATAGCCATGGAACCATTAGCAATTAAGCTACGTAGCTACGCATGTGATGTGATGGGGCATCACTGAATCTAATATACACCATATTATATCCTTATATGCATATGAGGCCCTGATATACCTACGTGATCACACCACCTCCATGGCAAAGGTGTTGTTGGTGCTCGACTCCTTCGCTCTCGCCTCCGGACTGCGGGTCAACTGGTCCAAGTCAAGTAGTTTCCCCGTTACCCCCATACCAATCGATCTTCACATGGTATTACCGCAATATCAACTGCCATGGTCACACACTACCTTTAAATATCTGGGGATACAAATTTATCACTCCATTGCAGATTTGAAAGAGGGCAATATTGATAGGGCACTCAGTTCTACCCGCAGCTCATTGTCGTTTTGGAGCTCACTTCCTCTATCCCCCATGGGCCGGGTAGCAATAGCCAAAATGCTCATCCTCCCCAGGTTCTTATATTATTTCACTGCCCTTCCATTATGTTTGCTACGCTCGTTTTTTAGTAAACTGCACTCATGATTAACTGACCTGCTCTGGGGCAAAGACAGACGCAGAGTAGCGTTGGCTATAACACAATATCCGCAAAAAGTGGGCGGTCTGGGCATGCCTAACTTCGAAAGATACTATGCAGCTGCCCAGCTATTGTGGTTATCCACATGGTTCAGTGAAACTTCCCCTCCCGAACGCACAATGCTGCAAGCATACACAGCTCCGCAAACGATACTGTCCTCACTCTTATCCGGCCCTAATCGCCTATCCTCAAAACCCATATTGTTGGAGGCAGCTCGTTTCTGCTGGCGCAGATACGTTCAAAGCAAAACACCCATACTTCCTTACTCCCCTCTGTTACCGCTGTTTCAGCTGCCTGGTACCCAAATGCTCTCAACACACCATGATACACTGGACATAAGCACACTGAACGTGGCGATTACTACTCTAACTCCACAATGCGCACCTTCGCGGAACTAGTGGCCGCTGGGGTTATGCACACTGGTGCCTTCTTGACGTATAGCACCATTAAAAGGTTACTCAATAACCTCTGGGGCTCTGGTAACAACGAACCACCCGAATCCCAATTACTTACCACTATCCTTACCATAGGTAGCACAAAAGGCATAATAACTAAATTATATAAAGAACTGCTTGCTGAAGTCTGCTCTGCCCTGCCGCTTGCTAAAGCACGCTGGGATTCCGTCCTCCCTTCTCCTTTACCACAAGAAACTTGGGTCACGGCTCTCACAATGATCAAGTCAATATCTTGCAATCCTCGATTGCGGTACACCCAATTCAATTACATTCACCAATCATACCTATCCCCGGCCCGTATCCAAAGAATATACCCGAACACAAACCCGTCATGCCCCAGATGCGCTACTCCGACAGCAGACTTTTACCACATGGTCTGGAGATGCCACTCAATAAACGCGGCTTGGCAGCGCGTGACGGACACCACAGCAGACATCTCATCCCATACTTTGATGCCCACCCCAGACTCCTGCTTACTTGGCATACGTCACCGTACCAAAAGCGACAAACACATACACAGATTCATTGATCTTGCATTTGTTGTCTTCAAGCGTCTAATAGCTACGCACTGGAAGGCCCCGCACGTTCCATCCCACTCCGCTTGGCTCCGTGACTTACATAGCCGTGCACAAGCCGAAGCTCAGACACTACGCTCATTACAACATAAGGGCCTGCTACAGGATGGCCCTGAAGTCAGGGACACTTTTGTGGTAGCAATGGAAGCTAGGGATGACACATACCCACCCTAAACTAGTAACTGTACATGTATTATTTTTCTTGCTCAATATTTATATAACATTACTCTCAGCTGTCCCACCAGTAGTCACCCTTTGCAATAATTTCCTCATTCCTCCTCCCCCTAATACAACGTAACACTTCGGTGTGCTTCCCCCACGATTATGCTCTTACGCAATCCACGCCTAGCCTTGCTTATTACCAGCCTGGTTCTGAGCCCCTTCCTGTCATACAATTCATATCTCAACTATGTCTCCCCGTTCCCTGTACACAATAGACGTATCCTTCTTCCTCCCCCCCATACCCTCCAAGTGCTGTAGCCAACGACAGGTGTGATATTAGCGGAGTTTGGTAGTGACTTTATTTTTTACATAGTTTCAAGTTGCATCTTTAGCACTCCATTGCGCAATTGCGCTGTACCAGTTCATAATTGTGTGCAAACAGATCGCAAAACAATTAATAGTAAAATGTACTGTTGTGTGTGCATAAAGTTTAATAAACAGATTTGAAAAAAAAAAAAGAAGCACATTGTGCGTGAAACACGTGTTCGCTACATGTGCTGTATAAAGAGACAAAATCAGTGACACAGTAAACAAAGAATAAAAGAAGGCGATACATAGGTTATAGATCATAGCAGGATGAAATTCTGAATTACCACTGCTGGGATTTGTGCCAGTGTCCTGCAAGTTACATACACATCATAGCACAAGATCTAATGCTGGCAATCACAACAATGCACATAAAACCATCTGCAAGCACAGATAGATCATATGACTTATGCAGAATGATCACTAGGATGTTATGACATTTTTCTTGATGTCAGAACAAATGACGCATTCTGTTCATTTTCTCTTTAGACAAACTCCGCCTGCCATCCTTCAAAAGTGGTTAAATGGAGTAGCACAAACTGGACAATGGTAACATCTGTTATTTTTAAAGCAGTTAAAAATGTCTGAAGCGGGGTGTTTAAGGCTGCATGTTAAAACAAGCTATTTTTATTTCCCTCTTTTAGTACTGTACAGCAAGTTAGGAATTGCCTTAAAGCAGGAAGAAAATAAACCAAACCACCACTAAGTTACATATGTTCTAAATGTATGTCCATTTTCTTTACTTTCTCTCATGTCATTGAGTTTGTCAATTAGGTACGTGCAAAAAGATGAAAAAATATGAGAAAAGAGGAGAGAAGACCGGTCTTTTCAGCTACAGTGGGCGCGTACTACCAGTGATGTGCACTTATGCATGAAATCAGGAGCTTCTACTCCCGTTGATTTCCCACCTTTAACAAGGCCCAGTCATTCCATCCTAATTTAAAAGCTACGTAATTAGGCAGAGAAAGCTGATTGCAGGCCTCCAATGAAGCGTTATAAACAAGAACATTCCGCTGCTGTCCAGATGTGAATGACCTTGGGTGGGCCATGGAGCTCTTTTGGGAGGGAGTGGGCCACCCTCAAGAACCAGGCCTGCCACACAGTGCTTTTACCACGAATTGTTTACCAAGCAAATTCTTACTTAGCATATGCCTCTACCACGCATGCCTTTACCACGCTTGGGAAGTCTATTTAAAATAAGTGTATATGTTTGTGTGTAGGTTTAGGGTTGGGTAGAGTTATAGGGTAGTAAAAGTATTTTAGGGTTTAGCAATGGATAGATGTATAAGGTGGTAAGAGTCATTTTAGGGTTTAGGAGTAAGGGTATTGGGTGGTAAGGGTGTTGTAGGGTGGGTAAGTAAATTGTGTGGAAAGGCTATTTTCAGGGTTTGGGATGCGTAGGGGTATTGAGTGAGAAGGGTGTTTTTAGGGCTTAGGGGTGGATAAGGGTATTGAGTGGTAACACTGGGATGGAGAATCCCTTGAAATAATGCACACAACAAACAAAGTGCTCGAGCCAAGATTCCATGATAAAGCCACACATTTATTTCTCAATGATACTGGCAGCAGAGATTATGTACTTTAACAATATGAAATTAAGAAACTGTGGTGAAATTACACTATTGAGCAACACTGAACGACTACACCACTGTTCCAAAGATTGTGATGATATTAGGCATTAAGGGTATTGCAGTACTATGCGTTAATGGCATGTGACTGAAATTGATTTAAGCACCTGTTTAAATCTTAATTACTCACCTGTGAACAAGGCAGTTATGCGGAAACGCGTCAGGAAGGAAAGTTAGCTCTGCTGCCAGTATTACTTATAAATATGTGGCTTCATCATGGAATCACACTTGGTTTGTTGTGTGGATATATATATATATATATATATATATATATATATATATATATATATATATATATATATATATATATCCCCAAAAAAATATATATGTATATACAAAAATGCACACATAGGTGCAGGGCAAGGTACACTGATAACGTGTTTAGGCTGCGCGCCTGCTACTAGGCCTCAATAACAATCATGGTGGCCATGTTTTATTCATACATTACAGCATTGTCCATCATCACTGTCCACAGTTCTGATCCCAACTAGAGTGCTAACTCTAACTTTTTGTTGGATTTTCACCATCTCTATTTTTCCATCTCATTTAGTCCGGTTTCAGTAATTGCTTTCCACTTGTTTTTCAACCCGTCACTTGAAGTGCACCGTACTTATTTCAATCCCACATTCTCTTATCAACCTGATTCCATTACATCTGACCCCCATCAACACATAAGGGCACTAACACCTAGAACACTAACTCGGCCATTTTGTTGGATTTCCACAATCTTCATTTTTGCATTTCATATGATTCGGTTTTTACGATTGGTTTTCCCCTTGTCGTGCAACCTGTTGTATCCAATATGGATTCACCAAGATGATACACTTTTATCTATTCCTATGTTACACTACACTCACATCCTTTAAAAGGAGATGAAAAATAACCAACTAAAGTGCATCAAACTTATTTTAGTCCCACATCATGTTGCCAGTTTCATTCCATTGTGTCTGACCTTCACTGGTATGTAAAGGCGTTCATTTCAAATCACAACTCCTATCTGAATTCTCAAATAATGCTATGTATCGCAATCATAAGGACTAGTATCCACAAAAACCTATTGCACCATGACAAACTGCACTCCATGCAAGTGCACTGTAGTATCTCCCTTAATTGGTCACAACTGCATCTTAAGTTTGAGTGTTCATGTGCCAATAAAGTGCTAAGTGTAAAGTGCTTAGCGATATATTGCACCCGATCTCAGGTAAACCGTAACAGCTTCCACCACTGGTCATTTTGGATATTAAATTCAAAGGGCTCATGTGTATGTAGGCATGATTATGGGGCTTAAAACCGAATTATCATATTGTTCGCCCACAAATGGTGGATGCAGTATACTAAAATTAATAGAAGAATAACAGATTCAACATGATAAGGATAGAGGGTAAATGATGAAGGGATATACGGTCACTCATGCCAGGATGAGAGCTCAATTGCAGATGCCTAAACTCAGTGATCCCATCATAATAAAAATTTCAACATGTAATCAAAATGCGAGTTGATCAATGGAAGTCAATCAAGGGAAAATGGATCGAGTGAGAATAAAGTGATAGGTGCTCAAATAAAGTGCGTAATAAGGAGATTTGCGGACTCTCTCAAGTGGTCAACTAGAGTAAGATGTTAATTGTGCCTGTCCAATGCCAGTAATCACATCATAATAAGGTGTGTGATTAAAGTGCCAACTGATCAACGGTAGTCCAACAAAGGGAGTGGGGTCAAGTGGGAATAAAGTGCTGAATGTTTGAAAAGGTGCATGATTGACTGCCTACCATCGATCTGAAGGGAGCAAAGGAGTGCTAACAAAGTGCCAGACATCAGATTCAAATCTTAAAACATCCTACAATCCAACTCGGAGAGATGTTGGGATACACCTCTATATCCCATTCCTTCGTTAAGCAAACAAATAATGCAATCATATGTACAAATCAAATTATATATCCATAGTGGAGGAGAGGAGTCCACAAGGTAGTCAATAACACATATTAACCTAGATGTGTTCACAATATTCCATCATACTCCATGAGTTTATAAACGCACATGGTGCTCTGCATCCGTGTTATATCCCCACAGTGCTTCTGTGTCTACAATTAGAATCAGATTTGACACCTCTCTCCTACAATGTTTCTCCCTATTGCCACTTTGGGGATGAGCCTTGACATGTTTAATCCCATTATTTTTGGAACCAGAAAGAGACCTTTGATGATGATCCTCAAATGGGTTGGCCATTGGGTAGCTTCTATCTCCTTTCTTAATCGCTCTCATATGCTGGAAAATTCTTATTTTTAATTTCTTGATTATGCTGACAAGATAGAGTCACACTCCAGTACATAAATGACATATTCAATTATTCTGCCCTAACGTGACTGTCCATCCTTCAAATATTCTATGAGTTTTACAATTTTGTCCATATTGGCAAGCCTTGCAGGCAGTGCACTTGACAAAACCCTTTGAGCCTTCTGTTAGCCAATTACTTCTTCCAGGATCAAAATGGCTCCCTGTTAGAATGTACTCCAATGAGTGTATTTTCCAGGAGGTAATCAATGGGCCAGGGCCAATCTTTGCTTTCAAGGGTTCATCGTTGCCCAATATATGCCAATTTTTCTTCAGTATTTGTTTGATATCCGGCTGTGCTTGATTGTGCTCTAGGAACAGTCGCTTTTTGTCACCTGTAGTTCCGGATGATTTTTTGTACTCTCCATAACGTAAACCTTCTCTTGGTATCCTCTGAACTCTTTCCTGGGCACCGTTGAGAACACTAAGTGCATACCCTTGCAGGATAAATCATTTTGTCAATACCACAACCTCTTTCTCGTATTACTCCTCTGAGGAACAAATCCTCTTTGCTCTCCACATATGTCCATACAGTATGCTCCATTTTAGTACCACCGGATGCCCACTGTTAGCATGTTGTATGGACTTCATGGGCACTGCCTTTCTGTGGATGCTGGTTGTTAGCTTGTTATCATTGATATTTACTTCAACGTCTAAAAAAAACGCACACTGCTTACTGTCCAAGAGGGTGTAAACTTGATATTAAGGTTGTTGGTATTAAATTTATTTATATATTTCTCCAATCAATTTGAGTTAATCACCCTCCCATAGCATGGGGTCCTCAATAAAGTGTGTCAAGAGCACACCATTCTCCATACACAGCTCGTTCTCTTCTGCCCAGGCTACCTCCTAATCCCACCACCCTATGAATAAATAATTACCTCAATAATACTTACCTTAAATAGACTTTCAATGCATGGTATTGGCATGCATGGTAAATACATAACAGTGGTAAAAAACTGCGTGGTACAAAATGCATGGAAAAGGCATGTAGAATTTTGGGCCGTATTGTAATGTCATACAACCAAACACACATAACTAGTACAGCACAGGCAGCAACACAGTAGGATACCCTCACATCAAAAAGTTATGAGCTGTAGCGGAATACTTAGCTTGGCTGCCTCAGACACACAGAAAAAATACATGAAAGCCAGCAAACGAACCGACAACAGTGCAGCAGATGCAGTAGCACCATAGTCCAAGGATTTGAGGGTCCCACAATACCTGAAATAACTATTTTTTTTACTATCAAACCAGGGGATAGTGAGCCCATGTTTCTAACCAAAATACCCTTCACATTAGACTTGGCTGTCAAGGAAGTAGTTCTTTGTGAAGATGTGCACTAATGCCAACACTGCAGCCTGAAAGATACCTAGGACAGGCATTCAGCAGCACTGGCCCTACTGGAACAGGCCCTCAACACTTCGGAGGTGGATTGTTTTATATCGCACAGCAGATTTTAATACAGATGACTACCCATCTGGACAAAATTCACTTCTGCACCTCTTCATCTTCTTTTGCCCCAGAAAACCCCACACAGAGCTGAAGCTGTTTGGAATGAACAATGCAAAAGTTGAGTGCTTTTTTTGGGTCCATTGCGGAATGAGGTGGGACAAAGAACACTGGAAGATAGGTAGGCTGCCAGAAGTGAAATGAAGGTACAACACATAGGGGAGTGACTGCTCAAGTCCTCAGCACCAGTTTGTCCAGAAATAAGGCGGCTGGATTGACAAAGCTTGAAATCCACTCATATGATGCACTGAGATTATTGCGATGGGAAAGGCTGTCAGGGTCAGAAAAGCCTCCTGAGGCAGAAGTCTGATTGGAGGACAAATGCATATGACCCAGAGTTTTGGGTACCAGACTCTCCTGGCCCAATCAAGAGCCATTATGATGACTTGGGCCCAGAATTTGGGGCAGGAGAGGTAGCAGCAGGAAGAAATACAGGAGTCCCATGCTCGACTATAGGCGGAATGAGTCTCCAAGAGAGAGTTTTTGGGAAAGCAATCTCACAAAAGTGTTGACTTTGCATGCTCATGGCAGTGGTGAGGAAATCGAGTCAGATCTCTCCCAACAGCTGGAAGATGCCCCTGCTCCACTCTGAGTGTAACTGCCATTAATGACCCGCTAAGAGTTGTCGGCTGAGTTAATCCCACCATGTGGTCTGTGATCAAGGAGATGACCCGAAGATTTAGCAATGTCTAGATGCGCAGGGTCTCTTGGCACATAGTCCAGAACTACATCACACTCTGCTTACATGGCGGTGAAATACCTAAACCAGCCTCCTCTTGATGGACAGCCAAGCAAATGGCCCACAACTCCAGCAGGCTCATGTGGAGGATGGTTTGCACTGACGACCAGAGGCCTTTGATCTTCACCAGTACCAGTAAACCTTTTCAACCTGGAGTGATAAATCTGTCACTGTTGTCAGCTATGGGCGGGGACGGGAGAGCGGTCTGCCATGGTCAAGTTGTGGTTGAGTAGCCACCACTGCAGATTTCTTGCACTCTCCTCTGAAACCTGGATGGTATCTGATAGGTTTCCTTGGTGCAATGCCCACTGAGACTTTAGATCCCACTGCAGAGCCCATATATTCCACCTGGCATGATTGACGAGCAGGAGATCAGTAGGTCAAGATGTGTCCAGGCCTTCCCTCATGAGACTCAGGGCAAGGTTGAAACATTGGGATCATAGCACAAATATCCTGGACTTATCCTTAGGGAAGGTCCAAAAGTGCACTGTAGCCAGTATTGCTCTGAGGGAGAGCCTCCGCGAAGGAGTCAGGTGTGACTTTAGCACATTGATCGTGAACCCCAATGATGTGACAAAGTTTTTTGGAAGTGGTCCACAACTGGCTGTGGGGAGTCTGCCTTCAACAGCCTGCTGAAGTTAAGGAAGGTTAGTATTCCAGACCTTGAAAGGTATGCTGCAACAACCATTATTAATTTGTCTCAAAGGGCAGTGGTGAGGTTGTAAGGGAGCACAGCAAACTAAAAATGCTTGTGGCCCACCTTGAACTGCAGGTAATAGATATGGGACAGCAGGACAGGGATATCTAAATAGTCCCTCTAGAGGTTAAACACCACCATCCAGTCTTCTGCATCTAGAGCAGATAAAACCTGGGCCAGCATGACAGTCTTGAATTTGTCCTTCCTAAGGAAGAAGTTGGGGTGTTGAAGATCTAAAATAGGAGGAAGGCCTCTGCATTTTTTGGCACTAGGAAAGAGAGGGGGTAACATCCAAGTTGCACTCTCCAAGGCTGGAACGCTCTCTATGGTCCCTTCTCTAAAAGAACCTGAAATTCCTGCTATAAAATGGACAAATGATCCTCCAAATGCCGCTCTGATGTAGATGGAAAACCGACTGGCCACTAAGGAATGGCATAGCCCGGTTGGGATACCTCAAGACCTACCTGATGCATATCATGGCTTGCCACCAGTGGAGAAAATGACTGAACTGTCTCCCTCAAGGTTGTTGTGGGCCACAAAGGACAAACGAAAATGGCTTGAATGCTGCTGTTAGAGAGGTTGGGTCCAAAAAACTTGCTGGCCCGGCAGGCCTGCACACTCTGCCAGATCCTCTACCCAGACTCAGAAAGGACTAGGTGCCTTTTGTTGGTGCAGTGGGTGTTGACTTTGCCTGAAGGCAAAGCTCCTAATGATGCCTCAAAAGTGCCAAATTGTTGGTGATACTGCCTTATGGCTAGACAGCATGCTGTAGCTCAGGTGTCTCCAACCAGTCGATTGTGTGCTACCAGTAGCTCCAGACACCTTCCCAATAGCTTGTGGCCCCGAGTTCATTTTTAAATAAGCACATGGTCACATCTTCCAATTTAAGTTGAGGGAAGGCTGTGTTTACTTTACATTATTATCCTCAGGTTGCAGATAGCAGGACCTGCTCATGAGCAGTGCTCAGTCAGACTTACAGCTGGGGCACAGAACGGAGCCCGGAGAACGGGAGCACTGAAGTATTTTATTCTTAAATAAGTCCTTGTCAACTCAATATTGGAGAGTGAGAACAAAATTATGTAACTGAATGCTGTTAAACGGGAGATTGATACAATTAAAAGTTACCTTAGTGATTAAGTTAACTTAATTTTCTGCCATTTCAAAGTGTTGCATTTACAAACAGCAGGCCTCTCGCTCCCAGTGACCAGTAGACCCTGTCCCATATGTATAATTGAAAAATACAGTATATTTTTAAATGCGAGAAATTTAAAGTGCAGAAAAATGTTTCATATTTTTAACATTTTTGCAGAACATTTTTCTGCACTTAAAATTTCTCCTTCCTATTTTTAAAAAAATGGTTGTATGTTTGCGTTATACATGTAACAGTGCCACATATGGTGAAAGGTTTGTCCTGTGCCACAAATACATCCGGCACAGGCTCTCGGTCAACCATACAAGTATATCCCATTCTTACGCACACAGGTTTATACATCCCCAAGACCACGCTCTCACTGACACACATGACAACCCTTGACATAATGCCCCTAGTTAAAGTATTTTGTTCAAACCATAGTATCTGGCTCTGGACATTAGGCTTAAAGCCAATGAAGCTGGCTGTGGGCATCTGTTAACAATGCACAGGTTGTTTAGCTTTCAGTAGCTCACAATGATTTTCAGTAATCGGAAGCAGCTCTCACTACAGTAAAGGTTGGACACCCCTGCCTTAGCTCTTTTCTATGTAAAGCGCTTGAGGACGGTGTCTTTCTTCTCGACAAACAGGCAAGACCCATCAAAAGGCATATCCATGAGTGAGACCTGACCATCTCCCAGAAAGTCCATGGAGCTCATTCATGTGTGGAGCAGGAGCACTATGCTAGAGCCAACAGCCCAGCCTAAGCATGTTGCTGTGTCCAGGACTGCCCAGATTATATATTTGGCGACATCATCGCCATCTTGAAAGGTCTGAGCCAAATTAGCGTCAAAGTTTTCTGTGTCTGCTGGTAGAATTACAGCAACCAAGTTCCATAATGCATGGCAGTACCTCCCTTGCAAAGGGCTGGCACTGACTGACCTGAGAGTGAGGCTAGCTGAAGAAAACATCCCTCTCTCCAAATGCTTCAATTTGTTTCGACTTCCTATTTGGTGTAGTTGTGGGAAAAGAATTGGGGTTAACCCTGCAAGTGGAGGGTTGTAGTATTAGACTCCCCACAGTAGGGTGTTGTGAGGGAAAGGCAGGAGTCTAGATCGGGTCTGTGGTACCCTATCACCTATCTGTTTACTGGTGGATAACAGCAGGATTTGATCCAAGTACCGTTTAGGGTTTCTGTTAGGCTCCTCGTGGAATGGCAACCTTTATGTGACTTCCAATGGTAGACAAACATGCTTTGTGGTCCAGGACTGAGTTTGGGTGCATCAGGGTACACTCATCGCACAACTAGGAGTCGGGCCTGACCTCAAACACAAAAGACACATCTCATGAGGATCTGTCATAGAAAATTGTTTGTGACAGTTCCTACAAGGCCTAACCCCTGTAGTCTTAGGAGGGGACATATTCCCTTGCACACTGGTAAAGATTTTTTTTTAAAAAGCTCATCAACTGATGATAAAAAAATAGGAAGAAAGAAACTGATGTCAGAGCACTAGGGCTGTGCCTTTATGCAGGTTCAGTCATCATTTCTGGGGTGGAGAGGAGTTTAAGTGGAGCTGTACAATGCCACCTAATGGCACACAGGGGTTATGCTATAAAATCTGGAATCACTCTGGCCCCTGGGAATATTCTACAGGTAAGGAATCTACACTTACCTATTTATCCTTACCCTGACCGTATAGTGGTAGAGGACCATTTGTCACTTCCTGTCTTATGGCAGACACCTAAAATAAATGTAATGGTTTCCACTCATTATTACTAAGGTGCTGCCACACTAAAACTAATAAAAAGGATTTTCAACCTCACTAGAGTGTAGGAACAAAGTGACATTCCATAAGAAGGAAGGGTAGACTTTAAGACTCAAATGAACTTCACTAGTCATCTCTATGGCTATTAGTACCACAGGTCACAAAGTAGTCACAGCTCCATATCCAAAAGCTCTCTAGCAAGGTAATCAGTAAGGATCTTCACGATTAATGTCCAAGACCATCAATGGATGCAAAGATATTGACTATTTTTTATTTAGGATGTATGAAAAAATGGAATAACTGGTTTAATTAGAAACATACTGTTGGGCGTTCCATTTAGGGCACTCATTCATAATGTAGCTCTAAAAGCACTGGAGGACAGGTGCATTTAAGGAATTTGAGTGGAGTAACAAATAAAGTAGACGTTTTAATTCAGTTCCCCAGAAATACACGCAAGGTGGCTCCTGCAAATTCAATAGCTAAAGCGTGACATTTCCTAACCTTTCTTGCCTGCCATGTTGTGCATGACCAAGCGAAGGAAACAAAACCAAACATTCAGATTTTGAGGCAGGTGACACTCAACTTCTCATTTCCATGGGGTGGGGAGCAGAATAGCTCCACCACTAAGCAACTGGGAGTAACAGCACACCACAATGTTTTGCATGTGACTATCAGAATGTAGTGTTTTCTTCAGCAGCTTGATTCACTTAGGCTGAACAAGAAATCCTAGAAATCTGAACAAATGACAATAGGACAGCAGAGAACCCCCAAAACATTTAACTGGAAACGTCTTCCTTAAAAGGAAGCGTCTGCTGATACAACTCTTAGGTCATTTACAATCACTTCATAAAGAAAGGGATGCACTTGATGAACTAGCAGACAGGTGGCCTGGATATCAAAGACATCTCTTCCCTTACTGTCAGTCTCAGTCTTCCCTGCACTTTGCAATCAAGTTTGGAAAATCAGGTCTCTTCCTTCTGGCTTGTCTTCAGAACACTGGTTCTGTGATAAGATGCTCAAACCAGTGGTGACATTCTTTCAATCTCAGGGAGCCTACATGGCTATATGCCTAAAACATCATCTTAATTTCACAGGAGAAACAAATCCTGCTAAACACATCTATCTAAAAAAAAAATTATCTCGAAGACGCGGATTTCCTTATAAATTGGGATAACGTAGGCAACTCCATCATAAAACAAAAATAATTCCTGGTGTTCCCTGAACACAAAAACATGTTGGTTAACATATCTGCCAATTTGTCTGAAGGAGGTAGTCAAAATAGGGGGCCTCCTGTCTCCTTCTTACCTCATATCTGTGGCCTTTTCTTGACAAGTAGGTCATCACTGATGTAATAATGTCCTTCTGGAGAACACAAACTTTGTTCCTAGTTTGGTCAGTACATACTATCATTTTCCTGAGTTCCCCAGGCTTCTTCCATATCTGCTCCTGGGAGAGGAAGAAAATCCATACCCCATGATTCGGGACAGGAAGGTGACTATATGGGGCATTTTATAAGTCCATGGGTATGCCCAGAATTTGTAGTCAAGCCATGGCTCAAAGAAGACCAATCTTATATTAGCCTGACTTGAACATATTCAGGGAAGAGGGTGTACGCCGTCCTTCACCAGATGGGGCCTAGATACTATTTTTTTAATCTTATAATACCAAGAAAAGGAAATAAACAAGAGCAGTTCAAAAACAGTTAAAATGTTTAGGTTGGCTATCTCTTGATTATTTCAGGAGCTCATGGGTGGTGGGGATAATGAAGGGGGGGAAGTTGATCCTTAGGTTCCAGATTCTTAAATGAATCAACCATTATCATCAACCACTTGCTTAATATGCAGTGCAATAAGGTGATTTCTTGATAGATGACTTCAGGAAAGCATGCAACGCTGCTTATCATTTTGCCCTTTAAGACGGTTTTCGGTGACAGATCCCTTGATGCATCTTCACTTTCCCTTGCAACTGATTGGTTAACACATTTAAAAGGTCGAATCTGATCGACAGACATTGATCAGACGGTTTCTGACATTCAACCCCCACGATGGGCAACCTAAAGTTCACCTCTCTATATTTACTAGACATCAAAATATCTTCTATACCGTAACCTTTGGGATGGTTTATTTTGCCTGGTGGCATATAATAAAAATAACTCACTAAAAAATAAATATATATCTATTTGAAACACGCTGAAGCAAATCTGTAAGAAGCCTACTTTTGCAAAAAGTGAGGAGTCCCAATATGCTGGGGACAATGGATGAAGAGTGCCATGAACTTTTCAACAGCTGTACGGTTGGGTCCTAAAATCAGAAGTACAGACAGAGGCTAAAATAAAAAAGGGTACACATAACAATTAGTATTTTCCATGAGTCAACACATGTAGGAATGCTAGGGAGTTTAAGATGTGCTCTCAATGGCTCATACGTGTTTTGTAAACCCAGAAGTTTAAGTTTCCATCACTTTGACTGGCAGTCTCTGTGACGACCGTGTAAACATCGACTTCTTCATAATGCTTTAAAGGACTGACCTGCACAACGGTGCCTTGCCAAAAAGTACTTTTTGCACATCTGTGAAGTCAAAAATTTACTTACTGCATGGAGAAGAAACGAACCGCTGTCTGGATTTGCCAGAACTTCACTTGTCATGGTAGTGTGTTGCTACAGTAAAGAGTTTGGCCTGGGTTCCACATCATTTAAGCAACGCATGCAAAATGTTTTTATAGCAGGTGTTTAACACCAATGATGTCTTGCATGACTTAAAAGAAGTGTTAAACATTTTGTATAAATTGACTCCACTTCTCAAGTTCCTTTATTTGAACGATCTTACTTGGCGCCGTTCGGTTTAAGTGGCACCTTCTGTCCGATGGGCGTAATTCTCGGGTTCTGCTAAAAACACAACGTTCACGTTCAGGGTCAGGGTATGGGCTTCCATTGTCTTGAGATTTTCTGTCCATTGTGTTCTCTTGATATATATAGTGTACACCAACTTGCCGCAATACTGGGCCACTGCAGATAAATCTGGTCAAGTTTGCAAGTTTATTGGAACAATAGTTCCTCATCAACATACATGGAGTTAGCTATTAAACAGCTTTAACTGTAGGTTGCAAGCGGGGCCTGCTTATGTTCTGTGAGAAGAGTAGCAGGACTTCAAGTATTTTATAACTTCCTGTGTCTACTATACTGTTCTCAGATCTAAGGCTAGGGTGACTACCGAAATTTAAAGGTAAGGATATGTTGCCACCTTCTGACACCAACCACTATTGCCAGAGATGAGTTTGGGCACCCGTTTAAAGTGACGAAGTCTTGCGCCAGCCTCTTCAACCACTTGAGGGTTGTCTAAGATAAGACACGAGTCCTTCTGAATGAATGTATCAGATTGGATTCTTAGAGCCTAGGCCCTATCTGTTAGTGTTCCACATATCCACAGATAAACATGTCTGCCACCCCCCAGGAGCAGCATGCGGCCTGTGCACCTGGCTAATTTAGGGAAAATTCATTACATAACAAGTGTCAAGCAGTTTCCCAGTAGGAGACTTAAACAAGGTCTGATCCCTCCCCTGTCCTCCCTCTCGCCTTTGTTATTTTCAGTCTTTTTTTCCGCCATTCTTTGCTCTCTCATTGCAAATGCCCAGCAACACCCGTCAAAACAGAGGAACGGCAGAAAACACGCATATACACACAAGAAAATTGCAAAGTGCATGGAATGAGTGAAACTAAGAGCAAGGGGACTCTGCATTCACAGATCTGCTGAATAAATTAATATCCTAAACTGTTGGCACAGCCTAAAACACTCGGAGGGCAAACAATGCGAGCAATGACTCCAGAGTCTGGGATCGGCAAATAAAGGCCCCCCGGCTGTCATGGCCACCGGCGCACAGAAGAATGGGCGATATTGGCTGACCTTCTTCGGAGCCGGCTCGGGACCCCTTATTTGCCAGTTACTAGGATTCCTGGTCTGAGAAATGCCATCATTTCCTGGGCAATACAAGAGCTGGTTTATTAGGCAAATAAACCTGGCCTTCTGTGCCCTCTTTTGTTTGACAATGAAGTAAGGGGGAGGACTGCTTTTCGGGTCGTGGGGCACACGGGTTGTGTTGGAAGGGGGCACAAATCACAGGGAAGTGTTCCGCTGCAACAATGACAGATGGAATACAGAAGATAGGGGAGGAGGTGTCTTTAAATCAGAATCCAAGACTGTTTTCGATCTGTTTATTCTATACAGCTCTATAAATAGCAATGTGCCTGACCTTCTATCTTGCCCCCTATATTTCCCTATATTTCTATTCATCTACGTAACTATCCCCCTAGCTGGAAGGTTGGATCAGTGAGCTGAAACTGACTGCTCTAACATGCAGGGATCTGCAGTCATACATTTAATTCTCAGCAAGACAAACTTAGCCTTCTACCCTTCCGAGGTTCGAAAAATAGGTATCACCGAATCTAGTAAAAGCTCTTCTTATTCGCATTCAATACGAAGAGCTATATAAAACAAGCAATTGCAAAGGCAATAGGTCGTGCCTATGGCAAGATATCTGTGAGGTGAACGTGCGCTTTAAAAATGAGTGTTAATAATAATCATAATAATATGCAAGAGCTAATTGCTTTACCCATGTATTTTAGCCAAGCTACACGCCAGTGTGGCTGCCGTTCAGCATGGCTAAAGGTTAGTGGGGAAGAGGAGAGTGGAGTGCTGTAGAGCAGAGTGTAGTAGAATGTCGTACAGTGGAGTGGCGTAGAATGTTGTGGAGTGCTGTGTAGTGTCGTACAGCAGAGTTTGATAGAGTGAGTGAAGAGTCGCAAAGTAGAGTGGAGTGTTGTTGAGTACAGTGGAGTGTCACAGAGTAGAGAGCAGTGTTGTAGAGTACAGACAAGCATTGTGGAGTGTTGTGGAGTAGAATGGAGAGTTGTGGAGTAGAATGGTGTGTCATGGAGTATTGCAGTGTTGTCAAGTACAGTGGACTGTCGTAGAGTATAGTGGCATGGACTGTAGAAGAGTGGCCGAGAGTAGAGAGGGGTGGACTGGCTTAGAGTGGAGTGGCATAGAGTGGAGTAGAGTGGAATAGAGTAGAGTGTTGTGGAGTGGCGCGAAGTGAAATAGAGTTGAGTGGCCTAGAGTGGAGAACACAGTGGAATGGAATAGAGTGTTGTAGATTGGACGGTGGTAGAGTGGGGTAAAGCGTCATACAGCAGAGTAGCACAGAATGTAGTTAAGTGTCACAGAGTGGAGTGGTGTAGAGTGGAGTAAAGTGACATACAGTTGAGTGATGCAGAGTGGAGTGGCATAGAGTGGAGTAGAGTGTCGTGGAGCAGAGTGGTGTTGAGTATAGTGTCACCAAGTATAGCTGAGTAGAGTGTCACAGAGTGTCGTAGAATGGAGTGAAGTGTCAGAGTGGAGTGGAAAAGAGTGGAGTAGAGTGGCATAGATTCAAGCGGCATAGACTAGAGTGGAGTAGAGTGGCACAGAGTGTAGTAGAGCGGGGTAGAGTAGATGATCATAGAGTGGCTTCAAATAAAGTGGCCCAGAGTGAAGTGGAGTAGACCAGAGTAGCGCAGAGTGAAGTGGCATAGAGTAGCACTGAGTGGAGTAAAGTGGCGGGTGTAGAGTGGAGTAGAGTGTTATAGGGTGGACTAGAGTGTTCTAGAGTACAGTTGCGTAGGGTGGAGTGTGCATGGTGTGGTAGCGCACTGCCTATACAGACACAACTTTTCAATTGAAAAGTCCATTATATTTGCACAGACATACAGTTTTACTGATACAAATGTGCAGCGTGCAAAATATAATGTGTGGAAATAGGCATCAACTGGTTTATTGATTTGTCTTGATCATATCAAAATATTTGTTTCCATCACACTTCAGAACTACAAAAAAATGCTTTAGTTGTGCTCACCAAGTGCTGATATTTTCTGAAATATTTGCGTAGGTCATTTAAAAACATTTACATTTTGTTGTGTGCTAGAAAAAAATTACATCCTGCAGCCTTTTTCCCAGTACACATTAAGAACCCAGCACAATTGATAAATTCACTCACTCCAAACTCTGAGAAAGAAAAGTAAACCTCAAGCCCCCTCAGAAAACAGAGCCTGACATTTGACCTCTATATTTTAATGCACAGCAAAAGCATCAAGATAAGAACAAGAATTAAAGGCCTGTTTACAGAAAGCAAGTACTTGTGGAAGAATACTAGGAGCTAGTCAGAGTGGTACAAACAGAGCCTAAGACAAATACAGCCAGCAAATAGCAAGCAATCAAATGTGAGTTACAAAACCACAAAGACCTTCGCACTTCTTAGCCCAAGCAGTAAGGCTGGAGAGAAGTCCAGTTTGCGCACTGCAGATTTCTGTGACAGGACTTCCCTTGTCAAGGCTAAGGTAGATTTCACTCTGGTGGAGTGAACCCTAATGCCTTCCTGTGGTTACCAATGAACCAAGGCATAGTAAATTTTGATGAACAAGATGGTTCATCATAATAACAATGTATTGTGGACTTCCAGCCCTTCATCTTTTCTACATATCTAATAAATAGTTGGTTAGCAACTCTGAACTCCTTTGTTCTGTCAATGCAGAAGTGGACATCTGTCTTTGCAGAACACAGACAAGACAAAAGTACTGATCTCTGGCAATAGCAGCAACACATGGAAGGACTCTTGGTGGCCATCAGACAGACCTGCACCCACTCGACCATGCCAGAAGCCTCAAAATCATCATTGACAACAAGCTCACCATGAAATCACATGTCAACACTGTCTCCTCCATCTGCTTCCTCACTTTGCGCATGCTACGTAAGATCTTCAAATGGCTACTTCTACATACGAGACACACTGTGGCACAGGCCCTCATCACCAGCCGACTGGACTATGGCACCGCCCTCTCTACGTAGCAATTGCCACATACCTCCTACAGAGACTTCAGACCATACGGAACGCCGCAGACAGAATTATCCTCTGCTTTCGCCGATGAACCCACATCACACTCCACCTCAGGCAACTCCACTGGCTCCCTGTGTAGAAGAAATGCCAATTCAAGGTGCTGACCCACACTCACAAGGGTTTACACAACCAATGACCTGTGTACATTACCCAACATCCGAACTTCCACCAACCGACTACGTTCTGCCTCCCTTTCACTTGCCCATACTCCCATACGCCCTGCATCTACTGAAGCAGAAGTGGAGGATGCTCCTTTTCTCACATTGCAGCAAAAACCATGAACAGCCTCCCCACAAACCTCTAGACCATCACCTCAATTCCAGAATTTTGAATTCTCTCAGGGCCTGGTTGCAGGAGCTGCAAGAACCTGGATACTTTATTGGGTGATTAGCTGCACTTTATAAATCTTCACTGATTGATTGATTAATATCTTAGGGTCTAGATCCAGCAATTCAGCTTATGCTGCTCAATCTCCAGGCATAAAGGTGGAGGCACCAGAGGTTGGGATGCAGTACCTTCCCCTGAGACTGCAAGAGGGGGTCTACTCTGTGAAGGATATAGAGTGGGGGGTATAAGGAGAGATGCATCAGGTCTACATACCAAACCTTTGTGGCTAGTCCAGGGCTGACATGCCTGGTCTGATCGAGGTAGATCTTCCTCAGGTCCCAAAGAATCAAGGGTTTTGGAGGAAACGTGTAGTGAAGCGAAAAGTTCCAAATCAGGTGAAACATATCCCTCAGTGCTCCCTGCAACAGACATTGTAGGGCACAGAATTTCAGGCAATGAGCACTGTCCTGAGTGGCAAAGAGATGCAGCAGATGGTACCCTATAAGCTGAAGACATGCTGAACTACCTCACCACTGAACTTGTCACTTGTGGTCAGCAAGATGATACCTGCTGAAAGTATCCACTCAAAAATTCAGTTCACTGGTCAGGTGACTGGCTACCAACCAAAAGCTGATCATGCGCACAGGACCAGAGCTGCAGAGCTTCCCAAGAGCTAAGATGCAACCCTATGCCCCCAGTTATTCATGTACCACATCAGTGTTGTAGTGTCGGTCAAGATCTGGACAGACTGGCCAGGAAGGCCTTGAGTACCAAGCAGCTCACCCATAGCTCTACAGTAGAAACACCCATTTTGACTGATGTGACTGCCGGTGGGTGTTGGAATGGCTTCCCTTGAATCAGATTGTCTTCCACAATCCAACATCTCTAATTCGCAGTTGTGTCACTGATGATCATGATTGAACCCTGAAGATCTTCACCATGTTGGAACTATGGAGGCATCAGAGGAGGGTAGTCATGTGCTAGAATGAAGGAAACTAACAGACCTAGCTGGCGTACGACCATCAAGACTGGGGTTTCCGCTCCGTTCTGAAACATCAGCATTATAGCCTGAATACCCTGAACCCTCTGAGGAGAGGGAAAGGCTCAACTCGATGTGGTGTCCAGTACTGCCTCTACAAACAGGATGTGCTGAGAGGGCACCAGGTGGGATTTGGGCTTTTTGATGGAAATGCCCAGGTTGAACAGCAAAGTGACTATGACCTGGAATCTACACTACATCATCTCTGAAGAGCTGGCTTTGCGGAGCCAGTCTTCCAAGTAGGGAAATAAAGGAATCTCTGATCATTTGAGATGGGCCGAGACCACTGCCATCACCTTTGCAAAAACTAAGTAAGGCCAAGTGGAAGGACAACAATCTGGCAGTGGGTAAATCATACAGTGAAATGAAAATACTTTCTGTGCAATTGCAGTACAGGGAGATGAAAATATGTGTCCTGCAGGAATAGCAATTTGAACCTTTCCTTCTTGAGGTACCAGTTTAGAACTCAGAGGTCTACGACTTGACAAAGATCGCTGCCCTACTTCAGGACCAGGAAGTAGTGTAAGTAGCATGCCTGGCCCCATTCCTGTTCTGGCACCAAATTCACCGCCCCTTTCTGCAGGAAAGTGTCTATCTCCTCCTGAAGGATCTGAAGGTGATTGGTTGAAAGGACAGAAGGAAACGGGAGAAGGGATGGAGGTGACTGCTCTAAGGATAGCACATACCCCTTGCCACAATGTGTATGACCCTTTGGTCTGAAGTGATGGATTGCCATCCTCCAACTAGCGCTTTATGTTCTGATAAGAGGGAACTAAGGCTGTTCCATGTGGTGGCTAGGCAGGAAGAAGAGGAACAGAGGGGAGTGAGTGAGAGGTAATGATCTCTTTTTTTTTTTTTTTACCCTGGCTTAGTTATTGCTTGTATAGCGGGTTGGCCTGCTGTTGATAGGTGCAATGTTGTCTGCCTAGAAAGAAAACTTCCCCGTAGAAGCCACAAAATGTTTTGAACTAGTGGATGTGGCAGCCAACAGATCTTGCAGTTGGCCTTGCTGTGTTTGAACCGCTGGAAAGCAGAGTCACCTTCGCTTTGAAAAGATGAGACTCATCGAAAGCGGGGTCTGTAAGAGTAGAGTGTACACCTTGTGAGAATACTGAACTACTCAGCCATGAATGATGGCAAAAGGAGACCGATGTACCCATGGTTTGGACCACGGAGTCTGCCATATCTAACTCAGATTGGAAGACCTGCTTCTCTGGAGTTTGGCCTTCCCTTACCAGCTTTGTGAAGGTGCTCCTGCAAGTTGGGTATAACCAACAGGGTCATGTCCCAGAGGGCATGGTTGTAACAACCCATGAGGCAGTTAGAGTTCAATGACTTCAATTCTATAATGCTTGCCAAAAATGTTTCTTAGCAAACTGCTCAGGTTTTTTGATTCTCTGGCTGATGGGGCAGTAGGGAAAGTGCCTGGCGGGAGCTCGGAGAAGCGGGATACCTGGACTACAAGCTCTCTGGCGATAGGTGTGATGACAAAAAAGATGGCTACAGGGAGGCGGTCTGTATTTGTGCACTATCTTTCTATTTATAGCAGTAGTCTAAGTTCTTCAATTAAGCAAGAATGGGCACAGTAAGGCCTTTATAAAAGGCAACAAAGGTTCTGCAGAATGATACATAGCATGGAGGACTTCTGTAAAAATATTTGCCTTGGCTTCAACAGAGAGTAGCTGGAGGTCCAACTCTACCACTGCCTTCTTTATGACTGAATATAAAAAGTGATGCCTGGATGCTGTGACCCAGTCAGGAAATAAAGCTCCCATTCAGATGAAGTGTCAAAATCAGTTGCATCTTTCAGCCCTGCAAAGGCTGGGTCTAGGATAGTAAAATGGCTGTCCTCGTCATACGTATTCAGGCAGAGATCCTCGCTCAGCACAGAGTTTCTGAACCAATATCTTTCTTCCTTTATGAGACGGTGTGCCTCCCATTGTGATCTGTGCCATGGGAACTCCACCAAAGGCTAAGTGTTGATTCTTAAAAGATGCAGTGCGAGTGGCGTCGATCGTGGCGATTGATGGGTTCAATGGCGAAGGCTGGTCTGGCACCAGGGTGAGGAGCCTGAAGGTATGGTGAGGGAAGGTGGCATCAGACGTGGCACAAAGTCAGAGGTGGGAACTGGTGCTGTAGCTGAAGTTAAAGTGACTGGCTGGAGCTGCAGGAAAGGAGCAAGGGAAGCAGCAGAATATGGAATAGGAATAGCTCCAAAGGCAAACCCCACAAGATGCATGGGCCAGAAGGCACTCCAGAGGGGACAATGGCTGATCAGAACACATCAGACATTGTGTTGAGGAAGAAAGCCTGAACTGTACCCGGGTTGGTCTGGGGCGTAGGTAATGGCATTGCAGGCAGCAGTGGGTCTGGAGTTGGTGCAGAGTCTGATGGAGACGCAGGTGCCGGGTCCTCCGTCTGTGGTTCCACAAGTTTCGCTTCAGAAGAGGAATCCTGCGGAGCAGGGAGTGGTTTTGGAGACCTAACGTTTGAAGAGTGGCATTGTCTGGAGTAGTGATACAGCTTCTGTTTCTGCTTGTACTTCTACAACTTTGATGAAGGCTTGGGCTTGAATTCTTTTTATTATGATGTTTGGTCCAAGCCCAGGCCATGAACATCTTGTTTTTGCTCAACTTAATCACTATGCAGTGCCTACTCTGGCAAGAACTGCAGGGCTTAGTGTTGTGGTTCGACCTCAAGCAGTTGACAGATGCCATGTGGGTCTGTGATGGACATTTGTCCATCAAGGTCCCTAGACGGCTTAAACAAAGACCTTTTATGGGGGGGCGGGGTGACATCATGCACAGCATCAGTGAATTTAGGAAAAAATGTCACTGTTAGAAATGGGGTTACTAGTTAGCAGTGGTTTGCACCCTGTCCAAGTAGATTCCCTCACTCTAGCCAGGGTAAGGGAGTAACACAGCTAAGATAACCTCTGCTCACCCCCTTGGTAGCTTGGCTCAAGTAGTCAGACATCTCAGAGGCCATGTGTAAAGTATTTGTACACAAAAACACACACACAGTAACACAGTGGGAAAAAACTACAAAAGACTCTACACCAGTTTAGAAAAATAGCCATATTTATTTGAATAAAACAAGACTAAAACTACAAAAATCCATCAGACACAAATAAAGATATCCCTTTTTTAAAGGTTTAAAAGAGTCTTAATACATAGGAATTAATGGTTATCTCCTTTTAACACACAGTACCTGAGGTGCGCCAAAAACACAAAGACGATGTGGGCCGCAAAGGAAGTGATGTGTTGGAAAATCAAGTGATGTGTCAATTCTTTGCTCGCAGGGGAGGCAATCCTTCGATACTTTCCTCTCAGGTGAGGTGATGCGTCGGTTCCTTTCTGCGGTGCGAGTCGATAAGAAAATTACACCCAGGGACGATGCATGGAAAATTCAGATGTGCTGTGTTGATGGATCCATGCTGAAACAGGCACTGCATCTATTCTTCTGCCGCAAGACTGGCACAGGGTTGATTTTTTAGCCACGGAGCAGGCGCTGCATTCATTTTTCTGCTGCAGCATGCCGATATGTGGTTTTTCTCCTTCAGGTCACCAGCTTCCACTTCCAAGGGCCCAGGGACTAAACTTGGCATCACTTGGCAAGTCAGGACTCTCAACAGAAGAGCCCAAGAACTGGCAGATGAAGTCTTTGATGTCCCTGAGACTTTTAACAGGAGGCAAGCTCAGTTCAAGCCATTGGACAACCTTGGAAAGCAGGATGTAGAAAGCAAAGTCTAGTCCTTTCACTCCCAGGACAGAAGCAGGAAGCAGCAGGCTAGCACAACAAAGCAACAGGCAGAGTGGCAGCCCCTCCTACAGCATCTAGCTCTTCTTCCTGGCAGAATATCCTCAGGCCAGAATTGTTCTGAAGTTGTGGTCTCCGATGTCCAGTACTTATACTCATTTCTGCCTTTGAAGTAGGCAAACTCCAAAGGAAAGTCTTTGTTTGGCACAAGACCCTGCCTTTCCTTCCCTGACCCCAGATACACTCCAGGGGGTTGGACACTGCTTTGTGTATGGACAGGCACAACCCTATTCAGGTGCAAGTGTCAGCTCCTCCCTCCACCGTAGCCCATGAAGACCCATCAGGATATGCAGGTCACACTTTAGCTCCCTTTGTGTGACTGTCTAGAGTGAATTCACAAACAGCCCAACTGTCATCCTGACCCAGACGTGTATTCCACAGCCCGGCAGAGACACAGAATGGTTAAGCAAGAAAATGCCCACTTTCTATAAGTGGCATTTTCACACTTACAATTCAAACTCCATATCTGTATTTGTTCCCAATGGGAAATTACACTCAAAATATATTTCAAGGCGATCCCCATGTTAACCTATGGGAGACAAAGGCCTTGCAATAGTGAAAGCTGAAGTTAGCAGTATTTCACTATCAGGACACGTGAAGCACAACAGTACATGTCTTATCTTTTAAATACACTGCACCCTGCTAATGGGCCTGCCTTAGGCCTACCTTAGGGGTGATTTACATGTAGTAAAATGGAAAGTTTGGGCCTGGCAAGTGGGTACACTTACCAGGTCAAACTGGCAGTTCAAACTGCACACACAGACACTGCAGTTGCAGGTCTGAGACATGTTTACAGGGCTACTCATGTTGGGGGGGGAGGGCAATCATGCTGCAGGCCCACTAGTAGTATCTGAGTTACTTGCCCTGGAAACACATGGTGCACTACATTAGGGACTTACTAGCAAATCAAACACACAAGGAAGAGATGGTCAGTGTCATCCTTAGCAATTGCGAAACTCTGCATTCTGCCTTAATGGAAAACGACCACAGTGCTAACTGTGGCAGAATTAACGGACGCCTTGAGCACTCTTGCTTCCAACAATAGGATGATCTATACATTTTATGACCAAATGTTGGTCTTTGACGCCATCTGGACTCCTCTTCTCGACTGTCAACATCGCAAGGGGCCTGAAAAGACATGACTAGTCATGGTATGGTCTCTGTATTACCTTTTAATATGGACTTTATGTTTATTCCTACAGTTTAGAGGACTTATGGTCACTGGACATGCGGGGGCATTAGTTCAAAATCTGTTGAGGGTTGGGAAGAAGGTAGGTTGTTCTGTATGCTGTAACAACAGTTTTCATTCAAGGTGTGTAGACACATGCACGCCAACTTGTTACAATACGCTATACCACTCTTTTTTTTTTTTTTTTTCTGTGGACCGCTACTGAGTTATGTCAATGTTCGAGTTTCATTGTGAATAATAAATCCTATAGGATATAATATAATTTATATCTCAGCAGACAGGCTATCTGTTACCTTTGTGACGGTATCCGCCAAAATCTAAATCAGGCCTTCTGCTGTAAAACTGAATAAAAATAAACAAACATATTTTGAAACATTAATATATTTCATTAACTATTAAGCCTTCCAGCAACCAGTCAATCTACAAACCCATGTCTTGTTCCATCTAACTTTATTCTTACTGTGTGGAACCCATGCAACTACCAAAGGAATCTACAAACCCATTCTTGTTCATTCCAACTTTATTCTTACTGTGTGGAACCCATGCAACTACCAATGGAGATACCAAGCTGTCAGTCTGCATCATCTATTACCTGACAGTATATCAGTGCATCTCCACACACTAACTCTCAGCACAGCATGAACTGAAATAAATGTGAGTACAAGTTTCTAGTATTTCCATAACACCAACTGTTTTGAGGTAAAAAGTAACTCCCAACTTCTAGAATGTCTTGGAGCTGACAAAAACTTGGCTCTTAATTATGAAAATGGCTCCCGTTTTTTTAGTTTTTTTTTCTTTTAACATTCGCATCTGTATTTACTCATATTTGTTTTGAGACTTAATTACACTGCAACTGTTATATATTATTTAGCCAATAAATGTGAACTAATACTCTGTCAGGATGTCGCCCATTAAAGCAGGCAAATATGATAAAATAATTAACCAAGAGAAAAGTACTTGCGTTATAACACAAAAGTTTGTTGAGATATGCAGTTATTTAAGAAATTATTTTACCATTTTTTAACTCAGTTATTAAAAGAAAATCTCTTTCCATTTTTAATCTCCATATCTTGTCAATTTGCAGGCCTGTTGGCTGGGAGTTCATGAACGACAACATGAAAAGCCACTGAGAAGAAGCTCAATTTTCTGTATTTTTCCTCTTCTAATAATACATTGAGACAGGAAACACATTGCTCTCTGTCTCTACTTTTCATTAAAAATCAGTAAAAACAGAAATCTTGGAGCCTTAATTATGAAGTTGTGATTTAAAGCAGGTTATTTGGCAGTTAACCTTTAAATAGTAAGAAAATGCAGTTTATTAAGAGGTACTGTCCAGTGGATGGCTTACCAGGCCAAAGTGTTTTGGTGTGCTTTGCCCCCAAGTCATGAGTCTGAAAGTGAGGGTAGGTTTTCAGAAACATATGAATGATACCATTTGTAGAGCACTCAGCTGCGCTGAAGTGCTTACTGGAGTTTAACAAGTATATAAGATTAAACTGAAACGAAATATGGGCTGGCGTGGAAATAGCCAGGTCTGTAGCTGAGCACACATTATAACTATAACTGTGTAAAATCTATAAAAGTCCAGAATCTTGCATTATGTGAAATTTTTGAAACGTCTCAAGTTTATTAGAAGTGTACAGTTAATTAAGACCGTTAAACAATAAAACCAGTAATTAAAACATGCAATTCTCATTAACATACAACGAGGGATTGCAAAGGCTAAAATACTGGTATTCCAAGGCACCATTCCATTAACAATCAAAATCCCGGTTTAAAACGTGCATTTCTCAAGAACAGACAATGTGCATCTAGAAGAACTAAAGTGCTGATATTCCAAAACAAAAAAATGAAAGAGCTGAAGTGCAAAAGTTCACTTCAAGCAAAGATCTCATCTAATACAATCATACAGTTCTATCCATCTTATTGCCTTCAACATATGGTACTTCATCAACCTTATAGCAATTTCACAACCTTCTTCACAGCAAGTTATAGACCTAGAGTGAATAATCAAGGGAGGCAGGAATGTTTTACAAATGCCTAAGAAGTATAAATGGCTACCTGCTGGCTGCGCCTTTGCTTCTCCCACTTGACGATTCATGTGTCAGAAAGCCAAATAGATTAAAAAAGTCTTTTTTGCAGCAGATAATTATCAATTGATGCAAATCCTATAAAAGGACCCAACCTTTAAAGCCTTCTCATCCTATGCAAATATTCTGTGTCACTTTTTGACGACAATAGCAATGTACCACAATATTTAGTCCTTACAGCATTCTCATAATCTTATCTACCGCAACTAAAACTCGTTCTTGTCTATCTGCCCCATTCATTCTTTAAGAACCCGTAAGGGTTTGATTACTGCAAAAGATGCATAATCATAAGTATTGTTGCAAATTATGCATAAAAGCAGTATTGATTTAAGTAGCTATACACAAAAAAAACTAATCTTGCGTCTCATTAATCTATGAAGTGGCCTCAGAGCTCAAAAATAAAAGTAAAAGCATAAGCCTTAGGTGGAAAGTGCAATAGTAATACTTTTTTAAATCTCAGGGGTAATTCAATGATTTATATCCTTGAGCGTTGAGAACGTACCTCCAAGCTTGTCTAAAAATTTCACCAGTCTGCAACTAAGTTGTATATCCTCTCCGTTAAACGCAGCCATAATGGCCGGTCTGCACCTACGCAGCCCTCTTTGAAGCCAGGCTGGCCGAAGGATACATTTCTGGTCCACTGCACTGCCATTACACAAGCATATCTGGTGGATCAACGTTTCCGGGACTTGCCTGCATAGCTGGCAAACACCTGCATATCGCTTTGTTTCCAAGGGGGAAGATGCGCATATGTTGGTAAGCATCCCATCTGGTATTTCAAAAAGGCTGCTTTAATTTGCGGTCTAACTGCTATTCCCAGATACAGCTGTGGGTGAGTCTTACGTATGTGACAGAACAATGCCGGCATGGTTCCACTTTGCTAACATCTCTTTATCCATTATCTGTGAGTAAATTCTGACGCTTTTATTAATCACTTGCTTGACTTGATACGAACTGAGATGATCTCATTGATCTGTTAAACCCAATGTTGCCAGACAGGACTGAAAATAAAGCCTGGCAGGAGAACCGGGCTGCTCGTTGATTTTCACCCAGAGGAGGGAGCTTGGTGTAGCTAGATTTGCTGCCTTGAGTTTGTAACACAGTTTAATAAATGCCCCATTTCTAGCTAGTGACTATCTGACCAGTCCAAACTCAAAGCGCACCGGGGCAGGCAATGTATAATTTAGCAGACAGAATATTGCCTTAAAGAGTCTGGTAACTATTTTGTCCAGTTGCGCCCCGTCTCTTCCTCTCAAAGCTTCACTACCATGTGTTATAGTAGGAACTAATTTGGCCTGGATGACTTTTAGCAGGGGAAGATAAGTAGAACGGCCTACAGCGTTTTTGATACATTTGAATGCAGAAGTGAGATAAATAAATTTTCGGCTAAGGCCCTCCAAGTGTGGTTTAATAGAACCATTAGTCTAGGAGAACACCCAAATATTTATATTCCCACACAGCCTTCATTTTGCTGTCACCCAGGTGCCACTGGTACTGATGTTGTGTAGTTGCTCTCAAGGACATTGTTTTAGATTTACCCGGATTGATGACAAGGGCATTTTCTTTAGAATATGCAACCATGGAATTTAATAGCCTCTGTAGCCCAATTCTGGTGCAGCTAAAAAAGGATGAGATCATCAGCATACATCAGGCACGCCAGGTCCGTTTTCCACAGTCTTGGGGGATGGGAGTTAACTTTATCCAACCCAGATGGTATCTCGGCCAAGAAAAGGTTAAAAAGAAGTGGAGCTAGCACGCACCTCTGCCGCAGGCCCTGAGAGGTTGGAATTTCTATGGAGAGGTGAGCGCCATCCCCCAATTTAACTCTCATCAAGTGTTTAGTGTGTAGAAGAATTATAGCTCTTAGCAAATGGGTCAGTGATGTTCCACTTTGAAAGTTTGGCCCACAATTTTCCTTTTTCCACACAGCCAAATATTGCCTTGTAGTCTACGAATGAAAGATGGAGGGGTAATTTGACATGGCGACTTTGATTGAATAATAAAGATACCGCCATAAGGTTAGCAGTTGTGTCTACCTCTTTAAAAAGGCCTGTTTGATTAAACGGAACTGAATCATTATCTGCAGCCCAGGCTTCTAGTATTTCACAAAAGGCACCCTCCAAAAAACTTGGGCTCAACATCTAAAAGCGCTATTAGCTGGTAATTTGCTGGATCACTGGCTGACCTCTCTTTAGAAATAGGGGAGAATATTGAACCTCCCCATGAATATGGAATAACACTGGGGGCGATTGTACTGTCGTAAAATACTGAAAGTTGTGTTGCCTAAAAGTTCAGATCTTCTTTGAAAAGTGTGGCAGGGATGCCATTGGGACCTGGGGCTCCCTTCCTCCGGCTCTTGGTAATTTTACTCTTAACTACATCTGGTGAGACATGCAGACTGCTGTGAATTCTTAGAGCACGTTGCATGGCCCTGAGTACTGGACTGGCCATGCCCTGACCCTGAGTTGACCTCTGATTTGAAGAGTCAAAATGGTGAGAAAAATGTTGATGCCAGTTGGACTCAGAAATGTTTATTGTGGAGTTAGGATTCATTGCAGTATTTAGGCTGTTCACAAGCTTCCAGAACTGTGTATGTCTATTAGTCTTAAGCGTATACAAGAGCGCAGTCACTAGGCTAGATGTCAGATCTTTTTGAAACTTCCCATAGATGTATCCTTTAAACAGACCTGGTAGCGGACACCAGTGCCCTCAAGGCTGCTTTTCTAGTTTTTTTTAAAAATAAACATAAGGCCCTATTTAAATTGCGTTTAAGTATCTTGGTTCCCTAGTTTAGTGGTGGCTCTTTCAATTTGCTGCGCCTTAGGCTTCTTGATTGATGCAGACAAAAGGTGAGAAACTCCCTTGTAAACTCACCCCGGGCTGTTTGCACTGCTTGTGCGGAGGCAGTCTAGCCCACGATTTCAGAACAGATTCGCTTAGCTTTTTCTGATAAAAAAAATGATGACCATTTAAGCTTTTTGCTGTTGTTTATCTGTGTGATACGCTGGAAGGCATCTTTTGGATCGTAAAGTACAGCTCTTGTGGCAAATGATCACTTTCGCCCCTATTTGCTATTAGGAATTTTGAAACTCGATTAAACAAGGACAACAAAAGAATCGTAAAATCGATAAGCGTTCGTGCTTTCTGATTATACAAAGTAAATGAGGGAGGCTGATCCGAGCTGAAGTGGCCATTGACGGATTGAAGGTCCATGACTTCTAGATCTTTTATTAGCAATTTCCTTAGTTTGTCTCTCTCGAAGGTGAAATTGGTCAGAAACCTGCCAGAAAATGTTCTGAGCCACAAAGGCCTCTTCAGAACACTCAGTGCCCAATAAGCTCATATTAAAATCCCGGGACAAGACTAACTCAAAGAGTGGAGTATTATCTTGCAGCCCCGCTATCTCTCTTATCAGATGTGCTACGGCCTCTGATTTACAAACTTGAATATAGATACTCATAAGGGCTAGATATCTGGCTCGAGTTGCAGAAAGTAGTACAGTTTGTAGGTTTTTATAAGTGACTGGGCACGTATGATGGTTCCCCTTCATGGCAGAGAGAATATAAATGGATAAACCTCCGCTCAGACGCCCATAATGGGCTCTTTTTGGCGCTGGCACTTGATAATTCAGCATATAGTGGGCTTTCTGGTGCTGTTTCGGTCCAGGTCTCTTGCAACATTATTACTTAAAGAGATGTTAAGTAGTTCAGCTTACTGTTGTCTTCTAACTTATCAAGCAAACCGTTGATGTTTCAGGAACAAATATTACGTTACGCTTTATGCTCTGAGTGGTCAACGGCCAGCCTGCTTCTTCATCATTGCTTTGCTGCTGAGCTTAAGTTCCTGGGGAGCCAACTCCAATCATCGCCACAGGAGGGAGCCTTTAGGGATTGCAATGACAATCTGAAGCCTTTGCGGAGTTAAAGACAATGGCGACTTACTTTTGTGCGCTCTTTAAAATACTATCATAGACTAACTTCAGAGGCTCAGTTCCTCCATGGCCCGGCCATGACAAGAGTAAATTAGGATATGCTGGTTTGGTTGCAAGAGAAACTTAAATGCCCCAGTTTAAAAAAAAAAAAAAAAAAAGCCTGCAAGTCCCAGAACCTAGTTGGCTACTTTGGTAGAGGTCCAGGTCATTTCGGTTGTTTCATTTTTTGGGGGTGTAGAGGAAGGTATACATTCCATTGACACCATGTCAGTAGAGGTTAGATTCACCGTCTTAGGTATCTGGCTCAACAGCCAAAGAATGTTACACCGATTAAGCAGATCAAATGCACCCCTTGACTTATATTCCAGTAACATTAAAGTTGCTCTGGAGCTCGCACTGCATAAAGGGGTGCCGATGCTTGCAGCTTGGGGACATCAAAGGTTAGAAGCGCCTTACCGTTTATTACTGATTGAGTGTAAGTAGGCCCTTGAGATGCTGGCACTACTGGTGGATGGCAACTGGCCTGTGGGCCCATACTGTGGCTCTTTGATAAGGCAGGTTCAACCGAACAAATCTTTCTTGCAAAATCTGTTGTTACAGTTAGTGGTGCAATAAGTGGTGTGCAGCCACAGGGTTTTGGGGCAGCCAATTGAAGGGGCACAGCCATCAGCTTTGGGGGGATGCAACTGAAGGAGCACCACGTTGCCAAGGAGCTGATTTAATGAAGAGACTGAGCTTGACTGAATAGCCGGCCTTACAGCATCAGGCAGTTCCCCATGCGGAGCCATTATCACCTGTTCGCGAGGACCTGCTAAGGCAGGATCCCAAACTTCTGTTTGGGGGACGCTTACTTGAATCCGAGAAGAACCTGGTAAAATTTAAGCAATTTGCCCCTCCAGATGGTCCTCCTGTTGCCCTGGGGTGTGACCAAGTGGAAATTTAATCTGGCCTTTCTGACTACTGAAGGAGTAGATTGATTTTCTGCAGTGACTTTCACCCTGAGCTTCCACCCTTTCCATCGTTTTTTATTCAGGGTTCAGTCAGAGGATGGTTTGCAACTGGAATGTCTCTTGTGCCCAGAGGTTTGCCATTAGGGTCAATTTCTAAAAGTGAGGGCTGGCTGCCCTGAGGGCTACTCTTGGGGCTATGGGCTTGCAACACTACTTCAACAGGCTCTGTTGGTTTATCAGTAGCCACTGTCCGTTGCTCCCCTGTAGGCTCCTGCTTGGAAAACTTGGAAAATTCCTGACGAGCTTCCTGCAAAGGAATGTTCAGCTCGAGATGACCACTCATGGCAGCATTAGTAATTCTGGGATAGTCCGCAGCATGCTGCGACAGGATGCTTTTCTAGTTCTCAAAACCACCACTTTGTAGTCCTGGAAGAATCACTAGCTTATCCAGAATAGGAGAACAAGAGCAGGGGCATTTCAGTGTGCATGTGTCAGCTGATTTCTGAGCTTTAATTATCTACTCCAGTCCAAGCCACTCCAATCCAGTAAACCTCAATCAATTCAATCCAACCCACTCCGTTCCACCCCACTCAATTCCACATCACTCCAGTCCAATTCTCCCTAGAACAATCCACCCCACCAAAACCCATTCCAATCCATCCCACTCCAATTCAGTGTAACCCCATTCCAATCCACCCCACCCCAATTTAATCCAGTCAAACCCACTCCAATCTACCCCACTTCACTCCAATCTACTCACTCCACTCTAATGCAATCCACTCTACTTTACCCCAATTCAATCCACCCCACCACAGTTCAATCCACCCTACTCCAATCCATCCAGCCTACCCCACTACAATTCATCCAAGCCACTGCAGTCCATCCAAGCCACTTCAGTCCAATCCACCCCACTCCAGTCTACATCAATCCTCTCCAGTCCACTCTCTTCCACTGAACTCTATTCTCCTCCACTCAACTTTACAACACTCTATTGCTGCTACTCCACTTTACAACACCCTAGGCCCCCACTCCACGCCACTAACTTTTAGCCATGCTGAACAGCATCCACACATGTACAACATGGCAAAAATGCATTGCCAAAGCCAATAGCTCTTGTATAGGCAAGACCTATTGGCTTTGACAATGCTTGTTACAGACTGAAATCAACTATTATGTGCCTGGCTCCTTCTAACATATGCTATTGGATACATTGGCAACACATAAATTAATTTATTTTCAGTCCAGCACCTGGTATTCTGGGCGGACATCTTGACAACACGATGTGACCCAGAAGCCATTGCACACTGCGCCTACTAATTGTGGGGTCCTGGGTGAGGAAAGGTCCCATCAGAAAGGTGTGGTTGCTGGTGCGGCCTACAGTTCACTTTATAACTTTTATTTTTTTCTTTGTAGAAAACACATCCATTCTCCTCTGATGACAGCGATGTGGCACATCACCTGCTGGTTGAAGTTCAAGAGGTATAGATTTGCTGCACGTGGGCACTGTCTGCCTCTTCAAAAACATGCCTCGCCAACAATCCACTTGCAAGTAAAACTCTGCCCGCAACGAAATGACTTCAAATGAATGGAGGCGTAGATGTCATACAGAGGCTAGTGAAAAAGAGGGTATATGCCTACCCCCGACAGATTCACAGCCCCACGCACAGCGTTGGCAAGTCTCCTTCGAAAAGAAAGCATTTATTACAGAATTACCAGGTAAGGATTTAAACTGGACTTTCTCAGTTTCCCAGGCAACAAAAACAACAATGAGTTGCTCCTCGTATTCCTTCAAATTCCAAAGATCTTCCCCCTCGACCCCTTTTTATATTCAAAATAGAACTAATTGCCTGGCCTGCTGGAATGATGGATGGCCGGTGGCACACATTGGGTGCTTATTACACGGCTCGGGTTCCCTCAGTAGGACCCTGCAGCTTGGCAACAGCTGTCTCAAGTCCCCTGCTAGGTGTGGGCAGCCCTCAGCAAAGCATGTTCCTCTGTTTGAACAGCTGTACATGCAAATGTCTTCTGCTGCCTGCAGTCCCTCGCTGCCCCACACACTTGCATATATTTCTCCTGCCATGTGATGGCATATTGTTAAAGCTACTATGACAGCGCAAACTTAAATGGGCTCTTAAACTGCATACATTGTGAATTTATATTTAACAATCTCACAGGACAATTTCATTGAGTACATGAAACGTTGTGGGGAACAACGAGACGAACCCCCTCCCGGTTCTGGTACCCACCAAGGGCATTCTGAGCCTTGATTTCACCTTACATTTTTTGTTTGTGTGTTTTCATTTAAAAAGGTGTTCTGGATGTCTGTAGTTTATCATTTGAAGGTTATACACATCGGAAGAAGGATAGCCTTGTGCACATATTTTTATGTTAGGTTATGCTATTGGTGTTGGTTTAATGCATACCTAGCAATGAGTATCACCTCGTAGTGCTGCCAGGTGTATGGGGTGCCATGTTCACCGTTCCAAAGTTTTCATGTTTATTTATTGAGCATCAATTTTAGTAATACCATTTTGAACAGAAACACTGTACAAAATTAACAGTAGCATACGGTACTACATATGTTAATAATGATTATACATATATATATATATATTTAGATATTCACTGAAAAAACAAAGGTTACAGGGATGTTATAGTTAGGCTCACATTTTAAACTTACAAAACCATAGAAATTCACCTGCTGTAGTTAGAGTTATCTCAAGTAACTATAACCTGTGCCCTAAGGTAACTGTCTTTCTTGTCAAAAAACGTTACTGCAAATACTACACTGATATTATAAAGGATGTTATCAGAGACGGCATTAGTGCTGTAATTTGTGTGCTGTATAATAGCAGTGCATGGCGAGGGCCCAAGTTATAGTTACCTTAGGGCACGAGTTATAGTTACTACAGATAACTCCAACTAGAGGTGAATTTTTATGGTTTTGTACGTTTAAAATGTGAGCCCAACTATAACATTCCTGTAACCTTTGTTGTTTTCAGTGAATTTCTATGTTTTTTTAAACACAAAGTAATTTTAATTATTATGCGTTAATCCAACCACGGCTGCTCACGCAAAAGAGTGAGATCACCTTTGAGTATGAACCTTAAACTTTTGAAGTTTAAAAGAAATTTAGGAAAGAAAACGACCACGGGCACGCCTGGAGTAGAACTCTCAACGTTCAGGTAATTCACACATGTGATTCGAAAGAAATGTGAATGTTCCATCACTAGGAAGGTTTAATAGTCAAAACACCAGTAAATAAACAAACACACAGCCAAGGGATACTAGGATTTGAACCTTCAGCCTCCTGAGTGACAGCACAAGACCATGACCATTAGGCCAGAAGTGACTCTGTTCCACTCTGCATCCAAAAGTAACTATAACATTCGTACCAAACATCTTGCTAGTCTTACTCTTTGAAGTAATTGTATGGCGAGATTATTGCAACAACAATCTCTCTCTACCTCTCTCTTCCATCCCAGTATGGGATTTTTTTGGGTGGTAAGGGTATTTTTAGTGGTTTAGGTTGTGTGTGGGTTTGTCGAGGGGAAAGGTATTTTTAAGGTTTAGGGTGGGTATGGGTTTATGGGTGGTAAAGGTACTGTTAAGAATTAGGGTGGGTATTGCTTTTTGGATGGAAAACTTTTTTTAGGCTTTAGGGTGGGTATGGGTCTTTGGGTATTTTTAGGGTTTAGAGTGGGTATGGATTTTTGGGTAGTGACGGTCTTTCAGGTCTTAGGGTGGTTATGGGTTTTTAGGTGGGAGCAGTATTTTTAGGTTTTAGGGTGGGTATAAGTTTTTGGATGGTAACTTTTTTTAGGGTTTATGGTGGGTATGGCTTTGTGGATGGTAAGGGTTTTTAAGGTTTTAATGTGGGTATGGATTTTTGGGTAAGGAGTTTCTAATGTTTAAGGTGAGTATGTTTTTTTGTGTGCTAAGCAGCTTTTAGGGTTTAGGGGTGGTATGGATTTTGGGTGGGGCTTTTAGGGTTTAGGGTGGAAAACGTTTTTAGGATTTAGGGTGATATATATATATATATATATATATCAACTTGCACCAGGCACAGTTTTTTCTACAATAATTTACCTTCTAACGATTCACTGATATTTTTACTGGTGTGATAAAAGTTGTCATGAGTGCTGTAATATGTGGGGTAATTAGCAGTGCATGGCGAGGGAGCGAGTTATAGTCACCTTATGGAGCAAGTTATAGTTACTTGAAATAACTCCAAGTATAACTGCTGAATTTCTATGGTTTCGTACGAGTAAATTCAGAACCTAACTATAGCGATCCTGTAACCTTTGGTTTTTAAGTGAATTTCGAAGGTATTTTTAATTATATTTCCTACTGAGCGTATACCTGTTAGTGTGCCTTTGAGTGGATGTATGAGTGTCAGTGCATCTGTCAGTGGGGGTATGAGTGTCTGAGTGGGTATTTAATTGGGTGTTTGAGTGTCACTGTGTCTGTGAGTGGGTGCATGAGTGCATCAGTGGGTCTGTGAGTGGGTGTGTGGGTGTCTGTGTGGGTCTGACAGTGTGTGTGTATTAGTGTAAAAGGTAGTGTGTGGATATATATTTGTATATATATATTTTTTTATCAGCAGGATTCGTAACTCTGTTGTAACATTAAACGGTGGGGCCATGCTGAGGCCCGCAACAGAGTCGTGACTCCGCACTCGTATAAAAACAAAACAAAAAACGTTTGTAGCCCTTTAAAAGTAATAAAGCGCTCCTCAGACACCCATGAACAATCCCCATGTGTTCAGAGTGCCTCTCCCCGACTCCTTCTACTGTTTTCTGCCTCAACGTCCATCCCTCTGAACCGTGGCCCGGCTCATAACATATCTCTATATATACAAATTTGTTTTCCTCTTCATTACAAGAAAACCACTTCTCTGATCAAGCGGCCAAACTATGGAATTCATTACCTCCAAATATAAGACCCACAGATAACTTTCTTGTCTTCAGAGGACTATTCAAGAGATAGCGCTTTCCTTCATAACCACAATATCAAACAGCAATTGACTGCATATGCCTGTGTTGGTAAACGTTTATTATCTGATTTTGTGTATACATCTAGATATGTGTATTTCTTTAAAAAATATGTATAAATACTATTTTATAATGAAATATGAACATACTCTTTAATCCTGTTTAACAACTGTATATTTACTCACGTTTGAATGTATTTATATATGTGTGTGTGTGTGTGTGTGTATATATATATATATATATATATGCATATATGTATATATACAATATATGTGTATATATATATGTGCATATTATTCTATGCTTAACATGTTCATAGGTCAATGCATAGTTCCTATATAAGTTGTTAGATTAGATACTAATGAATCCCTGCTTTCATTTCATCTATCACAATGAGCAAATGTTATCTTTACTAACTTATCAGCAAGAATTTCACTATTGAAAATTGAGGAAAGATAAAATAATGTTAGAAAAGTACACAAATAAATGAACTTTAAATATTGCTAATCTTGACAGTCTGTGTTTATACAACACAACTTTAAATCTCAAAATACTCTATCAATTATATTCTTTACACATATATTCCTTTACTATGCATTTACGTATCTATTTATTACTTTAGTCCTACTGTACAAGAAGGAAAAATAAATTACAAAATTCCCTCTCGTAAGCTTTACTCTGTCTCCCCATAACCTTCTACCTCTATCAATCTATGCTCCATCCCCACTCTCTTAGTCATCTCAAACCCAGTCTACTATTATGATCTCCAAAATGACCCTGCCTACGCTCTTTCCTCTTTCCTTTCCTCTTTCTACTGCTCCTGGCTCACCCAGAACCTGTTTACTTCTATGATGTCCCGAAGAACCCTACTAAATTCTCCCTCACTTATCTCACCTTTAACTCATCCAAAACCCCCTCTACAAGTATGATTTCCCTAACCCCTTTCTACAGACTTATCCCTCCTCCAGCTCTCCTTTACTCATCCCAAGCCTCATCCTATTACTATAAACTCCCAATTAACACTTCTGGATTCTTCCCTCCTCTATCCCTCCATTATTCTATTCAAACATACTAACAAACTAGCTTATTCTCTGCTCAAATCAACTCATAATAATACTACTACTGTACTTATATTTCCATACACTAATCCATCACTAATATTTTTGGGTTCCGGAGTAGCGTGCTACTTGTCGAAAAGCGCTTCAATGCCTCGTAGTAAGCTCTATATAAATACAATTTCAAACCACAAAAAGGTCGCTTTCTGGACCATGACCTAGCTTTCTGCTAAATTTGGTGTAATTCAGTCCAGTGGTTTGGGAACTATCGCCGTTCAAAATCAATATGGAAAAATGAATGAGGTTTTGGGATTCCCCTCCCCCCTTTTCTCAGCCCCTGCTTTATGGATCACCTCGAAATTCTCCAGACAGCAGCACACGTGAGCGTCAAACCTTTTTGGAAATTTTTATGAAGATTCATCAACCGGCGCCAAAGATATAGGCAAGTAAAAAAATGCTTTTTCTATACAAAGCAGGTCCTAACCATAACTGCCTATATATATATAACCGGCGCCAAAGATATAGGCTAGTAAAAAAAAGCTTTTTCTATACAAACTAGGTCCTAACCATAACTGCCTATAGAGATCAGCAGGGGTCGCGAATCCTTCGTGTCCCTAGATATACAAATTTGGATTTCCTTAAATTTCTCAAAAGCTACTGAATGGATTTACAAAAAATAAGAAAAAGGCTCTTTCAGGACAAAGAGCTAACTTTCTACCAAATTTGGTGTAATTCCGTCCAGTGGTTTTTGTGCTATAGCTGTTCAACTTCTCCTATGGGAATTCACATTGAAAACGCTCTAAATTTCACCCCACCTTTATCTCAGCTCTCGCTTGACAGATCGCCCCAAATCTTTCCACACTGGAGCTCACGTGACTGTCAAATTGTTATGGGAAATTTCATTAAGATTCATCAAGCGGCACCAAAGATATAGGCACAAAAAAGCTTTTTCTATAGAAACTAGGTCCTAACAATAACTACCTAGTTTTTTATATATATATGTATACACACACACACACACACACACACTATAAGTTTTACCATGCATATGTCTTTACCAAACATGCGTCTTCAAAACAATTTTCATTGTAAAGGCACGCGTGGTAAAGACATACTGGTGGTAAAAATGGTTGTTATAATTGAATGTGTGGTAGTGTCTCAGTCGTTGTAATGGCAGCAGGGTACATACATGGGTTTTAATGGCATGCGTGGTTCCATCATACAACCATTTCAGGACCTTAGGGGGTATAAAAGCTTTAATAAGGAAGTTGGGGCAGAATCAGTGCAGAAAATGGGCAGGCCAGCCGTCTGGTTGCAATTATCTGCAGGGGAACGCAGATAGACAGTGACATTCGTCTGCATGAAATGGGGAAATGGATGTGTGAAATCTGAAGGAAAAAGTTCTGCATTTTATGGAATATAATCTGCTAACCATGTGCTCCTCTCTGATGTGTGGCACAATCATGGAACTTCCAAATTTGGAACTGGCACATTTTCAATGAAGATATGTCTATCACTCTATATATGGCTAACAATCTTCATACCTTTTTGTCCATTTGGTGTCACTTTGGATATGCCAATCGTGCTCTAAATCTAACTGTCTTAATACCTCTTTCCACCAACCACTGTCCTACAACCCTCTAGCTTTTACTATATATATATATATATGCGTGGTTACCTGCAGCTCTCAATGCCTAGCTCTCCATCCATCTATCTATTTCTGCTCTAGATCTGATTAGATCTATGTCTATTTACCTCTCTCTTTACTCATCTCTAAAAATGTGTGCACCCTCTGCCAGCTAGGCCTATCACTCTCTGACTAATGCTTTCTGTACTTCTCAGTATCTATCCCTGTCCTACAGCCCTCTGGCACTCACTATGTCTAGGCCTATCATTATTTAGCAACCCCTTTCGCTGTGGCTCCAGTGACCTTGTGTGTGTGACTTTGGCAGTATTATTCTTCCTCTAGCTTCCTCACCAGATATCTTTTCAAGGTGGAACTGTAGATCTGCAGTTACTCCTTGAAAATATACTTTTTTTGTTGTTTTATCTCGGGGACCGTGAGTGGAGCCTGAAGGGCCCTGCGGTCCCAGCCATCTACTGCAGGAGCCAGCATTGCTCCACAAGCAGGGAGCTGCTTTAAGCAGGACCCTCCCTAATATCAGAAAAGCTTTGTGCCCCAGAGAGGTGGTGGTGGTCCATGGGGCAAGGGGGAGGGGGGCTGCATGACTCCCCATGCATACTATGAAGTTTGAGCCCTGGGGGTGATGGAGGTGGTGGTCATTGGGGCTCCTGAAAGCCCTAGGAGGAAGGACCTATGTGCCCCCTCCTCTTTTCCCCCAAAGTTCACCCGGGACCTGGACCACCCGGGGGCAACATCATAGGGAAAAGAAGGTGACTGCTTTATTAAAATACATTTTTTTTTAAATCACGGCGAAATGCATGAATCTGCTGCGATTTTCACTCTGATTTTAAAAAAAATAAAATAAAATACTTGGGTCAAGCTAGGGAGTTTGGGCAAACATACCCGCCTTCTTTCCCTTTACTTTTTTTTACATTTCTTTTTGAGACTTGACTAAAGCTGAGCCTCAAAATGGCTGGCAACACTTCCTGGTTGAAGTATTGTCAGCCAATCAGATCTCTGCACTAGATCAGGAGCATTCACAAAGCCCTCACACCTTCAAATATCCAATTTTGTTTTTCTTTTAATATTAAAAAAAAATACTGAACAGATTTTCACCAAATAACAAAAAGCACCCTGTCTGAACCAAGAGCTACCTTCCTGCCAAATTTGGTGTAATTCCGTTCCACAGATCAGGCTGTAGTTGTATCCAAAACCTCTATTGGAATTAAAATCAGTAATGCATATTTTATGCCCCCCCCCCACACTTTTTCTCAGCCCCTGCTTGATGGATCACCCTGAAACTTCCAATGCACAACAAGATTCTTGGGAACACTTTTTTGGGAAAATGTTTAGAAGATTCACGAAACTGGGTCAAAGATATAAGGAAGTCAAAAAACGCTTTTTCTACCTAGTTAGGTAGTAATAGTTAGGATCTAGTTTCCATAAGAAAAGCATTTTTACTTGCCTATATCTTTGGCGCTAGTTGATGAATCTTCACAACATTTTTCCAAAAAATTTGACGTTCACTTCAGCTGCTGGCTGGAAAGTTTCGGGGTGATCTGTCAAGCTGGGGCTGAGAAAAAGTGGAGGTCCCAAAACACGTTTTCCCTAAGCACATTCCCATAGGGATTTTGAACACTACTATAGCCTGAACCGCTGGAAGGATTTACACCAAATTTGGCAGAAAAGCTACCTCTTGGTCAAGAAAGCACCCTTTTTGTGATCTGGTGTAAATCCGTTCCGTAGTTTTATAGTTATTAAATAAAAGATAAATGTGTATGTATAGGGACGCTGCTCCTTTGTGATTCCTGGGCGGCGTGTCACGGCTTCATGCGCCAGGAGCAGTGCTGTGATTGGGTGGTTGCAACCTGTCTTGAAAATTGCAGCTGCCATTTTATGAAGGACACAGTCCTGGGTCAGGGTAGGAGTACCGCCACATCCCCACTGGTACCGCCAGGGCGGTAGGACAGTTGTGCCGGAGGACAGCACCTCCTGGCCAGCTGTCCACTGAAGACTGCCGGTGGTATTAGGAGTCGCCTGTCCGCCAGGGATTAAGCGGCAGTAGCACCTCAACGGAAACCCTGCTGGAAAGGCTGCCCACGACAGGAAATTCCTTTCCTGATGCCGGCAGACGACTTCCCCCACCCCTCCTCCCAAGACAGCACCCCTCCCCCCACTCCACTCCTCTCCACTCTCCCCGCATACACGCACACACACACCCAGACGCACCCTGCATACACACATACATGCATTTACCAAAACACATACATACACGCATTCACTAGCGCCAAGACACGTATTCACACAAACATACCAACACGCACTCACTTTAACAATCACACATGCATAAGCACACACATACACACTTACATTCACATATGCATACACACACGCATACACACTTACATTCACACATGCATACACACACACACACACACACACACACACACACTTACATTCACACACAACAACCCTCACCCTCCTCCTTATCGGATGATCGACTTTCCTTGTCGGGGGAAAATGGGAATAGGCGCTTCCACCGCCAGCATGGCCCCACCATCAGGACACCACCACACCGTATTACTGCTCTTCCTTGTGGTGTGACGGTGACGGCTGTGGAACTGCTTCTGCGTCGCCAACCGCCAGCACGACTGCTGAAGGATTTCCGCCCAAATTGTAGTAGACATCCTTCAGTACTCATAATATGGCGGTCTTCTGGCACCTGCGTCTTCGTGGTCTGTGTAAAAGACCACTGAAGTCAGAATGACCACCTGAGTGTGCCCCCACCCTTGTAACGTTGCGGTGGATTCACGAGCCCTGCTGAAAAAAAAAAATATATATATATATATATATATACATATATATATATATATATATATATATATATATACATATATATACATACATACATTCAAACACCCACTCACACAGTAATGCATGCACTCACAGAGACTTGCACTCACAGAGACACACACCCACTCATGCACCTACTCTCAGACTCACACAAACACTCACAGACCCTGTCACTCACACAACCACCCAAAGACCCACTCAGCGACTCATGCGCCCAGTCACAGACCCACTCAGACACTCAGAGACACCCACAGACCCACTCAGACACTCATGTATCCATTCACAGACCCACTGAGAGTCATGCAGAGGGCTGGCCGCAGAACGTGCCCACCAAACGACATGCATGTTTGAGGGTTGGGTAGTTATAGGGGGTTAGCCGTGTGCAGCGGTGGTTGGATTAACGTATAGTAATTAGAATTATTTTACGTTTAAAAAACCATAGAAATTCACTGGAAAAAAAAACCAAAGGTTACATGGATGTTATAGTTAGGAAATAGATTTTTTTTCAAACTGGGAAATTTACTTAAAAAAAACAAAAGGTTACAGGGACGTTATAGTTCGGTCCTGAAGTTACTCATAAAAAACCATAGTAATTATAACTCGTGCCCTAAAGTAACTATAACTCGCGCCCTCGTCATGCACTGCTAATTACCACAGATATTATAGCACTCATAACAAGTTTTATAATGTCAATAAAAATATCAATGAAACTTCAGCAGTCAAATTAAAGAAGAAAAAACTGCATGGTGAGGATGCGATTTATAGTTACCTTAGGGCATGAGTTATAGTTACTTGAGCTAACCATAACAATAACTGCTGATTTTCTATGGTTTTGTGTGAGCAAATATAACACATTTTGAAGGATTCCCTTTGCTTCAAGTGAGAGACCACAAGGAAGAGGCCTGGACACATCTCAGGAAGGACATGATGCTGATATGAAAATCATAAGGAGTAGGGCTGAGAGCCAGGAATTAAATTTTTGATGCATTCAGGTGTGAACTCTAGTCTCTCCGATGGCCTGTGTTGTGAGACTATCAGCTTTGGAGTATTTCTTTCTGTGACAGATAGCCTTTCAAGTGGAAGAAGGGAGAAAAAAGTGTACACGCTAAAAGAAGCAGAACCCCAACATAAAATGTCAAAGACCCAGAAGCTAAATCACATTTGGTGTCTGGAAATGGGCTATAAGAAGGGGCATTTGAGACCCCTAAATATGTAATCTGCCAAGCAGCCAGATGGGCTGCATGAGGAGGGGAACCTCTGCAAGACTTGCCTGTGACCAGGACTGGGGGCCAAGTTCTGCTCATCTCCCTAATGCGTGAGGGGACATCATACAGGGAAACTAAGACCACCTGCTCTGGAGCATTAGCGCCTGCCTGCTTACCAAGACTAATGTACCCTGTGAGTAAGAGGAAAGCGTTGGGAGGATTAAGGTGCAGTGAGGAGCCCAACCGAGTGGACTCTGTGAGAAGTTTGAGAAGAAGGCTGACTGATCGCTTAGTATCCCATTTACAGATTCTAGTCAGCAACCCCCACATGCCAGGAGGGGACTGCTGTGATGATAGCAATGAGCGGAGAGCTGTGCAGGACTAGTGAAGCCGTGCTGTGTCTGCTGAGACCACATACTATACCAGGAGGGGCCGCCGTGAATGTTTTTGCCGAATATATAGGGCTTAAGCTTGTGTGGAGCCTTGCCGTGACCCCGTATGCCAGGAGCAGCTGCCGGGGTATGGACTACCATGTGGAGAGGACCAGCATCTTGGTTGTATTCCAAGAGGAGCTGCCAATACCTAAGTGGTAGTGAGAATTGGGCCGTTGCCCGAGAAATGCGAGCTGTAACTCGAAGGTCACCACAAAGCAACATTGATTGAGCTTGAGCTGCCCCAGCAATACTGAGGAAGACGCTGTATGTGCTTCCACAGGACTCACGTCGTGAACAGAGGAATCCAATCCCTTCACTGTGTGGGGAGAGTAAGACTTACTGTGCAGGAGGAGCATTGGATCACCTGCAATCACTGCTAGAGTCGTCTGCATATGCTCAGAAGAAAGCTGCATGCAGCCAACTCTCCAAACTGGACTGGAGCAGTGTGACAGCTCCTGGTCAGGGCACTCACTGGGACACTGCAAGTCTCCTCGTTGCTGGAGCTGGAAGGACTAGTTATGGGGCTATTGGGCCCCAAGGGACTTGCTGCTGAGGGTTCTGTGGTGCCAAGACACTTTGGCTACTTTACACAGAGCTGGAGTGGACTCTTGAGTTCAAGCCTACAACAGAGATCGTTCCCTGGATGCGACCACTAGTGAATGGAGAATAACCCCAATCTTACTTCAAAGAGCGGGTTGGAAAGGGATTCGCTAGCGAAACACTAGAACTCCGATTTCCAAAGGGAAATGTGTTATTGTTCATATATGTCATAACATTACAGTTAGAGTGTAAGAGTTAGAAATAAAATACTTCTTTTTATTATAAAAAATAAGTATTTGATTGGACATTGATTTATTGACACTGCTATGTGCTATTTGACTTATGAGTTGTGTTTACTGGCCTGCATTCACACTTCCCCTCTGAAGGAGCCTTGGACTGTTTGACCACAACTACTATTGAGAGTCAAGTGCAGAAAGTGTACTTGGCTCAGTTGCTCAAGATCCATAGTAGGGTGGGCTCCAGGACATCAGGAGTAAAAGGCCTCAGCCCCCACGATAAGGCCCCGTAGCCCCTGCATGCGACAAGAGAACTGTAAGGAAAGTTGTAAATGTCAGGCCATAGGACCTATCCCTGGAAAATCATCTACCCAGAAATTCATGATTTCGAAGCCAGAGACAATAAATAGAACTTTGAAAATCTTGACAAGATAAGCATTTCCACATACAAGTAACCGGACTCCTGCTGTTACGAGAAACATAAAACACAATAGCGCCCTCTCTGGAATGCTGAGATTGACTAAGCAAATCAAAATGCTTCACACGCTAGCATTAACATTTATTGTTTGCCTGCATCCTAGGTTCTCTGACAGCCGGAAGCTGCAATGTGAAGCAGACAGACAGTGGGTCAGTGTTTGGTTAGAATAAGAGATGGGTGCTGACAGCCTCAGCGACTACATGCTGCCACATGCAAATAGCTGCTATTCACCCTTTCCTTCATTAGTCGCCCACAACTTGGTTTAGAGCTTTACTTCTAGGAATAGCAATTATAAGAAATGAATGTCCTCTATACAGGGAGTTAGGGACACGTACAAAAACCAGGTTTTGCAACTCGCAATTTGCGACTTGCAAAACCTGAAATATAACAGTGTCAATAACACTGTTTGCGATTTCCAATGGGGTCGCAAATGGCCTACCTCATAAATATTCATGAAGTAGGTCGCAATTTGCGACCTCATTGGGAACGGCCACGGTCACAGGGATGGTGGCCAGCTGGGAACAGCCGACCACCACGTCTGTGACTGCTCCTGAATAAAGCAGTGTTTTTTAAATGAAAAATGCATCCCGTTTTCCTTAACAGAAAACGGGATGCGTTTAAAAACAAAAAACAAAAAGTTTTTTTTTCATTTTTTCAGAGCAGGCAGTGGTCCGTGAGTCCACTGCCTGCTCTGGAAAAATATTTTCGCATCTATTCACATGGGGGGACCCCTTCCCATTTGTGAATGGGTTAGCACCAATTTGAAATTGGTGCTAACAGATTGTTTTGTGACCGCATTCACGGTCACAAAACAATCATACATTGCACTGCGACTCGCAATTAGGAAGGGAACGCCCCTTCCTACTTGCGACTCGCAAACCCTTTTTGCGATTCGGTAAATAGATTACCGAATTGTAAAATTGGGTCTATGCATCGCAAAATGCTTTTTTTTTGTCTCGAATAGCCTGATTCTGCTAATCGGACCGTTTGTGACAAGAAAAAAGCTTTGTAGCTCTGGCCCAAAATCCTTCATTATTGCCTTTTCCCTTGTCATACCGTTCCTTGAAAGCAGGCAGGTGCTTCATACGGATGACACTGCTATGTGGAAGAGACTGGAAGGCAAGAGGTGGAGCATTAATACAAGAGACACAGTGAAATTTAGGACTAGTGATTACATCCTGGGTCACAATATACGGAACTAACTAAATGACTTTTTGTATTCTACAGAATGATGGTCTGTGAAATGCTGCAGATAGAGGCACAGATACCCAAAATGTCCGGAACAGTGGTCACTTTATAACATTTTGAATGTAATTCCTGGTGAAAGCACAGAGACATACAACGGTTTATTGTGTTTTCCCACATCATTGTGTAATTTTCTGTACCATGTTGCAGTGCTCATGTATTTCTGTAGCAGAAGTCACAGTGAAAAGATTACGTCCTGCTCTGAAGAAAAGGTGGCATCAGTTTTTGAGGTGATATTTAAGGTGCCAGATTCCTTAGTGAGGGGGCTGTACAGGGAGTTTCTTTTCTACGCAATAATTGTAAAGGATACAAGATATTGTAGAGTAACAATACCAATAAAGGCTGCGAAGAGTGGCTATCTGGGTCTGAGGCTGAATATACAAAGACCTGGAAAAAGATTAGCTTCAGCGGCTACCTGAACTCTGAAGGGTACTCTTACAGCATGCAGGCAGTATATTAGCTGAATACTAATATTACGGTTTGATGCGACAGTAGTTCCGTCAACCTGGCGGATGGAAATGCGGTCTCAAGAAGTGGCACCTTGTTGTGTGCTAAGAGAGAGAATCAGAGAGAAAAAATACAAGACCTATTTACACAGCAAGCTGAGCATCCACCCAACCATCCTTCTCATTTCTCGCACACTTTCTTTTAACTGGGCTCCTCTCACCCACACAGGTCCACCTACAATGCATACCCCTAATATGTACATGTATCAGCGCACTTACGTTTGGCCAGTCAAAATGTTCTCTTATTAATTTGCAATTCCAAATACACAATTTTAAATTATAATCCATCACAAAGACGTGGTAAACAGCTTGGGAGCTGAAGAAATGCAAAGTTTTATGAGAAAATATAACAACCGAAGGGGGAATGAACTGACAAAAGAAATAGGCATTTTCTCAGATTTCCAAAAGACAGTTCCTTTACGGTGACCTTTCATATGTCAAAACCAAGGCAACACATTGATGGCTGAAGTTCCCTTAACAATAAGCCGTGGAATGCCTTAATTGTTAATTTTGCGAAGAACTAATGAGGATAAGAACACAACGGAGTAAAACATTGGGTTAGCAGGAAGTACTCCATCTTTAGTAAAACCACAACATCTTTACTAGCAATGAAAACATTCTCGTCAAATCAGAGTTGTTGGCAGGGAGGTCTCTAAAGAAGACACAAAAGGGTGGCTTGGGCCAAGGAGACACAAAGGCTAATTAGGGGTCTGAGAAGGACAAAGGGCATGAACTTGCCACCTCGCCGCTCCCACACACAACGCTGCAGGATGCGCACCCTGAATATGTCATTGTATCTGCAGGATGGCCGAGGTGACATGACTTGGAGTTGGTCTCAAGCCAGTTGGCAGGTGTCTACCTCACTTAAAATCGCAATTATGACGTGACGTGCACCCTGCTTGACAGGTCTCAGTCATTTTTATGGGAAGGAAACTGGCTTCTTCTCGCACCTCTGCACATCGAGGTCAGAGCGTTTTGCAATTTTAGAGATTGATGAAAAAAGTTAAACATATGATATATACACATTTACTTAAAAAGTAAATATACATATTTACAAAAAGAAACTGTAAAATACATTTTGCACTGTTGATAGTAGTGGTATAATGCATCTGGAAGATGGGTTTCAAGGGATGCATCACAACACAATAAGCAGACATGTACCTAAGAGATAAGATAAAAGTGGCAGGACTTCAATTAGCAAGCAAACATTTCCAGAGACAATAGTTTGCTGTCATGGCTGAGATGCCCACTGGCGATAAGGTGAGTATCTATCTTAAACAAAGGTAATTAGAACAGAAGTTTTATAGCATTCGTATAGTTCTTATTGCTGCAATGTTTAGCAATACCACATTATCAGTATTGTTATTATCAAACCTCTGTGTTACTCGTTTCAACCAAAGGGATTATTAGGGTGCCAGGCAATGACTTGTGACCTGAAAAGAGATCCAGCACTTTAACCATTAACCTAGAAGTCACAAAAACACTAAACTCAACAAAGTATGTGCTGAAAGCATCAATCAATAAAAGCATTTGTAAAGCGCACTACTCACCTGTGAGGGTCTCAAGGCAGCGTGGGGTGGGGAGGGGGGGAGGAAGGAGGGGGGGGGCGCTGCTACTGCTCAAAAAGCCATGCCTTGAGGTGTCTGAAATGACTTGTCCAGTCCAAAGGTTGTTACACTACAACCAGATAGAAAAGCACACTTTTGTTTTAGACTTTAACTTTTGTCTTAGCCACCTTCTGAGTTTTTGTAGCCCACAATTACATATGGCCCTGAGGTGGCGAACCTCTAGTGTGCAAACTCTGGTGTCGCGTAAATGAGGTGGCAGCTCTTTCTCCACATGGCGAGCCTGATGGGTAGCAGGGTTCCACTCTCTTTCTCCTCTCTCTGTCTGCTGATCCCAAAGCCTTTGCATATCTGTTGTACGTCAGCATATAAGGCCCCTTCAACACATTCTGTGTTACAATGTTAAATTCCATGTATGCTACTAGAAGAGTATACTAAAGACATGGTTACTTTTAGATTCCAAGCAAATGCATTTAGATCTGAAAAAGGGATCTCATCCTTGGCTGCTTTCGGTTATTCTTTCTTACATGAGGATGGCATCCATAGGAATGGTTTCCAGAGTGACAATATATATATAATGTGATGACAGGGGAAATCCTAACTATATTTAGACCAGAAAGAGTTCTTCTGGTTAAAAAATATCTGAAAATAGAGATGTAAAAGCTGGGCTTCCTTTTGTGCCAAAATCAATGTAACATAACAGGACATTTCAAACACTCTGACCATGACATCTTCCAAATCTGGTTTTCAAAGCAAGGAAGGTACTGGACACATCCTCATAGCGAACCCCACCCCGTGGCGCTCTCAGGAGTCTCAGGTATCACCTATGAAGAGCCAATCTAAACTAGGCAGTCCAGTATTTATCATTTTACTTTGTTAAATATAGTGAGTGAATTTATGGCATTCTAGGCTACGTAGGGGGCTAGGAACTAAGTAACCGAATAAACTAAGAGAAGGAATAAACTCCTGGGTACAGCAAGCCCACTGAGCGTAGCTCTATTTCAACCCATAACAACAGGCAAAGGAGCTCTTGGAAGCTTAGGTGGGATAACTCAAAATGCCTGACAAAGAAGGAAAGAGAAAAGGGCAGGGCTTGGATAGGGGAAATAGAACACTTTTTTCATCCTACACACAAGAAATTTTACTTTTCCTGTACGGTGCTACATACAGGCAGCATACCTTGCTTCTGAACACTTCTTTTATGCAAATAGGGAATTTTAGACACAGTCTACTTACTCTCCTCGATTTGACCAGGATCACTGCCCTCTCTGGTGACAAAACAGACAGTCCAGACCTCAACAAATGAAGACCTCTTAGCTTCTAACAGAAATCCCTACCTCTTCACTGTTGGTAGCGGTCTATTGCTCTGAAGACTGCAATCGAAGCACTCACGAGGTAAAATATCACTTTCCGAATACTGAAAATTCTTGCATTGTTACGACTTAGGGTGCAGGGCTGACTGATTGCAAGGGTCACCCAGGAGAAATAAAACTGAATGAGCTGCAAATCCCTTTCAGTCCCCAGATACTTTCCCTTATACGTGCTTGGCCAACACCCCACCTGGCCTACGCAGGAAGGCAGCACTTGACCTCAGGCACAGACAAGGCTGGATCTGTTTTCTTTCCAACAGAGGAAAGCGGGAGATTTCCATACAGGACTGTGTACCGATAAATGGCATGCAATGCTGGTACACAGTCATTTGCAAGCAAGTCTCCGGTCTGGAAATCTCACATTTTCCTATACGCCATCCCAAATCTGCTTTTCCAGCACCTGGTTACCTGATTGCAGGCACTGTTTCTAAGACCTGCTGTTCCAGATCAGGAGGAGCAGACGCTTACTATTACAAAGAATAAAAAAACACAACTTCAAAAGCATTTAAAGGCTGCTGTAAAAATCACCGACTGCGCACCTGATGCTACTTAGGCGCAATTCCAGGGACATGCTGGCTGTACTCCACAAACGTCCACAAACCTGTAGAAGCAACAGTATGAGATGCAGTGGTGATTTATGTTTGCGGCAGCAGTGGTGGTACACATCTTCTGGATGAGTTTCAGTGCTCCCTAAAGTCATCATGTACCTTCTGCTTCTGTTATCCTACTGCCTTCAAGCACCATTTACAGCGTATGAAACTAGTGGGCGTTCATGCATGGTTGCTTTTAGTGCACAAAAGCATGGTTTCAATCCCCATCATTCAGTAATAATGTCATTTCTATGAATTATTTTCCATAACTTGTGTATTTGAATTTTCCTGTCTACTATGAATTGCTTCCGAAGCAAGGCCTAGGCTCAGAATGATTTCTTTACATCTAGCTAATCAGGCTGTAAGCATGACAGTGCACTTAGGTAACAACAGCCCCGAAACACTTTGCCACTGGGAACAATTCCATTCACATAGTAGAAAACCTGAGTGCCTTGTCTGACTCAGAGCTATTCTTTGTCACCTAAAGGAATTAAGCCTTCAAGGGAATACTTTCTAATGGGAGATGCTTTTTAACTCTCCTTGCTTCAGCGCAGCCATTTCAAGGATTTAACAGATTGCTGGTCCTCTCATTAATAGCTTGTATTTCGTGCACCACAATATACCACACTTCCGCGATATCTAAGAGTTATTTGCAGCAAGTGTTACAATAGTCCAAAATCACTGGTACTTAATTTACCATCCTTCGAAGTACGCGCAGCCGGGTTTGCCTTGCAGGGCCTGGAGACCACAGTAGATGTTAGTGCCGAGCATTAACTTTAGAATCCTCATGTGGATTAGGGTGGACTACTGCAATATAAAGTACAACATATCTTCCCAAAAACACATCCAGATTATTATTAATTACAACTATACTGCCCTATGCCCTGAAATGTGCTTCAAAAACATAGGTGAATCGTGCCCACCCATGCACCACGGAAAAACCATGCGCTGCATGTAGGTCCACTTTCCTAACAGGAATGTAGGATTATGCATACATGAAACTGCTTGACAGCAGAGATGCAAGATTACGAATTATTAGCAACAGGAGTGATTGAACTCCAGACTCAAAATCTAGACTTCTGAGGGAAGTAATAAAACACTTAACTTCTCAACAAACTAAGGAATCTGGAGCCTATACGATGCTTTAGGACACTATTTGCTAATATTGCATAATTATAAGCAAGTGCGACAGAGTTGTGAATGTAGAAGCCCACGATCAGTTCCAAGACCAATAGTAAAACATATAATCAGGTGACATCAGACACCACACAAAAAAACTCAGGTCTGAAACTCAGGACCAAGAGACACTAAACATTTGGCACTGCTTGAGGAAGCATATTTACGAAATACTAAAGTATCTTACCAAGTTTTAACCAACAATAGTAAAAAAAAATCATCGGGTCTCACCCCTGAAAAACAGTGGAATGCTGATCTACAAAAACTGTACGCCTCAAACGGAGTGCATTTAAGGGCCACAAATTAGACAAGACTATCAGAGAACCCCTTCTCACTTAAAACGGATTCAAAGGATATATTATATAAGGGCTCGCCCGTGGCTAGCCTGGGTATACATCGTATTCACATATATCCTTTCTGGTCCATATTAATACCATAACACTCAGCAGCTCACAGACAATTCTAGCTCTACGTATAAGCATAAAAACTCCCTACCTGCTTAATTCTCTTACACTCACATAAGACATATCTACTATAGGTTTTGTCCCTAACACAGTACTGTACCAGCCCACAAACCAGCCATCCCGACTGATCAGGGATGGAATAACTGAAGAGATCTGCCACGTATTGTTGGCCAATCAAAAGGCTCTAATCAAGTCCACTGCTACAGGTAACAACTATCTACATACTATGATTGTCTCTTTAAATCCCACAATGACATTCAGATATGGGATGACAGTAACCAAGTCCAACCCATCACACTTCCCCAACACTTCGCTCTACAACCATGCCTACTCAGGGCCATACAATTCAAACAAAATTCAGGTTGGACAACACAGTGCAGTGATCAGTAAAGCTGATCAGAGGAAATACCACAAATACCCCTTCACAACTGCTCAAAGCTGCCAGCTTACTGAAAATCATATGTCCCATAACACAATAACTACACCTCAGTGGTTATCATGCAAGACATGGAAACACTTCCCATATAGGAGAAAAACAAAGATAACACCAGGGGTGGGGAATTTAATAAAATATCTACTTGTCCATGGGACACGTTGCTTCATAAATCTACTTGCCTGTAAAAAAAAAAAAAAAAAATCTATGGTCCCTTTGGTGCCATATAGTGCGGCAACAAGTTATGGCATTAATCTCATTATATAAGAGCTCTGATAATAGCCCCTCTGATTGTGCCAGGACTAACACTATAGCAGGGCTTGAATACTAGCAATTTCCTTATCTTGCCACCTTTTCACAGATCTACATACTATCGCTGGAGGTAGCAGTAAGCATCAGTACAGGGGTTGGAATGCCCTTTTGAATCTGTGCAAACATACTAACTTGCATATTTTAAGGGGTTTCATCAGGTCTTCCCTAATCATTTCCCATAATGAGAAAGGTTGGAAATTTACGTCTGGCAAGGGTCAGAAGTAAAACGTCTTCCAGGGTTAGGAAACAAGTGGTTAAAGGGAAAGTGAAGCTCTAAAATGTTCAAATGAGCAAATCTACACTTGCTCTTTATAAAATAAAGTTCACAAATATTTTCTAGGAGTATGATTTCCTGGTCTACTTCTGTGAATTCTTGTGAATTCATGACATATGCAAATCTGCACTAGTGCAAAGACATCTACCAATAGTGCACTTTTGTGATTTTCTTTAAGAACTGTGCCCCTAATTAAGCCTGGCATTAACCAAAACCTTTTGTTTAATTAAAATTCTATTTCTCTCTCTAAATATATCGGCTGGTTTCAATGTGACTGATTCTACTTGCAGAACCCACTCCTACTCAGTGCCTGGTCAATCTCACATAACTGGGGGAACTCCACAGGGCTCTCCACAATCCTATATAAAATATCAAGGAGGAGATGAGAACACACAACAACCACCATTAGATCCTTGGGACATATATGATACTAATCCACCAGGCGATCCAGATCTATACCCAGTTAAACCATCTCCACCAGGTGATACCACATCTTTTAATAAACTGATAGCTAGGGCGGCTATATATCATCGTGTCCCCTTACACAAGGACCCTATAGAAGATAATTTTTTGTTTGAAACTCTTTCCTCCACCCCTAGGGCTCATCAGTATCTGCCCATTTTTAAGGGTATGACACGTCATGTGGCCAACATTTTTGAAGACCCCATCCGTGTTAGGATAATTACACCTAGGGTCGATAAAAAATATATGGCAGCTCCTTCTGATCCTACTTATATTAGAGGTCATATTCCACCAGATACTTTGGTGGTATCAAATGCTCATAAACAAGCTAATTCACAAGCCACAGCAGATGCACCTCCTCCAGATAAGGAATCTAAATTGATTGACTGATGCATCAGGCAAAAGGGTGGTTTTTCAAGCTGCCAATCACTGGAGAATTGCTACCACACAAGGGCTGTTGGCAAGGTATGATAGAGGTCACTGATATGGAATGGAAGACCTTATTCAGCATCTCCCAGAAAAATTCAGAAAAAAGGGACAACAACTTGTGCAAGAGGGCAAGTTAATTCCAAATAATTCGGTAAGATGTGTTCTTGATACAGCAGATACAGCTGCTACAGGTATAAACACTAGGGTACTATTACACAGACATGACTGGTTACGCATACCAAGTTTGAAACCTGAGGTACAGCAAACACTGATAAATGCCCCTTTTGACCAGCAACATCTTTTTGGCCCTTTAGTAGACCAAACACTAGAGAAAATGGAAAAAGACACTGAAGTAGCCAAGTCTAAGGGGCACTTCAAGCACCCACGAATTGTGGTTCCTTACGCAGACCTACATACAAGCAGGGCAATAAACAGCCAGCATCAGTTCCCTCTATCTCTTTCAGACAACGCCATTCAACATCCCCTTCTAGAGGATTTTATACAGGCACATATAGGGGAAACAATTCAAAAGGTTGAAGAAAGGGTGTTTCCACTTGTGCCACCCCTTCCACATTAAAGCAATGACTCTCTTTGCATTCCCCCTGTCGGGGGTGAGGGGGCACCTACAACACTTTTCCAAAATTGGCAAAAAATAACAACAGATCACTTGGTGTAGGATGTTATCCAACATGGTCATTACCTGGCGCTCATCACACACCTCCAAACATACCACCCCGAAAGTCTCTCTAGAACTTTTACAACTGTTAAATCACAAAGTGCAGGCTCTCCTTCAGAGAGGAGCAATAGAACCAGTACCTCTTCATCATAGAGGAATTGGAGTATATTCACTATACTTCCTTATTCTCAAAAAGGATGGTTCACTTTGACCAATTCTAGATCTCAGACCATTAAATCACTACATCCTATCAGAGCACTTTCATATGGTGACTCTCCAAGATGTAATACCCATATTGCAGCAAGGAGACTTCATGTCTGCCTAGATCTAAACAATGCATATTTCCACACCCCACTACACCCAGCACACAGGAAATACCTCAGATTCATTGTACAAGGCAAGCATTATCAGTTCAAATTACTCCCTTTTGGATTAACAACTGCACCTCGTGTCTTCATAAAATACCTAGCAGTAGTTACAGCACATCTACGCAAAGTATTCATGTCTTCCTTTATCTGGACAATTGGCTAATAAAGTCCAATTCACTCCAGCAATGCATATAACATACCCAAACAACGCTTCATCTACATTATCAGCTAGGAATTAACATCAATATACAAAAATCTCACCTTAAACCATCTTAGATATAGCCATATCAAGGAGCTGTCTAAACACTCAATTTAGGGTTAGCCTACCCAAATGCGCTCATGATTCAAAATATAACAACCCTCTTGCAACAGGTATATCCCAACCAACAGATACCAGTAAGGACAGTTCAGAGAATTCTAGGTATGATGGCATCTCGTATTGCAATGGTGCCACATGCATCCGCTGCAGGAGTGTCTGGCACATCAAAGGTCTCAATCACAGGGTCAACTTCAAGATCTAGGGCCAGATGTATCAAAGCTTTTTGCATTCGCAAACGGTTCGAATGCCCGTTTGCGAATGCAAAAAGCCATTTCAGAATGTATCAAAGGCATCCTGAATGCAATTATAAGGAATCGCTAAAATAGTGATTCCTTAAAATTGCAACCCTGTTTAGAGAGTCGCACATTGCGACTCTCTAAATAAGAAATCGCAAATAAGGAATCCTTATTTGCGATTTCTAAAGCACATGCATTTTTTAAATTTACATGTAAAGCACACATGCCCTTTTGGCATGTGTGCACCTTACATGTTGTAAAACAATATTTTGGGGTGCAGCAGAGGGGGCCTAAGGCTCCCAGCACCCTGGACTTTGCATTTCCAAAAATTGCGAATTCCAGTTAGGAATTCGCAAATTAGGACATGCAAAATATTCACAAATATGGGCCTACAGGCCCATAGGTGCGAATGGGGTCTGTATCGCAATTTGCGATTCGGTAATAGCATTCGCGATTTTTAAGGAATCGCTATTACCGAATTGCAAATATGATACATTGCATTTTGCGAATCAGAAATAGCGATTTCTTAAAAATCGCTATTTCCGACTCTCAAAATGTATTCTTGATACATCTGCCCCTTAGTGTTGGGAGACAGCCGTACTCATTACTCTTTACAATGGTGGAACACATAAAATCTGACAAAAGGGTGCCAGTTTATCGACGCTGTTCCCCAGATCACTCTCACAAAGGATATATTTGTCACAGGTTGGGGTGCTCACCTACACAACCTCTCAACACAAGGATTGTGGGACACCAAGCCCAACACATCAATTACTTGGAACTTCAAGGCTTTCATCCAGCAATAAATGTTTTTCTGGTTCATCTGTAAGGCAGGATTGTTTTGGTCCAGACGCACAACACAACAGCCATGTTCTATTTGCAGAAACAGGGAGGGACAGACTTTCTACAGTTGTCTCACCTATCTCAGACAAACTTTCGTTGGGAAATTCACCATCACATTCATATGCTGGTGGAACACCTTCCGGAGACAGACAACAACTTTGCCGACCTGTTCAGCAGAACGCCACAACAAGTCCACGAATGGGAACTCCACTCCCAAGTCCTCCAAACATATTTCCATTGGTGGGGGTTTCGAGACATAGATCTGCTCGCACCAGCAAACAACTGAAAATGCCCAAATGTCACCTCCAGTCTCCCACCCCCACTATCCATGGGCAATGCTCTATAGATGAGCTGGTCAGGAAAATTTGCCTATGATTTTCCACCTCTCCCTCTTCTTCCGTTTGTGGTGAGGAAGCTCAAGCAGACCTCTCTCACCCTTAGTTTAGTAGCCCCACATGGGCAAGCCAGCCATGGTTCACAACACTACTAGAACTATTAGTAGTTCCTCATGAGAATATTCCCCTACAACCGAACCTTCTCACTCAGAACCATGGAGAAATCAGTCACCAAAATCCCAAGGAACTCCATCTTACGATTTGGTTCCTGAGGTCACAGAGTTTGGATACTTAAAACTACCTCCATAATGCATGACCTTTTTTTACGGAAGCACGTAAACCCACGTTACGTGCTGCGAAATGGAAAAGGTTTATTTTTAATTGTCAAAACAAATTGACCCTTTCAAAGCAACTGTTCAAAATACTGTTTGTTATTTACTCCATTTACAAACATGTGGGTTAACATACACCTTAATACGGTTACACTTTGCAGCAGTAGCAGCATGTCTGCAAAACAGGCAACACATAACGTTGTTTAAAATACCTATATTTAAGGCATTTTTGGAAGGTCTCAAATGAGTAATTCCACCTAGGGTGCCTCCAGCACCAATATGCAACCTTAACATTGTACTTACTAGACTTATGGGACCACCATTTGAGCCTTTGCATAACTGTCCATTTCAATTTTTATCTTGGAAAGTAGCATTTCTGGTAGCAATCACTTCACTAAGACATGTGAGTGAGCTACAGGTGTAAATTTGGAGGAACCCTCCTTACAAATACATAAAGATAGGGTAGTCCTCCGTACCAACTCAAAATTTCTTCCAAAGGTTGTTTCCGCATTCCACCTAAACCGATCAACTGAATTACTGGTTTTCTTCACTGGCTCTACACACTTTAGATGTTAAAAGAGCATTATTGTACTATATTGATAGAACTAAAGATTTTCACAATCTAAATAACTTTGTTGCTTTCCCACCTCCGCACACAGGGAAAACTATATCTCTTTTACCCACACCTCCAAGAGCACACTCAACTCATAAAATAGGTGCATCAATGGCTTTCCTGGGGAATATACAATAGTTGATATTTGCAAAGCGCCACATGGTCAGATCCGCACACCTTTACTAGACACTATTGTGTGGATATACTAGCACGACAACAAGCAAGTGTTGGTCAAGCCGTGCTTTGTTCTCTTTTTCAGACAACTTCAACACCCACAGGCTAGCCACCACTTTCGAAGGGCACTGCTTTACAGTCAAAGCAGAGCATGTTCACCTACAGCCACACGCCATTGAGCGGAGTATGTTACTTACCCTGTAAGCATCTGTTCATTGCATGCAGTGCTGTGGATTCACATGTGCCTGCCCTCCTCTCTGGATGACTGTGGCTTCTGCAGTATTAGCTTACACTTCATATGCATGGACATCTCTTTATAACACTTTAACACTCTACTCACACTCCATTCTCACCCGACTATGGGAAAACAATCTAACAATGGAGTTGATGGCATGCTCAAAATCACGACCGAAAGGGGGTCACTTTACCTCGTGACTGCAACAGTTTCTTCGAAGAAAAACAACTTGCACACATTTGGACCCAACACTTGGTGACAGAAGTATGCAGGGCATGTGAATCTACAGCACTACATGCCACAAACAGATACTTACAGAATAAGTAACATGGGGCCAGATGTATGAAAGCATTTTGCATTCGCAAATGGTGCGAATGACCGTTTGCGAATGCAAAATGGCATTTCAGAATGTATAAAATACATTCTGAACGCAATTTTAAGGAATCGCTAAAATAGCGATTCCCTAAAATTGCGACCCTGTTTAGAGAGTCGCAAATTGTGACTCTCTAATTTAGAAATCGCAAATAAGGATTCCTTATTTGCGATTTCTTAGCACATGTATGAAGCCATTCCTAAATGCGATTTTGGCATTTAGGAATTGCTAATTACCACCAAGTTGAAAATGATGTGCAAAATGTTAAAATGCATTTAAAATGCAGTTTTAAATTGTACATGTAAAGCACACATGCCCTTTTGGCATGTGTGCACCTTACATGTTCCCCAAAAAACTTTTGGGGTGCAGCAGAGGGGGCCTTTGCCCCCCAGCACCCTGGGGTTTTGCATTTCCAAAATTGCGATTTCTGGTTCAGAAATCGCAATTTTGGAAATGCAAAAAATTTGCAGATATGGGCCAACAGGCCCATATGTGCGAATGGGGCCGTATCGCAATTTGCAAATCGGTAATAGCATTTGCGATTTTTAAGAAATCGCTATTACCGATTCGCAAATGTGATACATGGCACTTTGCAAGTCGGAAATAGCAATTTCTTAAAAATCGCTATTTCCGAATCGCAAAGGGCCGCGATGATACATCTGGCCCATGGTCCTTTTACACTTTGCAAACACGTGTACACTTTTTTAAAACTGAAATCACTGTCAGTAGTGCAGTGTGAGCTTACAGCATGTACTTAGAACAGTCACCCAAATATTAAAGGCTTTGCACTAATGAACCATAAATACAAGTTAGAACAGCATTAACATATGGACACAAATATTACCTAAACTGCAGACGATTCCTTTCCCTGCTCTGTAATGTGGTACTGTAAACTGGCAGCCAAAGGCTGTGTGCTGCAGGGGGTTGGGTCTACTTGTCCCAAAGACAAAATAAACCTGAAAGCTTGTTGCCCTTGACCCCAAACTATGGCGGTCACTCTGACCGACCGCCGCCCGCCATGCGGTTACCGCCGAATGACCGAACCGGTCATTCCAACTTTCCCGCTGGCCCGGCGGGCGACCGCCAAAAGGCCGCCCGCCGGCCCAGCGGGAAAGCCCCTGCAACGAGGAAGCCGGCTCGGAATGGAGCCGGCGGAGTTGCAGGGGTGCGACAGGTGCAGTGGCACCCGTCGCGATTTTCACTGTCTGCAAAGCAGACTGTGAAAATCTTTGTGGGGCCCTGTTAGGGGGCCCCAGGGGCCCCACGGCACCCATTCCCGCCATCCTGGTTCTGGCGGTGGACACCGCCAGAAACAGGCTGGCGGGAAGGGGGTTGGAATCCCCATGGCGGTGCTGCAAGCAGCGCCGCCATGGCAGATTCCCTGGGCCAGGGGAAAACCGGCGGGAAACCGCAGGTTCCCCTTTTCTGACCGTGGCTTTACCGCCGCGGTCAAAATAGCCCAGGAAGCACCACCAGCCTGTTGGCGGTGCTTCCGCCGCCCTCCGCCATGGCGGTCATGGACCGCCAGGGTCAGAATGACCCCCTATATGTCCTGGGCGTCGGGTTGTAGGAATTCCACACTCTGTAGCACCCTTCCAGCCACACCCTCACAGCCACATGGTGAATCTTGCTACGAGTGCTACTTGTGCAGGCAATCACTTCAGTGCCACCACATTGTGGTAGCAAGAGCTATAAAAATGCTGTAATACAATACAGTAGAAAGTTCAAATGAGCACATGGAATTTTGCATGTTCAAAGGTCTTGGGAGAAGCTGATTCTGTATCTCCTAAGTGAAGGTAGGATTATGCAACCAGAGGTCATGTAAGTGGAGCTGCAAACCCCATGTAATGGAACATAAATGAGTGTGTGGAACCTTGTAGTTCCAGAGCTGAGGCATTACTTTGCAAAGTGAGGAAAGCTAAAGTGCTGATCAATGGTTCAGCCTTGTGGGATTTATTGCCCACCTCCAAAAGACACCATCACTTTGAGGGAGAGGGCATTTTGTCTCCCGCTGTCTAACTGAGGAAAGACTGAATCCAATGACATCCGATGGGCAGCCAGGAAACTCGGCCTTGTCCATTCATCGATGGACAGATTACTGAGGCCTTCTGCACCTTTCACCCTTCTTTCACAAGGCACACCTGAGTAGAGAGGATGGAGAAGAGTAGCCAGACCCTGGTCGCCAATTCCTTGCATAGGTAATTTGCAAAGTGAACCACCTTTAAGGACTACCAAGTCTGTGAAGGAGTTAGAGGGAACTGGGAGGCGGGGACCATTGATTTTAAGTACGGGGGAAATAAGGCATTTTTTCCGTAAGATTATTGGCCTACAGCCATTGGCACCTGCCTAGTACTTTCCTGCACATGGATTTACCTATTCTTTATTTCCTTAGTACAGTTCAAATATAAAATTCGAGATGATCACTACAGTACAACAAAAGGAACACAAGAAAAACACTTTTTTCTGCCTCATAGATTGAGTGTAAAAATTACTTTACACATGCAAACATCTCTCATAATAGTCACAACATCTCAAGTGTGATTTTACCTTACCACATACATTTAACCCCATTGCATCCCGGTCTTGGTTCATTAAATTTGTTAAAACAAACAGACATGAAAAACGGCCAAGGCATAAACCAAATATGCAAAAGCATTGAGTATAACATGCAAGTTATAACTGCTGTTGAGGGAGGGGTAGGGCTATAAATATTTGCAGGTGAGAGTTAACAACTTGTGTTTAGCATGTTCCACACAAGTATATAGGTTCTCTTAAAAACGTTTGCAACAGGGTAAAGAGTCTACATAAAACATACTAAGTATTGTAAGCAGCCTTGAGTTATTAGACAGAATTGTCTCAGCATGATAATTTCTTCATAACATAGAAAACTGTGTGCACCAGGTGTTAAGCTATGTACATGTGCTGTTCTGCATTCTGGAGATGGTGTATCACTAACGTTTTCACCACAGTATGGAAGCTACACGAAGTATAATCTTTAGCACCTTCAGAAGTTGATTATTTTAAGCAAGTAGTATTTTTCTTGTTCGAGAAGATGCTGTGTAATACTCTGTAGTAAATTTCTTGTGACAGTTTTACTGACTGCATACAGTGTAGTGTGGAACAGAGTAAACTCTCTGCATAAACCGAGTACTGTTTACAGTAACAACTTCATTTGTCATTGTAGGTTCAGTGACTGTCAGGGGTTCGATACAGAAAACAGCTGTCCATAGTGGGGAATCCTGTTGGAACAGATGTTCAGTATTTTTAGAAACTTGACTTTCTCTGAACAGTTGTATACAGAATTAACACTGTATGCAATTGGGATTTTCAATATATCTGTGGTTGAATGTAAATGTGAAATAAACTACCTGTGAATGTATGTTATAGACATATGGCTGGCAATTTCAGGGTCAGAGACAAACAACTCTTAATACCCAGAATTTGCCTAGCTAGCAGCACAGCCCCGCAGTGAAAATTCTTTCCACTGTCCAATGCCCTTGTGACAAATTAACCATTATATTGTCCTGCTGTCTCTCCCTGCTCAGATGTTGTTTTGACTCCTCTCTTGCGCTCTTCTTCGAACATCCCTTTTCCTTGACCTCTTTGTTCTCTATCTCGTCCTTTGTTCCCGTCTTTGGAGGCAACCCTGTTTCAAAAGGATTTATTCTCTTACGTCCACCAAATGTTTCTTTTGTTCCAAATTATTTTCTGTAGTTTTGCTACAAATAACTTCCTCTATCAGTCTCACTAAATGTGTGTTTACTCATTTCATAGTGTTACCTCTTCGAAATATAAATGACCTTGCTCTTTTACTTTTTCTAATCAAATTTTCTAGAACATGTGTCCAATCTGTAGTTCTTTGCATGCCTTTCAAACTTTACTTTCTTAAAATAATTTTGTTTCTCTAGCTATTTACTCATAATATAATCAAATACATCAACATTTGTATTTGCTGTATCCTCCAGTTTTAGATCTGAAATTTCAGATTTAAACTTTCCAGTTTGTTTTTGTAAATGTTAAAGGCTTGAAATGTTTTCAGTGAAATATATATCTGACACACATATGGGTTAAGTATGAAGGTCACAATTAGTACACTAGGCTTTCAGGCTTCATAGAAAGTTAGAAGGGGATCTAGAATGGGAAATGGGAAAAACTGGGTTGGAAACGACCATAGGACAACATAAGGTTTTACTTCTGGGTTGACGGGGTGGCATTTGCAGGGCAATATGGGCAGTGCCAGTATTTATGAGGCTTACAGACACTAAGTAGGTGTCTGGTAACATTCTTGGTTGTTTCAGTGCTTCACTTTTGTATAGCTTTATCAAATGGCAATGAATCTTGACATTTTTTTTCCCTCCCTTTTTGTTTCCCTCACACGCCATTGTTTCTTCCTGCTATAGTGCTTGGCTTTGCTTTAAACTCACATCTTGTTTCCTCCTGATTCTCTCTCCCGTTTCTCTCCTTACCTTTTACATGAGGTTCTCCTTGTTGACATCTCCAGAGGCAAGTGGCTGCTGCTTTATCTCCTAAGTCTGCCTGACTCTACTCGGCTTTCAGCCCCACACTTGTACAGTTTCCCCTTCCTCAACGAGAAGTAAGCCACTACCTGGCTTTGGGGGTTGTAATTGCTTGTCATGCATTGTTGTCTGTGCAAGATTACAAAGTGATGGTTCTGTGAAGATCTGAGGCTACTGCTGCTGCAGTTCCCAACCAGTGTCTCCCTCTCCCCTATTTGTCCCTTGTTCCAAACTGAGGTATTGATATTCATTATCTCGACTGAAACTGGTGGAACATTGGGACTGTTGGCTACATACTTAGAGGAAACATTACCTATTCTGCAGGGCTGGGAATTCAAGTGTACAAAAGAATTTGTTTAAGTGAAAAACCTGTTGGCATTGCAGGATTTGATGAATGTAACTAAAGTGGTGATGTGGAAGACAAGGTGCAGGAGGGTACAGTAGTTGTAAACAAAGGATTGAGGTGAACCATTAAAATAAATTATGAGAAATATATTATTTAGAAAGTGATAATTGGTACACTTTTTAAGGTACCTCAATGAATTCGAACTTTGTAACCGCATCCTTGTGGGAAATGGGAGCTAAATTTCTCGACCTTCAGAAGGAATAAGCTTCACTGTTCCAAGTAAGTAACCATATTTTGATATAAGCAGATGCTCCTTTTTATTACTAGTTGCGTTCGAGAAAGAACACAAGCCCATGACTTTGCTGCAACGTTGCTTTTGAAGAGCAGATATGTGTAGAATGCGGGGGAATTTGCCAAAGCAGGTTCGCTGCAGCCTGACCCAAGGCTGTACTGCATTCATGCCTGTTTTCAAGACCTTCCGTAAACCTTTTGTTTAGTGTTTAATGCAGATGTTGTGTGTCTTCCAGGCTTTACATGGCGAAGGTCTTGAAAGAGGCTGGTATAGCTGAAGTACATTAACACAGGAGTCATTGCTGCCTCAGTGTGTAATGAGGGGTGCAAGAGAAGGCGGGCCTGTTCAGGGTTCAGCATTGTTATTCTCCCGTACAAGAAAGCACAAAACGGAGAACAAACACGTTTTCTTTCATGCAGACGCACTGTGACCACCTACCGACTGCTGCGACCTGGCAAACTAAAAGGTACCTTTCCGGCAAACGATTCCAACCAGGGGGTTTGTTTTCCAAAATGTCCTTTACAGGAGTTCTGGTGACACATCTTGGCCTCAAAAACCGCCAAAGACAACATTTATTAGATAAATTCGTTAAAGTCCATTGAAGTCTGGAGGGTTTCTCTATAAAATTGTTCATTTCACAAAGCACGGTAGCGGGAAAACAGAAACGGAAGCGATGGCAAGTTACTTGATGGAACATTGTACAGACATTATATAGAAACTCAAAAATGGTGTGGAACTTAATTTTTTCTTCAAACCTTTAAGCATGTTAAAGCAGTTTAAAGCAAGCACAACAAGCAGCGCTATTAGGGCACGGTGGGGTAAAGAAGTAATACGAAAATGAGTAAAACATTCAAGTGGAAAAGTAACAAGTGTTAGGATGCAATACTTATGATCTGTTAAAATCATTAATGAACAGTTTTCAAGCAAAGCTCAGAATGCAGGTATTGTGCCACACAGATACCATGCATTGACCTAAAAAGTGAAGTGAGCCTACAGCCTGTCCAATCAACCAATCAATCAGTAATTTGTTAAGCGCGCTACTCACCCAGAAGGGTCTCAAGGCGCTGTTGATTGGAGTATGCGTTGTAAGAACGACCTGTTTCGGGAAAGCATTTGAGTAGTAGAGCGAAGATGCGCATGCAGTCTGTATTAGGGGCACTCGAAACAAAATGGTGACAAATTAAATTTGAACTGAAGCAATAATTCTGCGAAACAAAATGGAGCTGTAGATAACAATATATGTTGAGAGGGAGAAAAGTAGTGTGCTGAGGCCATGACTACTTTATCTCACTGGGCTGTAGAGGACTGATAGCAGTGGCAGCAGCAAAATGATTATAGTTGCAGGACAGGAACTTTTTTATCCGTCACCTGCTAAAAAGGGTAGCCTCCTTCCTCTCGCATGTTTAAAAATGTGTCTGCATGTCCCTTACCACTGAGCCCTCTGCCCACCATGTGGGATGTGCCATGTGTGAACACATCTATGTGAGTGAAAAAGGCATATGATGTGTGTGTGATGCATGTTGCTATAGCCACACTGTATTTATGGAATCTAAGTTGCACCTAAGATGAGGGTCAGCGAGAATGTTGGGACCAAAAAGTTTGCTGCGTAGCAATGGTCATGTACCCCTGCCTTGAGTGTCCAATTGTACTGATGTCTGGATTCCTAGTGCTGATTTTTGTAGCCCTAGGCAAATATGTATCATGTGTGTGAGCCAAGACATAGGCCTTTCTCAAGGATTGCAATAGTTGGACCGAGAGGGATGCCTAAAGCGCTACCCTCATAGTGGTCAGAGGCTACTGCCTTCACTAGGGGTTAAGCAGTAAGAGCACAGTTGCTTTTAACCTGAGTCATTAAAGTGAGGCCTAAGTTTGGGCTGAAGTGCTTGCTGTACAGCACAAGAGTGGTGTACCCGTGCTGGGTGAATGTGTGCCTGCAAAGGGTACAATGCAAGAATAATACAGTACCTCACGGTATGTGCATGTTAAATGCATGCAGGGGATGCATGTGTGCTTATGAACTGTACAGTACATGAAGGATGTCGTATCATGCAGTGCAGGCATGTTAAATGCATGCTCTGGACGTATGTGTACCTATGAGTGATACAGAACATGAAGGATGTAAAGCTGTGCAGTGTGTGCATGTTAAATGCATGCGCTGGATGTATGTGTACCTATGGGTGCTACAATACATGAATGATACAATGCTGTGTTAGGTGTATAGGCTGATTACATGCACTGGGTGTATGTGTGCCTGCAGATGGTACACTACATGGAGGGCCCTGGGTTTCATTTTGGGGGAGACAGGTCTGCTTGGTGAAACATGAGGAGGTAGAGAAAACCCCCAGATGGATTTGTGAATTGCTGTATTACTGGAAGCTGAGTGGGACACACACTGGAGAGGGGAGAGCCATGCTTCTCCCATACACTTCAAAGGGTACAAAGGTTCAACGCCTCACTAACAGCGCTCACAACAGCAAAGAGCTCTTTGCCATCATCAAAGAGTTCACGATTCCCGGGACAGACACCTCAGCCATCCCTCCCTCCCAACAACTCTGAAGCAACTTCCAGCTTCTTCCACCAAAAAATCTAGGACATAACAAAGTCTTCAAGAACCAAAACCCACCCGCACTGCCCACAAATACTACCACAGACCCAGCACCATACCAGATCCTGAACTTCTGAACCCCCATCAACAAAGAGAACACCTAAAGACTCATGAACTCCATCCTCTTGGGTGCACCCGTGGATCCGTGGCCTCATCACATTCTCAACCTGGCCAGCGCCACTATAGCATCTGAGCTCTAACAAATTATCAACCAATCCTTCAAGACCATCACCTTCCCATCAGACTGGAAGCACGCCGAGATCAACCTGCTACTCAAGAAACCCACTGCCGACCCAAGGGAGCTGAAAAACTACAGACCCTTCTCTCTGCTCTCTGTCCCAGTCAAAGTAACGGAAAAGGTCATCAAACAGCAACTCATTGAATTCCTTGAGACACACCAAATCCTAGATACTTCCCAATCTGGATTCAGGAGCAACTACAGCACCAAAACAGCACTTCTGGCAGCCACCAATAACATATGCATCATTCTAGACCACAGAGGCACGGCCGCAGTCATCCTCCTCGACCTCTCCACCGCATTCGACAACATCTCCCACTCCATCCTCTGGGCCAGACTCCACGATGCCAGAATCCACGATGAAGCACTGGAATGGATCAGGCCCTTGCTCACCGAAGAACACAGAGTGTCAGACTACCGCAGTTCACATCAGAACCCAAAGATACTTGCTGCGGAGTGCCCCAAGGATCATCACTCAGTCTAACGCTTTTCAACATCTACATGGCCCCACTAGCGAATATCAAAGAACATGGGCTAAACACCGTCTCCTACACATCGATACTCAACTGATCCTCTCCCTGTCCGATGACCCTGTAAAGGCCAAGAGAAATTCCCACAATGGGATGAGAGCAGTCGCCACCTGGATGGAAGCCAGCTGTCTCAAACTCAACTTGGACAAGACGGAGATCCCTGTAATCAGATCAACCCCTTCCGCTTGGAATGAGTCCTGGTGGCCTACCGCACTGGGAAGTGCCCCCGCTACCACAGACCTTGCACGCAATCTGGGCATCACCCTGGACTCCTCTCTACCCATGACCCGCCAAGTCAAAGTAGTCTCGTCGTCATGCTTCCAAACCCTACAACTCCTTCGAAAGATCTTCAAGTGGATCCCCTCCGACACGAGGAAGACAGTCACCCACGCACTTGTCACCAGCAAACTGGACTATGGCAACGCACTTTCTGCCACCATCACCAAGAAACTGCAATCAAGACAACAAAGAATCCAGAATGCAGCAGCCAGCCTCATCCTGGACATCCCCGACACAACTATATCTCCTCCCATCTCAGAGACCTACACTGGCTCCCAGTCAACGAGCGCATCACAAACTCCTGATCCACACCTACAAGGCACTACACAACATAGGACCTGCATACCTCAAACACCGGCTCACTTTCTACGTACCCAACAGACAACTCATTTCTTCCCAGCTTGCCCTCGCAGTTTTTCCCAAGATCCGAAAAAGCAAAGCATGAGGAAGATCCTCCTACTATCTTGCAGCCCAGACACAACACGCTACTTCTCAAACTCAGACAGACCGCATCACTAAAGCAGTTCAGGAAAGACCTCAAGACCTGGCTTTTCGATTGAGCAGCATGCTCACAAACAGCGCCTTGAGACCCTACGGGTGACTAGCCGTGCTTTAGAAATTACTGATTGATTGATTGATTGAAAGGGTGCTCTTTGATTCAGTGAGAAGTCACAAAGATGGGGCATGGACACATCTGAGGAAGGAGATGGGGCTGATAAGGTGTTGAAAATGGCCCTCTCCACTGGGTCACCCCTAACTTTTTGCCTTCCTCCTCCTCCTTTTTGCTGGATTTTGCTTGTTGGCCTTAGGACTCTAACACTTTTTAGCAGTGGTAAAGTGCACAAAGTACTTGTGCTCAGTCCCTTAGACATGGTTTGGTTAGCATTTACCTGATTAGCATATTTAATTTACATGCAAGTCCCTTGTAGAATGGTATATCATATACACAGGGCCTGCAAATTAAAGGCTACCAATGGGCCTGCAGCACGTGTTGAGCCACCCACTTAAGTAGCACCTTAAAATTGTCCCAGGCCTGCCATTGCAGCCTGCAGGCAGTGTCCCACTGCAATGTTGACTTGTCATTTAAACCTCTTGCCAAGCCTTAATCTCCTGTTTTATTACATATTTCACCCAAAAGGTAGGCCCTAGGTAGCCCATAAGACAGGGTGTTGTGTAACTAAAAGGTAGGACACATACTTGTTAGTTTTACATGTCCTCGTAGTGAAAAACTACCAAATTTGTTTCCTCACTACTGGGAGGCCTCCCCTCCCATAAGGTAACATTGGGGATTCCATATTAAAATTAGTAAATTGTAATTCCTAAATCAGAGGTAGTAGATAGGTTGTGTTTGGTACCTATGAACTTGTAATGATCAACCCTATTTAATGGCAAAATCAGATTTATCATCACAAGTTTAAAAATGCCACTTTTAAAAACTTGGCCTTTTCCTGCATTTAGCCCCCTGTGACTGTAACCTGCCATAGGTCACATGAATGGGTGTAACTGACATTTGGAACTTTGTTAATTCACCTCAGACAGTCACATAACAGGGGGATTAGCAGATCCTAATTTACCGTTAACTGACTTGATGGGGGGGGGGGAGGGTGGAGCTAAGCACAGCCCCACTTGCAAATGAATAGGCTGGTCTCTGCCTCCCCACAATAGACTTAACAACCCTGTATTGTCAGTGCAGCCAGCTAGGAGCCACAACAGGGGAGGCAGGAAATTCCTCTAACTTCAGAGAACCTTTCTAGAAACGTCACCCAACGTCTAGGAGCAGGGCACCAGGGTATATAAATAGGACTCTCAGACCTGCTCCTCAGTTCGCTAGTGGACATTTGGAGGGACTCTAAAAGGACTGCCTGCTGCTGTGGCCTGCTGTGCACTCTGCCAAACTGCTGCTGTACCTGGAAGGACTGCTTAGCTGCCTGGATCCTGCTTGGAATTTTTAGAGGCCAGCCCTGCTGTAGAGCACTGCATCACCACCTGAACACCAGGACTTCAGAAGGGATTAGTTTAGCTGGTTTCCTGTTCTGAGCCACAGAAACATAACAGGCTCCCACCCTACTAAGCTGCACCTGGACCCAGCCAGAGTGAGCTTTGCACTTCCAAGAGGTCTCCATCCACTCCTGGACCCTTGATTCTGGTGCTAAAGACACCCAGGTGGCCACTTGGTGCAACTGAGGACTTGCTATTTTGAACCAGAAACTTAAAAAAAAAAATCTTAACTCCTGTTCTACTAATTGATTTTGATGAGTTTGATGGTTTTGGTGTGAAACAATTTATTAAAATGGTCTCTATTTTTTTTTTCAGCCCAGTAGTGTGCATCTGGCACATCTCATTGTTAGAAAGTGATGCTGTCTCTGCCCTGGGCCCAGCTGATGTGTTTCCGCTCTTCTGATGATAACCTACTAACAAGGTCAGTAGGTGCAATGCCAGTGAAGAGGAGGCTGTGCTGAGTTCACGTTGTTTGTGTTCCTGGCAGTCATGCGGCTTGGACTTTTCTTCGGGCCCAGTCACAACCTGTCTCCTAAACAAGATTGGTACCCACCCGTGGTCCTAATGTTAATGTGCTTGTGGAGTCTCTTCATGACACTTGAAAGTTTCTTCTTGTATTTCAAGCATGATGGAGGGTTGGCTTCCTTTACTGCCTGTGTGCTTCTTGATACTAAACGTTTGGCTTCAGAACATTCCTTTTTCAGTTCTCCTGGCACCTTCTAATTCAGGTGTATGTGCAATCTCCTCTGCTGGAGACACACCAGGGGTCACGAGTCTCACCTACAGCCCCGCAGTGCAAATCTCTCCTTTTGTCGCTGAGCTTGCCTTGAAGTGTAGTTCAGGCAGCTCCTCCTAGTATAATTTTCCCACCTTTAGTTGTCCAGAACCTGGAAAGAGGGGTTGGTGCTCAATACCTCAAACAAGGCGCTTCAAGGATTCTCCTGGTCTTCACTGGTGTGGGAGCGCTCGCTTTGGGTCAGGAAATCTTGGCACTCTGACTGGAGTTTCTACCCCATATTTATTTTGAAGTTGCAGATAGACTATGTGCATTCCAACAGTTCATTTCTGTGACTATTTCTGGGCAGTTATGCTTCTTTGCCATTTCCAAGCAAACTGGTCCTGTCATGGTCTTTGTACAGAATGTAAGCAGGAAGGTGGATAGGAGTTGTGAGTCTCCTGTCAGGAGAAATCTGAAACCAGGGCACAAAAGATACATTGTTGTCACTCTTAGCTATTTGTTAACGTGGAGCGGGTATCCATTCCAGAGAACAGGAACAGGAACGGGTAGGGGGAAACTCCCTAGCTTCAAAGGCAGTCACTGTCTCCTCTCCTAAAAACTCTCCAGTCTGGTCAACTGCGGTTTTCTGTGCAATGTCTGAAAGAGTCTTAGAATCCACATCTTGGATCTAGTGTCAGAAACCCTTTAGAGGGCTACGGGGCATGCAGGAGTTACTGGACCCAACAGTTTTATTCCTGATGTCCCGGGGCCTGACCTACTATGAATTCTGAGCAGCTGGACTAAGTACCACTTCTACACTCGACTCTCAGTAGTAATCTGGTCAAGGAGTCTAAGGCACCCTCTTAACTCTAGCAGCCTCATGTTGAGTGTTTTCACCAAACTTCTTTTTTGAGTTGAGAGCAAACTGCACTCCCACCTGGGGATTTTAAACTGGTAAATTTCGTCGAATATTACCTTGAGTAATTTGCAGACATAACACTGCACGAATTGGAAAAATAGACAGTAAAACCAATCAGTAGCAATGCAAGTTATTTCTTTTTTTCGCAATGTTAACTTAAGGTGCAAGAATTGCTAAAAAAAATACCATTACTATCCACCTGGACGTTTTTTGCACCAGATAGAAAAGTATCACTCAAAGTCAGGCCTTAAATGTGTACACTGTATGATGACACAATGATATCTCTGGGTATATAATTTTTCTTCTCTTAATTAGGAAAATTCATGAGTTGATTTTTAAACAGCTCCGTGAAATTGTACATTTCCCCATGAGGTTGTTAGGTATTCTGTTCAATGCTGTGCAAACAACACGTCAAAAGACATCTGTCAACATAATATGACATTCCAAAGGTTATCCAAAACCCCATCTGATGCAAACAAAAAACAACTACTCATGATGAAGCAGAGCAAGAAATTAAATCCTAAATTTTTCCTCGTCCATAGAACTTAAAAGATAAAATCAGACGAATTCCATTCTACCATTTAAGTAACTGGAATGAGAACCATACCGCAAGATGTCGCCTTCTTGTCCACGATCTTGACGTGCCTTGTCTGCCTGCGAATTTTTCCATCTGTGTTTTCAACCAAGTTTGTGAGATCATCGATAATTTCTGTAAAAGAAAATAAGTATGATGTTCACGTTGAGTTTTGTTACTTATTTATGTTTTGGTTTCTAGCTGTCATGGTCCTATATAGATAGTGGGAGAAGGATTCACCAGTGCACATCAAAGGTCTGGTGTCTATTCCTAGAAAAAGACAATACGGGAGCTTAGTACTAAAAATAATAATAATAATAATTGATAATAACGATAATAATAATTGATAATAATGATGATGATCATAATAATAATAAACATCATCGTCCATTTCCTTTCACTACCTGACTTATGCTCTTTTAATCTCCCCTCCATGTATGTTTTACTAAGGAAACTATGGGGGTCATTCCAACCCTGGCGGTCAAAGACCGCCAGGGCTGCGGATGACGGAAGCACCGCCAACAGGCTGGCGGTGCTTCCTAGCCCATTCTGCCCCTGCACTGCCCATGCCACTGGCCACTAACAGGGCCCAGGGCGGCTTTTCACTGTCTGCTTAGCAGACAGTGAAAAGCGCGACGGGTGCAACTGCACCCGTCGCAACACCGCCGGCTCCATTCGGAGCCGTCTCCTGTGTTGCGGCCCTCCTTCCCGCTGGGCCGGCGGGCGCTAACTTGCTTAGCGCCTGCCGGCCCAGCGGGAATGTTAGAATGCGGGAAGCTGTATTTTAGCCGCGTGGCGGCCAAATGGCACTTCCCGCCTGGCGGGCGGCAACCGCCGCCTGCCAGAGTTACAATGAGGGCCTATGTATTGTGCTTTTTAAGAGCTAAAGTTCTCTTTCATTAGCACTATCATTTCATGATGAGCCTGCCTTCAACTTCTAAACATTGATAATATCTAACCTCGCCAATCTTCCCAGACTTTCTACCAAAATTCTACCAGACTTAGTAGTTTTCTCAACTACAGTAGCATTGCTGGGCATTCTCAGGCTTAATGGTGGCCACCTTAAATTAAAAATATATATATTTAAAATTTCTCCACCATTGTGCCCACCCATGGTCTCTTCAACCTCTCCTTATCCTCACTTATTGTCTCCAATCGACTTGCTGGATTGCTCTCTAGTCCCCAACTAAATAGCTATCAACTTCTAAACGTTAACACACAGATCATAACCCACTTATCTTGTCATCTACAGTTCTTTCCCTGCTACAGGCCTCTCACTAGCTTCTTTCCTGCCAGCTTCTACTTTGAACTTCCATTCCTCACGCTTTCATTGATTTTAATTTTCCACACCACCCGTAGACATGATATCTACCTGAACCATCACTCACCACCAATCAGTCAGTGATCACAGAACTTCTGTTAACATGAGCTCATCCTTTTTAACCCCCTCTCTGGACTCTTCCTGTACAATGTATTTTTTCAAAATGGTGGCACTCCACCAGCATGAGAGTTCTTGTGTTTTGTTTGGTACATTTTCATAATCTGATACATTTCTGTCTCAGGCGTTCATTCCCCGGAGCCTCCAAGTAGTGTTGGAGGGTACTGTGTCTTCTTGTTTGAAGAGTTTGTCTAAATGTTTGTCCCTGCCATAATCAAATATATTCATGTCTATAAGGATACACTCTGATCTATAGAAATTGTATAGTGCTCTTTTAGAGGCGTGTCAACAATCACCAATAACCCTACTATCACAATGGTAGCTGTTATTCCAGATGGTTGCACATCGTCATAACATGTGCAGCAAATAACATACACCATTAGACACCGTTAAAACAGATAACATTTTAAACAAAATAGTGGTGCTCAAACAATCCAAAAATACCCTTCTTAAAAGGTGTAAAGTATGAGTACATTCAAGGTTGAGACACTACGAGTTAAAGCAAAAAAGGTTGGAACACACACAAGCTTGAGTATAGAATCATTACAAATATCAGTAAAGTATCTTCAAGGCTTGACTGAGTGCAGCAATAACATTGATTGCTGTTGTCAGGTTTTAATAATTGTTGGAGAAGAAAGATGAACAGCCAAGAAGAATAGAGAAGATGACATGTTTTGACCTGGCGGACATTATCACCACTGAAATAGGACACGACAGAAAGTTATGTTAAGGTCTACCCGTTGATACAATGCATATTTCCAGAATCTATCATTCTGATCACGTAATTAAAAGTATAGTTTGGAAACCACAGTGAAATCCTAATAGTGAGTAATGGAATTGACAGGTACAAGTCTGAAAAGCCCATACTCCTAAGACGAAAGACAGTAGCGCGATCCCAGACTGAACATGTGGCCAGAAAAGTAAAGAGTTTGTAGGTTTAAAGAGGAACCCCCAAAGTATAATGTGTCAGTGTAGGAGGCAGTACAATCACTCAAATGAATTGTTATATTCCCAGTAAGTGCCACAAACACTATGGTGGTTGGTACAGGGAAAGAAGGTACCATGATAAGTGGCTAAGAGAAATACCTGTAAACGTTCAGTAAGTTATAATGTCAACAGAAGTAATTCAGGTGGTGATTTAATATTCATGTATTATTTTGTTTTAATGAAAATCTTTATCACATGAGATCTATATTGTAAAGGGGGAAGAGGAAGAAAAAAACAAGAAGGGAAAAAAAAATATCATGTTTTATTTATTCCATGACCATACTACAGTACATGAATGTATTATTTCACTGTGGTTCTACGCCAACAATTGTGGAAACCTGACAACTCTGAGAATAGCAATAATTGTAATTACTGGACTAACTCAAGACTTAAAGAGACTCTTTACTGATATTCGTAAGTATTCTGTACTCGGTCTGGTGTGGGTTCTAACCTTTGCTACTTCAATGAGATCACAGAAAACCCATTTCTTTGTGGGTTTGACTCCTACATCCACACTCTGGAATGGCCAGAATGCGAACAAGACAGTTTTGTTGGTGACTTGATTGAAGCCCTGCTCGCACAGCCACGCATTCTTTACATTTTTGTTTGCTTTTTGTGACTAATCACTCTTGTTAGTTTTTGGAAAACCGCTCGTGATTCTTGCTTTGCAGTTTTAATGTATTGTGGTGAAGAAAACCATTGCCAGCATTTTAGAAGATTAGCACGATGAATTTATTGATGATGTTGGCATCAGTGTGTGAGGGATTAGCAAAGGTTGTGCCAGCCCAGGAGTGTACGAGTCTTGGTCTACTTGCAGAAAGAAGAAAACATATAATTTTTAAGAAAGTTAACATCTTGTGAGGAAATAATAGACCCTCAACTACCATATGAGCATCACCATCCAAGAAAGGGTGGCAGGGCAGCCACAGAAACCATGCCAGAAATTAAACTCTCTCTCTAGCTGGGTGGTGAGCCTGAAAAGGCAGCATGCACAAACGCAAATAATGCCAAGAAGGAGGCATTGCTGTAGGGCTGACAAAGTCCTTCATTTATTCACGTTTAAGACAGAGGAAGCAGCAAAATATCAGTCTCTACTCATCTCCTCTGTCCTCATACGTCCCAGGGTTCCGCTGGAGCTTTCAGATCTCTCATTTGTGCTGTGATGATCTGGAGCTTCTCAAAATGGAGGGGCTACAGTTCAGCGATCCAGAAACACAGCAGTCCTCCTTGTAATGATTTTCTGCCGCAGGCCACGTATTGTGAGCCAGTGTAATGAGCTACAGGAGGAATGCCAGGGCTGGTGGGATAGGTGGGCGGGACGGTGATTGTGTGCCAGAGCAAGAAACACCTGCAATGCGTGGACTAATTGAGCACAGACAGGTTATGTTCCCTATGTAAGAAAACACTCCTCAGGGCTGCATGAATTGTGCTGCATAAGAAATAAATATCTCCATTCCTGAAGCTAGTGATGACAAGGGCTATGTTTAGATCAAGGTCAAAAGAAAGCAATGGAAATTAAGGAACACATCCACAGCCAAGGTACTGCATGTGAAATGTTATGAGAGGGGCCGGTTATGATAGGCACAAGTCTCTGCTCACTATTCTCAGTGTGATCTAGCACAGGAATTTAAGTACACTTTCACAGTCTTTAAAGCACATGCTGCTGCCAAAAGCAACGAACTGCTCTGAGCTAGAGACTCAAAGAGCAGGAAAAACTAAAAGCCAGCTCGTCAGAGGAGAAAGTACAGCATTTAATGGTAAGGAGAGCATGTCCTTCACTTGGTATGAGTATATACCAACACACGTCTTCCTGCAGGAAAAACTTGCTGACCAGTCAAGAACAAAGGAGGGTGAAACTTACAACTGACCACCAACTCGTCACTTGGGTATGCAGTACCAAGTTGACTGATACATTGGGTCGCATTGTAGGGAAATTCGAGAAGATAATTTCAAGTGTCTGAAATATTGCTGGAAAACAATTCGTTTTAAATGACAGTAGCAAATCACACACACCATACCACCACAACACACAGTTGAGCGCCAGAGAGCATTGTTCCTATATTGACCAGCGACAAAGCACACTGGTGCTCTAGGGTGTCACTTACAACTGAGACTGCAACTCTGTTGCTGCCCTGCACATACCCTTCATCATATGGCCATAGTGGTGCTGCTGAATGCCCCAAAGCAGAACACAGAACACACTGCTGAAGCTGAACAATAATAAAAAAAAACAATGCTACATATGGAAGCAACACACAACTGACATTAAGCACATATTCTTGTAACTGTGTTTCACAAACGTTTTCATCTGGCCACAGAGATGAGTACCACGAAACCTTATTGCTAATGGGCTTCACACCAATTAGCACCAGACGAAATGGGTCTACAACAGGAGCAGTGTCAGACCCTTTTCTTCCACATGCATTCCACCAATTCCACTCCATGCATAATAATGTGTCTCCTTATTGTGGTATTACTTTTGGATTTAGCACAGAATCCTAGATGAGGCTAAGACGTCATTATTTTCAATTCTCCATGCAGTGTACACCTGTTTGATAACCTTCAGATATCATCACACAAATGGCCGGGATGAAACTCAAACAATCCACACAAAAAACGAGTTCCTTTAACCATCAGCTATTGGCTCTCCCATCAGACTGGACCGACTAAACTACAAGCATTAAACATCTCCAACATTGGTAAATCAGCAAACTCTCTAGCACTTCATGTTAAAAGGATCTCTCAGTCTTGATCATGACATAGGACTCACTAAAGACACCAGATTTTAATTAAAGCTGCTCTGTAACTTCAGACCATTCACTCAGTCAGACACCGATAGTCTCCCCATAGTATGTACAGAAAACTAGAACTAGGAAGTAAAAAGGACCCTAAGTAGTAAATCTACACAACTTCTTACAACTTCCCATTAGTCCCTAGTCTATCCTCGAACGCGCCTTCCCTGGGATTGATTCAGGATCAGGAATGGCCCTCCCCTACATGACATGATTCTTCTTGTCAAATCCAGACTAAAGGGTCACATTCTAAATATAGCCCAAATTCGTCTCTGGCATGGCACTAATGACAGGAGAAAATATATATATATATATATATATATATATATATATATATATATATATATATATATATATATATATATATATATATCTCATTTGCCAAATCATCACAAAACAATTTTCCAAAAAATGTTGTTCCACATCAGCTACTTCCTGGAATGTTTCGGGATGATCCATCAAGCAGGGACTAAGAAAAAGGGGGCGTTAAACGTGACATACTTGGCGTGGTTTCCTCCTGACTTCTTGTCTTCAGCTCTCCTGTTTCTACTGGCCTTAGGATTCTGCTCACTTTACCACTGCTGACCAGTGCTAAAGGGCTTGTGCTATTTCCCTAAAATGTGGATACATTAGCTCAGCTCCACTTTCCATACTTAATTTACTTATAAGTCCCTGGTAAAGTGCACTCTTTGTGCACAGGGCCTGCAAATTAAATGCTACATGAAGACCTGCAGCACTGACTGTGCCACCCGCTTGAGTTGCTCCTTAAACATCTCAGGCCTGCCACAGCAGAGCCTATGTGTGTAGTTTTGAACTGCCTTTCCAATTGACAAAATAAACCTTTTGCCAGGTACAACCCTTCCTTTTTAATACATATAAGTCACCCCTAAAGAATGCCCTAGGCAGCCCAAGGGCAGCACACAGTGTATTTAAAAAGTTGGACAGGTACTTTAAAGTTACACATGTCCTAGTGATGAAAAACTCGCTTCTCACCACTGCAAGGCCCATCTCTCCCATGGGTTAGCTTTGGGATTAACTTATTACATCTTATAAGTGTAATTCACAAACAGGAAGATATAGACTTTTCAAGTTCGGTGTCTCTGGAATCACAATTTAAAATCTTACCTTATGGTGAAATCGGATTTTAAATTGGAATTCTGAAAATGCCACTTTTAGAAAGTTGGCATTTTCTTGCCTTAGCCATTTGGTGCCTGCTGCGGTCTCTTATCACATGTCTGAGGTGAGGAACAGCTAGGCTTTATATATTTCCCCTAGAGAGCCACACAAAAAGGGAGCTTAGGTGTGGCTTGATGGGCTCTCTGTGTGTTCTAATGGGTCAGCTTGGGCAGGATGGGAGCTCGGCACAGCCTCACTTACACCTCATTAGGCAGTGTTCTGTCCACACACACACACACACACACACACACACACAAAGGGCTGCATAGCCCCCTGTAGTGAGTCTGGAGCCAGATCAGGAATGGCAGGACATCTGTACACTTCAAAGGCCTGTCTTTGTAGTTTTCTCACATTGAAGGCACCACTGGGTAAAAGAACTGGACCTATGCCACCACCAACTCAGTACACTTCTGGACCAGTGGCTACTCTGCCAGGAAGAAGGACTGCTGTGCTGCTGAAGGCTTGCCACTCTGCTGGACTGCTGTTTTTCTGAACTCCTGCTCTGTTGTGCTGACCTGTGCCTGCTGTCCTCTTGTCTGGGAGTGAGGAACACTGGACCTGCATCTCTCCAACCCAGAACCCTGAGTGGCTCCAAGGGCTATATGGCTGCCCTCCTGATCTGAAGTCTCAGGTACATGAAATACTTCCAGTCACCCAGCTTCTGCACCTAGAATCTGCCATCTGTGAGTTTGTCCTTCCAAGTTGTGCCACCGCAGTCCTGGACCCTTGGAAGTGGGCCTAAGGTGCTTGCTCCAGCGGAACAGACGCATTCTCTGCTGCAGAAGCAGAATCAATGCATCACCCCTGATGCAGGGAGAAAATCAATGCATCACCTCTACTGCGTGGGTCACAACAGGCTCAATCTGAATCACATAACCGCTGTACCCTGCATCACAAAACCAGCACATGGCCTTGAGAACCCATAGTGCAACGCTTCTTTTGAAGCAAGGTCCTTGCATCCCCATCAATGGCAGTAGCAAAGACGACACAACCGTGATTTAAGATACTTTGGTTCAATGGGCCTAACTTGGTCCCTGTAGATGGCCTGCACTTCACTGCGATCAGCAACAACTTTTGACTTTATCCAAGTCCAGCACGACCAGATGTCCCAATTTGGCACTTTTGCTTCTAAGCACTGTTTTACAGAGTATTCACTAAAAAATCATAACAAGTTCTACTTATTGTTTTTTTTTGTTTAGGTCTTGTTTTATTTATTAAATTAAGGTCTAAGTTTCTAACCTGGCGTGGATCCTTTTTGTGTGGGGTTTTCACTGTTATACTGTTTGAAGTGTTGCACAAATATCTTACACATTGCCTTCACGTTAAACCTGACTGCTTTGTGCCAAGCTATAAGACGGTGAGCACAGTTTACTTTAGGGTTTGCTTGTGCCTTACCCTGACGAGAACTATGGTTGCTGCTTGACCAGCAATCACACCCCAGTCAACCAACAACCTTACAGGGGTCCCATAACACAATTTCCCCCTTCACTTTTCCACAGGAAATTTAGACACAGCAACAGCCCAAATGGCTGAATGGATTTACACCAATACAGGCAGAAATCTAGATCCTGATCCAGAGTGTGTTTTTTGTGATTTGTTGTAAAACCGTTCAGTACTGATAGAGAAATTAAGTCTAAAAAACTTTGTATATTTCATGCAAGAGAGGAACCGCACAGCTGTCAGATCGCAAGATGAGATACGATTGGCTGCTACCATATCAACAACGCTGTGGTGACAGCTCAGTTCCAAATCCTGAAAAAGGCTAAACATTAATATAAGGAGACAGGGTAGGGATATCCTGTACTCCTCGGCCTGGAAGTGGGGGACCTAGAGGGACCCTCCCCTTCCTCCACCACAGGAAAGTTTTTATTTTTTTTTTATTTTTATTTTTTTACAATTTACAACAAATTTGTGAAGCATGGGCTGCAGGTGTCTGAAAATATTAGCACCTTGGGTTGGGCTAGGGTCCAAGGAGGTATAATAAGGGGGGTCCAAGTCCAAGAACTTTCTAGGGGAGGGGGCACATGCCCCTCCTCACTTGACCTCAAGGAGGCACTGATGACCCCATCCCCTGGGTCCAATGTAAAAATAAAAGGGAGGGGGGAACATAGCCCCCCTCCTTGAGCATCAAGGAAGCCCCTGGGGCCTCATCTCCTGTGGCCAATAAGACCTATAAAGGAGAGGGGGCATGCAACCCCCTCCCCGAGCCTTACCAAGGCCCAGGGGATGCCATCCCGCAGGGCCATTTTCAAATGAAGGAGAGGGGAGCATGTGGCCCCTCTCCCTAAGCTTTTTAAGATCCTGGGTCAATATTTTTACATAAGGGGAGTGGTGGCACACAGCCATTTTAAGCCCGGGGCCTGCTCAAATACAGTGTACCGGGGATCCCAACCCCCAGGATACCGTCTTTTTCCCTGCCTGAGAGCACAGACAGGGAAAGTGTAATGTGCTCCCACCCAAAGCTGATCCTGACGGGTAAGAGTGCAAAACCTTTTTTTCTGCCCATATCTTCAGGCATGGCAAAAAAACTAAAAACTGCTCCTGCCCAGTGGGAGCCAAAGAAAACTGCTCCTGCTGGGTGCAAGCAATGCCAGCTCCACTGCATCCAGGATGGGGCTGTGGGGAGACATGGGCATCTGCCCTTAGATTTCAACAAGGGACCTGTTGAAAAACAATAATAAGAATATGCCAGCACCTGCAGGACAAGGAGCAAGCGTGGCTGTGGGGGCCCTGAGACTCCTGCTGCAGTTCCCAACAAAGACAATATAGTGGGGTACCCCCCCTTGGTCATCCCAAAATTAAATATAAAAAAGTTGCAGGCTCCTGAGTGAACCTGTGAAATGGGGCCGCTAGGGAGCCAGCAGGGCCAAGGGAGACCTGAGGCTCTCCCAGCAGCCCCAAAGGAAAAGAAATCTATGAGTGTACCAGGTGAGACCGGAGGATACACAAAAAAACAGGAAAAACTGAATAATAAAGGCAGAGCCATTAATTTATTATTCACTACTCCTACTAAGAAGGGCTCTATAGCACTCTGAAAGACTATATTACCTAACTGGTGGTTTCCCTATAAAATGCAGGGGCAGCACCAAACATTTTTGTTGTTGCTGTGGAGCTGCACGGAGAGCAGCCCCCTGCAACTTATAAAAAAAAAAAAAAACAGTTTGTCTCCTAAGTCATTAAATCCATGACTCGAGGATAGTTTACAGTATGATTTTAGAACACTCCTAGCTGGAGCTCTATGCTTTTCAGATGGAGAGCAGAGCCACCTTGTGGTGGGACTGTGGCTGCACTTTGTAGCTTGGAAAATATTAAAATAGAAACCCACATGTTTAAAAAATATATATATATATTAGTTTTTTAATAACAAATACTTTTATTAAAATTCATTAAAAACACATTACATTGTAATTATTGGGCCTTTTGATAAAGACAATACATGTGCTTTATATATGTGGACATCTTTATGCTTTCATCAAGTCAATAGGCCCATGTCTTTATATTTTAGTGTTCTAACCCTTTGAGAAATTCAGAAGGTCTGCCTTACCTAAAATGACATTTGGGCCTGAAGTCTGTGCATGGCATTGGGGTCACCTGCGTGAGAGAGTTTGGACGCAGGGGGTATGTATACATTCTTTCCGCTGTCCTGCCAGCGATATTTTATTTAACCCCTTCAATGCGGGCGTCGGCCAATGGCCGACGCCCGCACTACCTCCCTGGTGCGGGTCACGACCAATGGCCGACACCAGGGAGGGGGTTAATAAATCCTCGGGTGCGTCACAGTGCTAGTATGGGCACCCCGGATTTCAGAGATGTGCAAATAACCACTGCTCCTCAAAACCTTATCTTGAGCCCATTTTGGAAATGCAAAGGTTTTCTTGATACCTATTTTTCACTCTTCATATTTCAGCAAATGAATTGCTGTATACCCAGTATAGAATGAAAACCAACTGCAGGGTGCAGCTCATTTATTGGCTCTGGGTACCTAGGGTTCTTGATGAACCTACAAGCCCTTTATATCCCCGCAACCAGAAGAGTCCAGCAGACATAACGGTATATTGCTTTCAAAAATCTGACATCGCAGAAAAAAGTTACAGAGTAAAACATAAAGAAAAATGGCTGTTGTTTTCACCTCAATTTCAATATTTTTTTATTTCAGCTGTTATTTTCTGTAGGAAAACCTTGTAGGATCTACACAAATGACCCCTTGCTGAATTCAGAATTTTGTCTAGTTTTCAGAAATGTTTAGCTTTCCGGGATCCAGCATTGGTTTCACACCCATTCCTGTCACTAACTGGAAGGAGGCATAAAGCACCAAAAATAGTAAAAATGGGGTATGTCCCAGTAAAATGCCAAATTTGTGTTGAAAAATGTGGTTTTCTGATTCAAGTCTGCCCGTTCCTGAAAGGTGGGAAGATGGTGATTTCAGCACCAGAAACCCTTTGTTGATGGCATTTTCAGGGAAAAAACCACAAGCCTTCTTCGACACCCCTTTTTTCCCATTTTTTTGGAAAAAACGAAATTTCCACTGTATTTTGGCTAATTTCTTGGTCTCCTCCAGGGGAAACCCCAAACTCTGGGTACCATTAGAATCCCTAGGATGTTGGAAAAACAGGACACAAATTTGGCGTGGATAGCTTATGTGGACAAAAAGTTATGAAGGCCTAAGCGCGAACTACCCCAAATAGCCAAAAAAGGGCTCAGCACTGGGGGGGAAAGGCCCAGCAGCTAAGAGGTTAAGAATTTACAACTGATAATGTGGTTTCCTGTTGTTCATTTTAGACATATGAAAGCTTGGAAAGAGATATAGTAGGATCTTTCTTGACCCATATGGCACTAAAAATAGGCATGATCTGCGCATGATAAATATGAGGTGTTTTTCTGTGCTTTTAGTGTGTCATTCTAATTGTTAGTATTTATGTATGTTGACTGTAGAGGCAAAGTATGCATTTTTGTATGTTATGACGTATTTTTTTTTTACAATGTTGTTTCTCATTGTGCAATTTCCTGTGGGTCATCCTAGACATTAAATGGTGTGTGAGAGGAGGTTCTTTTTTTTAACTGTGTTAATTTAAACAGGCATGGCAGATGTATGATTAATATGATATGCTTTCTGTGTTTTACAGTATGCCACCCATATTGCCAGCATTTCTTACTCTGACTGTATAGAAAAGTATGAATGTCATAATATATACTTTTTTCACACTTTTTTTGTAACTTAAGTATTATTTTTTAAGTTTTAATATATGTTATATCATGTATGTTGATGATTTATTTGTGTGTGTTATACAGCCCTGAAGAAGAGACTGTCTCGAAACATGTGTTGGCCGTTTTTGCTGCCTTTAGAAGACAATATATATTGCCTGTCTCTGCTGCTTTTCGAGTGTCTACAATTGGAAAATAAAAGAAAGAAGTTTTAAAGCTGATATATTGTTGATGGACTTCAATCTGACCCTTTATTCAATATATATATATATATATATATATATATATATATATATACATACACACACACACACACACCCAGAAAAAATAGACTAACTATAGTTAGGTGAAATTTTCGGTGACAAATTAACGTTTTAATTTAAAAGACAATTACTGAACACCAGTTACAGTTATCGCTAGTAACTGTAATTGTGCCCTGAGGTAACTCTTACTCGTGCACCCGTCATGCACAGTCTAGTCAACAATGATGTAATTTAAAATGTTGCACTGATGCTATCAAGGATGTTATAAAACATGTTGTGAGTGATGTAATATGTGGAAAATTAGCTGTACTTGGCAAGGGCACAAGTTATGGTTATCTTAGTGCACAAGCTATAGTTATAATGCGGCGTGAGGCTACCTTAGGTCACCTTAGTTAATGCAGGGTACGAGCTATAGGTATAGTGAGGAGTGGGGTGGCTGCAGGATATTCAGGCAGACAACAAGCTTCCAGGAAGATATGTAAACAAAAAGGGGAGGGGGTGCACAGTCCTCATCACCAAGCCTTTGTAGGCTCGGTGGATCCCATCCCGGAGCCTTTTTTTAATTAACTGAAAGGGGTGCACAGCCTCCCTCCCTGAGCCTTGGCAGGCCTCGGGGACCCCATCTCTCAGGGCTTTTTTTTTTTTTTTTTTTTAATTAAGAGAATGAGGTGTGCAGCCCCTGGGGACCCCATACCCTCTCACAACCTTTACACCCCCTAGGAGCCCCATCCCACAGTGCTGTCATGTACATTAATAAGGGGAGAGGGGTATGCAGCCCCCTCACCGGGCCTTTATTACCCCATGGACCCCATCCCTCAGTGACTTATTTTTTTTCTTTAAGAAGGGCTTTGCTTTTTCTAAATTTATTTTCTTTTTTTAATAAAAGGTGAGGGGGTACGTGACTCCCCTCCACCCACACTTAACTATAGTCTCCAGGCACCCCATCCCCTGGGGCTTTCCTTTTCTTTAAGGGTACCAAGGCATGCAGATCCACGGCTTTATGTGCTCCTCTGTGGCTGCTCCGGTGCCCACCAGGGGCACCCACTGAACAGTACAATAGGGCACCCACCAAACAGTACATTGGGGATTTGCAAGGGGAACCCGAAGGATCCAATGGCTCCCTACATACACTTATCCTGGGTGCTGTAAGAGCAGCTGTTTGGTTTGCTCCCACCAGCTGGGAGGAATCTGAGTTTCCCTGCCTGCTAGAGTGTGGGTACAAAAACAAAAAAGTCTACTCCCACCCGGCAGGAGCATTTTTAAAGCTCCCACTGAATGTGAGCAGACATTTTTCCTTGCCTATGCTCTTGTGGGTAGGGAAACTACTGTGTGAATTGGAGATGGGGTTCCTAGGGGCAATTACAGGCTCAGGGTGGGAGGGGCAACTGTTGTTCACAGGATCCTGCCTTGCCCAGGCCTGGCCCCAGACACACACCAGGGGGTTGGAGACTGCATTGTGTGAAGGCAGGCACAGCCCATTCAGGTGTAAGTAACTACTCCTCCCTCCACTCTAGCCTGTATGGCTCATTGGGATACACAGGCTACACCCCAGCTCCTTTTGTGTCACTGTCTATAGAAGATTCACAAACAGGGAATCCACAAACAGGCAGAGTCACAGAATGGTTTAAGCAAGAATATGCCTAATTTCTAAAATTGGCATTTTCAAACTAACAATCTAAAAACCAACTTCACTAAAATATGTATTTTTGTATATTTAAATTGTGAGCTCAGGGACCCCAAACTAAAAATTTCTATTTGCTCTCAAAGGGAAACTGTACTTTAAGAAAGGCAGTTCCTGTGTTAACCTATGAGAGATAGGCCTTACTACAGTGAAAACTGAATTTGGCAGTATTTCACTGTTAGGACATGTAAAACACATCAGTACATGTCCCACCTTTAACATACACTGCTCCCTGCCCATGGGGCTACCTAGGGCCTACCTTAGGGATGCCTTATATGTATAAAAAGGGAAGGTTAGGGCCTGGAAAGTGGGTACACTTGCCAGATTGAATTGGCAGTTTAAAACTGCACACACAGACACAGCAGAGGCAGGTCTGAGCCATGTTTACAGGGCTATTCATGTGGGTGCCACAACCAGTGCTGCAGGCCCACTAGTAGCATTTGATTTACAGACCCTGGGCACCTCTAGTGCACTTTTCTAGGGACTTACCAGTAAATCAAATATGCCAATCATAGAAAAGCCAATTACACATACAATTTACACAGGCGCACTAGCACTTTAGCACTGGTCAACAGTGGTAAAGTGTCCAGAGTATCAAAAACAGCAAAAACAGAGTCCAGCACAGAGTCACAACATGGGAAGCAGAGGCAGAAAAGACAGGTCTAACAGCTGTAATATCTGGGGTAGATAGCAGTGCACGGCAAGGGCACAAGTTATATTTACCATAGGGCATGCATGACAGTTACTTGAAATGACTAACTATAATTGCTGAATTTCTATGGTTTTGTGCGAGTAAATTCAGAACCTAACATTAATGTCCCTGTAACCTTTGGTTTTTAAAGTGAATTTCTATGTTTTTTTAAAATGTGATTTCCTAACTATAACGTCGCTGTAACCTTTGTTTTTTTCCACTGAATTTCTAGAGTTTTTTTATGAAAACTAATTTTAATTACTATACGTAAATCCAACCACCTCGGTCCACTGCCTTCGGCTGCGGGCAGCAGGGGTTGGCCAGAAGCAGCCAAACCCCTATAACCAACCAACCTCACCCTGAGCGCGGCCTTTATGCATGGCTAGGGTTGGCAGCAGGGCCTCTGAGAGAGAGTGTCTCTAGGTGTGAGAGTGAGTGGGAGAGGGTCTATGTGGGTGTGAGAGTAGGTGTGAGAGGGTGTCTCTGGGTGTGAGAGTGGGTGTGTGAGAGTCTGTGTGGATCTGTGAGTGGGTGTGAGAGAGTCTGAGTCACTCTGTGAGTGGGTGCGTGAATGTATCAGTGGGTCTGCGAGTGGATGCATGAGTCTCTGAGTACATCTGTGAGTGAGTGCATGAGTTTCTGAGTGGTCTGTGAGTGGGTGTGTGAGCCTGAGTGGGTCTATGAATGGGTGCATGAATGTCTGAGAGAGTCTGTGAGTGGGTGTTTGAATGTCTGAGTGGATCTGTGAGTGGGTGCACGAGTGCCTAAGTGTGTCTCTGAGTGATTGTGAGTTTCTGTGAGGGTGTGTCAGTAGCTGTGTGACTCGGCCTCAAAGCCTCACCAGCCCTTTTATCCAACAAGAGTCCACAGCTTTGCACAAAATATCTACCCAAGTGGAGTTGTTTCTGCTTCCTTGGGTAAATGCCCAGTATGTATTCTACACTACAGCTGTGCAATGTAGCACAAGGAGCTAGCATCAGTGACCTTGTATGCGTTTTGGCAAGATGCTTGTTCCTGTTGCGTCTTTCTCTAGAATTCTGTGATAATATCAATCTGCTATAAAGAGGCCAATGAGACTACAAAGACGTGAATCTACACCAAACCAGGGTCCTTCCTTTTTACCTATATGAGGTAAGTGCTTCTTTGTTTTGTGGAAATGGCCTCATATTCCTTGACATCAAGAATGCACCACCCAAATCAGTGCCAAACGCACTGGGGTGCCCTTTGGTGAGCTGTCCATCATCCTATCAAAATGCGGGTAAGCCTTTGCATGCTACTAAGAACGACAGTGCCGGGCCAATGGGGCGGATCTTCCAGGTGATTTGCATATTTGCATACTTGTAGCAAAGGGTGAACCATGGACTATAGGGGAATGCGATTTTGGTCCCGGGGAACCCATCCCCTGTGGCGTGACCCTTATTTGACATGGGTGGGGGAGCCGTCCGCCCCCCTCCCTGGGCCGATTTCGACCCTGGGGACCCCATCCCCTGGATCCCGGCCATGTCTCCTGGGTGCACTGGGGTGCACCCAGTGTGCAATGGGACTGCGGGGGAAACTTCAAGGCCCCCGTGGTCCTAGCCAGCTTCCCGCCTCCTGCAGGAGCCAGCATTGTTCTTGCACACAGGGAGATGCTAAACATGCAGCTCCCTGTGTGGAAAGGCAATAGTTGTATCCACAAAGATTCAGGCAGTGAAAGAGATGAACCCTCCGCTTCCAGCGGACGAGAGCACTTTGACAGCTCTCGCCCGCTGGAAGAAGCAGAGTGTCTGCTCTGACTTGGCGGGAGATGTCAAAGCTCCCACCATGTCAGAACAAACAGTTATGTTCTGCGGTGGGCACCCGGGGACATAGCAGGAGCCGGCCTTGGTGGGGGGGGAGGGGGGGGTTGGGGTTAGTCCCCAGGGTCATTATTGGCCCCACAAGGAGTGCTGCGCGGCCCCTCTCCAATCTACTTAGCCCCAGGAAGGTAGTGGTCCCTGGAGACGGGGTCCGTGACAGACATTAATTGCATATTTAGCCCTAGGGAAGGCGAGGTCACTAGGGCTGCGAGGGAGGCCGTACCGGCCTCCCCCATTAAAAATAAATGTTATGCCCGGGGAGGTGGTGGTCCCCGGGGCAAGGGAGGGCCGTGCTGCCACCTCCGGGAGGTGGTGAGGTAGTGGTCCCTGGGGCTAATATAAGCCCTAGGAGGTGGCCCTCTGTGCCTCTCTCATTTTTTAGGCAACCAATACCCCTGCGTCCTGGCCCACCTGTAGGCAAACTAAAACAAAAGTACCGAAGACCACCTTTTTTTTTTTTCAATCACAGAAAAATCAGCTGATCCATCTACTGATATTTCTGAGATTTATTTTATTACAAAAAATGCTTTTTAGAGTTATTTCAAATAACTATAACTCGTGCCCCAAGGTAACCATAACTTGCACCCTCCCGAGGCACTGCTAATGACCCCAGATATTACAGCCCTCATGACATGTTTTAGAACTCTATTGATAATGTCACTGTAACATCTACAGTAAAATTATTGATAATTGTGCAGTGCGAGGGCGCCAGTTATAGTTACCTTAGGGTACGAGTTATAGTTACTTGAAATAACTCTAGCTATAATATCCGAATTTCTATGGTTTTGAATGTTTAAAATGTGACCCTAACTATAACGTCCCTCTAACCTTTGGTTTTTTGAGTGATATGTGTATTTTCATATCTAAACAACCTTATGGTGTTTCGATTCCCCCCAGGTTACCTTATGTGCTAATCTTATCACCGCCTTCTTAGTGTTCCTTAATTGCCACTGATTACTAATGTATTCTAGCTTCTACCAGGGGCAGCTCCTCCATTAGGGCAGAGGAGGGTTGCGCCCCCCACCAACCAGCAGCGGCAGCTGCAAAACCTTTACAAAGGGACGGTGCCATGGGGATGATGACTAGTGAGGGGGGGTGGGCGCATGTGTGTTTGGCTGGCCATCTCAGGTCGGCCAAACACACATGCGCAGTAGGCTCTCTCCAGCCCAGCAGCACAGTTGCCGGGCTGGAGAAGGCATGCACAGGCTCCCAGTCTGCCAGAGCAGCATCAGGATTGGTCGCAGGCCAGGCTGGGAGCCTGTGCCTGCAGCGATGAAGCAGAGGAGACGAGCATCCGCGTTCAGGGAAGTGGGTTTTTATTTTATTTTTAAAAAAGGTCATTTTTTTATTCACCTCCTCCCCTTTCGTGACCCACGAGCCGCGACTGGCTTCTACGCGTCTTAGTTAATGTGTCAATGTACGCCATTAAATACAAATGCCACATATCCACCTGCTCTTCTTGTTGCACATATTTTTACATACCAGTGCCACAGTTTTGACGGGGGACAAAAGTCTTCTTTCTTCAAACTTAACTTTTATTTTAAAGTGTCCTGTCGGCCCCATGGGCTACATTAAGCACTATTAAATAAATAAATTAAATAAAGACACGTGAAGGGGCGCATCTCCGACATAAGTTAAAGCAGGACCAGCATAAACCACGTCACAAAATGGCCCATGTCCACGGTTTATATTAGCACGGGGCAGCCAAACGCAGAAATCCGAGACCGGGGATAGCGCAGCAAAAATAAGCTTAGGGATAAGGCACAGCAGCAAAATAAGCCAAGGCATGCTTACAAGGCTTACAGCCGGTCTGCTATCGATCAATGTCTGCTCTGCTATCCATCAATGTCTCGATGCACTGCGCCCTACCGGGCTGACGGCCTCCTCTGCGCCAGCTCAGCGTGGACCAGTGGAGAGTGAACGGTGAGGTCACGCGTGCGCCAGTCACAGTCAGGAGCTGTAGGCATCGAAAGGCCTGGCCAGTGACGAAAACAAAACCCTTACAATAACGCGACAATGGTATTTTCTAACTGATATAACAACCATGAAATCACAAGCCACTGTCAGCTAGTCTTCTATGATGCCCTGGTTGTCATTAGTCACAGTGAAACAGCGGAAAGATACAGCACGCGGGGTTGGAAACCTGAATAAGGAACCAAGCCCAGGGCTTGAAAAAAATAAAGCAAAACATGTAATGAGGCACATAAAATCATTCAAAGGCAAACAAAAATGCCCCAGGCATTCCATTCCTTAGAAGTACCTTGGAAATATCAAGATATTTGGATCAAAGTCTTGACAAAGACCTCAATGAATAGAGTCCCCTATAGAGTCCAAAAAGCATTGAGGAAAAACTAGTTGTGCGGTTGCTAAATATAGTACTGCTCGTTAAGTGAATTTGGAGCGATATTACATTTCCATTAAAACATTATTTGCATAAAGACAAAGTTCCCCACACCTGCTGGACAAATATAATGAAAACACCGAGTGAACACCAGTCATCCAGTATCACTACAAGATGTTTTTAAACTTGTAAGTTTTGTACATCTAATGCCTAATACAGTGTGATATATTTTGAATAGTACGAAACAAGATGGTTGCATGAAAAGTCATAATGTTGAGACTGAATAACACTTATGTAAAAAAGAAAAATTTGTATACAAATATGAAAATAATAAATATCTTCAAAAAGGCTTAACATAGCAAGAACTTGGGGTGTGCTTTTAAGAAACAAAGCAATTAAAAAAATGTAGTGGACGCACAAATAAATTCCTGTGTGTTCACGACTTGCTAAATTGGCATGCTTGATGGACAATTGGGGGCTGATTATTAGAGGAACTGGCCCTCTGCCACTTCAGACCGCTGAGGAGACCTGACCTATCAACACCACAGTGCTTTGAACTGTATGAAAAGGGTAGTAAATGGGAAAACACGCTAGATCACCAAATAAGGGCCTCAACCTAATGGGTGAGTAGGTTCAATACACAGTAACCCCAACATGTCTAGGGTGAGTGCTGACACCAATTCCTTGAAGGAAAGCTACATACATAACTAAAAGGATCCTGGTAGCAGTATCCTGTCAGTCTTTTAATGTAGTTAGCGTTCTGTAAAGTGGCAGCTTCTTCCCTCAAAAGACAAAAAAGACAATATCTTTGGCTGCCCTGAGGTGGGAAGGAAATCACAGGGCACAGGAGATAAGGTATCAAAAACTGTAATAAAGTAGGGATATCAAATGAGATCCTTTGCTTACTAGTCTACATCCCTGTGAATATATACGTCACTGTCAAATGTCTTAGCTCCCCAAATTCAGCAAATATATGGTGTGACCCCATGATTGATTCCCGAAAGTCTGGGTTGGCTCATCACTTATAAAAGGTCCATGCTTTGTATTTAGCTGTACCCACTTTTATCCCAACACTCAAGGACTTTTGCACCCAAAATAATGTTTTTTGATTGTACTACTAAATATCGACATGAAGAATGTTGTTTCAATAATATTGTTTCAAGAATATTGAGGACAGAATATCAAGGGGCAAAATACTGAAAGGTAAGTGTATTAGGGAAGCATAATTTACTATTACTAACTCCACATCTACGTACTTTAAAGATATATGTAACATATGCATACATACATATATGTGGAGCTAGGTATGGAAAATCTAGACTTACCCGTCTATAGTTTGTCCTTGATATTTAGTACTCTTGCTATTTTGACTTCGATACTTAGGGGGTCATTACGACCCTGGCGGAACAAGTCCGCCAGGGCCGTGGGACGCGGTGGCACCGCCGACAGGCCGGCGGTGCCCCGCGGGGCATTCTGACCGCGGCGGCTTAGCCGCGGTCAGTAAAGGGAAACCGGCGGTCTCCCGCCGGTTTCCCGCTGCCCCAAAGGAATCCTCCAAGCCGGCGCAGCATGCTGCGCCGGCATGGGGATTCCGACTCCCCCTCCCGCCATCCAGTTCCTGGCGGTTCTCCCGCCGGGAACCGGATGGCGGGAGGGGGAGTCGCGGGGCCCCTGGGGGCCCCTGCCGTGCCCATGCCTATGGCATGGGCACGGCAGGGGCCCCCGTAAGAGGGCCCCTAAAAGTATTTCATACGCGACGGGTGCAACTGCACCCGTTGCACCTTCCCACTCCGCCGGCTCTATTACGAGCCGGCGTCATCGTGGGAAGGGAGTTTTCCCCTGGGCTGGCGGGCGGTCTTGTGAAGACCGCCCGCCAGCCCAGGGGAAAACTCGGAATACCCTCCGCGGTCTTACGACCGCGGAGCGGTATTTCGGAGGGGGGAAGCCTGGCGGGCGGCCTCCGCCGCCCGCCAGGCTCGGAATGAGGGCCTTAGTATGCACACCAGGTTTTTTGTGGGTTGGGGGGGGAAATGAAATGCAGTTCCTGAACCCCCAGAAGCCAGGATTAAGTACTAGAATGGTTACAGTTATCTTCGCAGGTCACTACATGTACTATTGTCTGACTTAAGCACAGTATGCATACTCCTACCACACCACCTTTGTAAACAAGGATTCGCACTTAGCCTCATTGCTTCTTTACAGTGAACAGGACAGGGGAGGGTAGATAAGAGATTACAAGACTATGCATCTCAGCACTGTATTTTCTTTGACTTTTTAATATTTCTTTATTTGGTTTCAATTATGAACATCATACAGGTCGGTAATGTGGGTCAGTATCCGACCTATGACAATACACGTGGTAAACAATAACATGAGTACACCACATTAACTTCTACATACTCCGCTTGTCAGTCTGCCAGCTGTCACGCCACTTTGTAATTAGTATGAGGACCGTGATTGTGTTGTGAGCGGGGGCCCCCCAAGCATGAAATAGTCCTAGTGAGAATGTGGAGTATGAACTGAGGGGCAACATAACTATTGCTGGGGGTGAATCTTGTACTGTCAAGGAGTAGAGGTAACTGTCTATGCTTTTGACTTTGCAGTTATAAATGCTCAAAGTATCACAGAATTATATATTTCAGCTTTGGTGAACCCAGTTTGGAACCAGCCATATGCAAATCAGTCTTGACCCCATTCCTCACGGGAACAGTCCACTTAGAACTGCCAGGCCAGGTCCTCCCTGGACCGGAAACAAGCATCCTGGGATCGGTTTCAGGGTATCACCCTTCATCAGCCAGGCTAGGTTAAATCCAGTGGGGCACAGTGAGCACGGCTTGCTATGCCACCAGATTCAAGCTAGCCTGGCTGATGAAGGGTGATACCCTGAAACTGGTCCCAGGATGCTTGTTTCTGGTTCAGGTAGGAACTGGCATGGCAGTTTGGGCTGGGCTGTTCCCATGAGGAACAGGGTCAAGTCTGATTTGCATATGGCTGGGTCCAAACTGGAATGGCATTGGAAGCAAAAAAAACGATGGATTAAACCCAGCTCAGAGACTACAGGTGAGAGTTTGCATTGTTCAGCACTCCGTCCATCATCCTTTTGTGTTGCATTTTGAAACCTAGTTCTACCACAGACCCCACATTGTCCTAGTGAAGAAAAACTCCCTGTTGGGATATGTTTCACAGTCCAGTACGGTGATGTAAACAGGCTTGCCGTAAGAGTTAATTGGCTTACATTCAATAGCTAGGCTAATGCCACAAGGTAACCCCAGATAAAATGTGAGGTATTATATATAACAGCATAATCAGACAACAATACAGTTAAAGAACATTGGCCCTGATGTATGAAAAAATAAAGTTGGAAAGTTGGTTTGCAACACTAAATATGGTACTAGTGAATTACAAAGAATCAGTAATGGTCTTTTTTGCGGGTGTGGATTGGCCCAAAGCCAGTAATCCTGCTCAAGAGAACTGCCCCCCACCCTACAAGTCTCAACTGAATGGGGGGCACCCACACTGACTGCCTGAAACCTAGGGAGGCTTGGATGAGTGGGCACGGGTGGTTCCTGCAGAGACTGGCGCTGATGACGGTGTGAAAAAAAGAAAATGGCGGACGCCCGCTCTAAACAAGAGAACGCTGGGACTGCAGTAGTGACAGCAGCTACAGGAGAGAAGTGCAGAGCAGGGCTGCAGTGCAGGGGAGTTCCACCTAGCAGCATCAGTGAGAGGAATGGTGCGGATGTCAAGTGGGAGCTGCATGATGGGCAGGGTCACCTTGGACAGTGGAGGTGGAACACTTCAGACCAGGGAGGAGGGGTGGCTCCAACAGCGGATATATAGAGAGGCCATGAAACGGTGTAACTTGAGGGGCAGAGACCCTCCCTTCCCTGCCTCTCGCCCTCTCTTTCTTCTTCTGCCTCAAGAGCTCCCTGCATCTATACCCTGATGCCCACCTGGCGAGAGGTAATGAACCGGTGACAAGCGGGCTTCAAATTCTTGGGCTGAGTAGGGCACACGGCAAGAGGAACGGAGGGAACGTTGGGACACTGCAATGGAGTGACCCCCAATTTGCTGTTCGACCCAGGGTTCCAGATACAGAAGACACTCTGAAGCGGACCCTCCCACCCCCTCATTGTGCAGAGAAACAGGGACCTGAGCAGTGGGAGACAGGACGGTGAGAGACACTGTGAGCTGTGACACCTGCAGGGTTCGGGAGAGACACTACGCCCTTCTCCGACTTCCTTTTTGACATACATTGCACCTGCCCAATGGACCTCTGTTTACCTGGGCGTGGACAACCTAAGTACAGGGCGAGCGCCGGCTGGAGGGTGGACGCCTGAATACATGGTGACTAGTGTGCCAGATACGCAGGAGAGGAGATGGGAACGGCCCGCATAGCTACACTGAAACCACAGGGATCAGGAGTAGCCAAGGAAATGGACAGCACGCTAGTGGGAGAAAAGCCAGGGGCCTCATTGTCAGCTCACGCGGCAAAGATACTAGCGGTGATCAAGGAAACCAAAGTGTCATTGGAGACTCTAATAGCGACAGTGGCCAATGAAGTGGGGATCCTTAGAAATGGGGAAACAGCCTTTACAACGCAGGCTGAGCCACGCATGCTGATTCCACACAAGCAAAATAATGCTTTCCTAAACCACACATCTGCTTAACTATGCATGTGCGTGGTTAAGGCAGACAGCGGTCTAGCCATGCGGATGGGGGGAGGAGGAACAGGAAGGATCTGGAGAGGAAGCTCCGGATGCAGCCAGGTAAGAGGGGATGGGTTGGGGGGGTAGAATTTAGGGGTGGGGTGGTTTTAGGGCTCAGAGCGGGGGAGGGAGTTAGGGTAGTTTTTTTGGCATGGCAGGGCTTTAGGGCTCAGAATGTGTGTGTGGGGGGGGGAGGGAATCGGGGTAGTTTTAAGGGCTGGGGCCGGGTTTTAGGGCCCAGAGCAGGGAGAGGTAGTTTTCAGGGTTGGGAGTCAGTTTTAGGCCTCAGGATAGGGGGTTGGGGTGAGGGTAGGTATTAGCAGGGGACAGGGTTTTGGATTTTAGGCCTCACAGCAGAGAGAGCATAAGGGGTAGTTTTTACGTCAGGGCAGGGTAGTTTTAAGGGCAGGGTGGGGTTGGTTTTAGGTCTTAGGGTGGGAGGGAGTCAGTGTAGTTTTAAGGTCGGTTTTAGGGCAGTGGGAGTGAAAGGGCAGTTTTAAAGGCTGGGGCCGGGTTTTAGGGCAGAAGGGGGGAAGGGGCAGTTTTAAAGACTGGGTCAGGTTTTAGGGTTCAGAGCGGGGGAAGGGGCAGTTTTTATTTGTGGGGGGTCAGTTTTAGGGCTCAGGGCTGGGGGCCTGGGGTCGGGTAGTTTTTGGCAGGGTGCAGGGTTTTAGGCCTCAGGGCGGGGTAGAGGAATAGAAGTTTTAAGGGCTGGGGCCGGGTTTTAGGGCTCAGGGTAGGGGAAGGGGCAGTTTTAAGGGCTGGAGTGAGGTGGATTGCAGGGCTGGGTATCGGGTGTTAAGGTGGGGGTGGGCTGCGGTGTGCATTTTACCACGCATATTTCTTTAGCATTCATTGTAAAGGCATGCATGCTAAAGGCATGCGTTGCAAAGACGGGTCATGGTTCAGACCACATTGTTTAAGCACATGTGGTTTAGGCATGCATGGTTGTATCATACAACCATGTTCAGAGGAAACTGTCAACACGTGTGAAAGAGAGAGAGAGAGAGAGAGAGACAGTTGTTGACAATCCATCCAACAGTTTAAGACCTTACACAAAAATGCATCAATATGACGCAGAAGATCAAGACACTAGCGGAGCACCTGGATGATGCCAAGGGAGGCCACGGAGGCACAATGTGACTGGTAAGAGTCCCCGAAAAGGCAGAGGGCCACAACATACAATTGTCGAGTAACAGTTGGGTGGTACAGTGATGCAGGGATGTCCGTCACGTTTCTTCTCGGTAGACTGAGTGCATAGAATCTCAGGAAGGGTGCCAGCATCAGAGGCAATGCCTAAGCCGATCCCAGTTTGCCTGATGAACTTTAGAGACAGGTACAATACTCTGCAACTATTGCACACACAAGGCCCTTGGCGAATTGATGGAAACTAAGTCAATATCTACCTAGATTACACCACCCTAGTGCAGAAACAAAGGGCATCCTTTGTGCCAGTAAAGAGAGTGATGAGACAGGTGAATATTAAATATGAAATCTACTTCCCTGCAAAACCAAGCATCGTCCCCAAAGACAAAAAGTACTTTTTTGGTTTGTCGCAAGCGACCTGGCTTGAGCAGGAAGCACTGCAGCCGGAGGCAGATGCCCAACCACACCCTGACACCAGATGGCAGAAGATTCCACACAAGAAACAGAATAGGACCAACAACAAGGCCTTCCCGACCAAGGCATAAATCTGTGTGCAACAAGCAAAAACGGTTCTGGAGGTCAGGCAGTGCAGCACAGTTCTAGATCACAATAAGTGGCGTGGCCTGGCCTGAGAGGATGAGAAAAGTGGATCCAACGCCACAGGATCAGAGCTGGCTACTGAGGAGGAGAGATTGCCAGTGGTCACCCCGATGACAGCGGAACTCATTGTCTGACCTTGCCGACACAGATCCAGCAGTGCTGCCTGTAAGGAGTGCGTATGGTGGGAAATGTGGGACCCTCCCCCACACCAGGGGCAGTGCACAAGGAAATAAGCTTCAAGGGTACTGGAAGGGGGTCCGACATGGCAGGACAGGTATTGTGCAGGGGGACTAGGCTGCAGTATGCTTGGGTGTGCACATGATTGGAGGAACTAGGCCGGACATCAGCACCCCCTGCAAGAGCTGCACTATTGCTTTAGCTAATGTTAAGTTCGGTTTGGGATAAAACACACAAAGAATTGGGGAGGTGGTCCTTTTTATGATCACAGTTTCGTAAGGTGGGGTGGTAGGAAATTACAAGGGGAACTTCTGACGCATGCACACATGGCAGATTAAACACGACCAACAGTCATAGCCATACACAACAGGGACTGGGGAGGTGTTTGGAAGGAACTCAGGACAGATGCTTCAGAGACAACACTTGACCTTTCTAATGTGGCAGGTCAATGGTGTAGGGAATAGAATCAAGAGAGGCCTGGTTACTAAAGTGCTCTCCTGATATAAAGCGGATGTACTCGTCCTCCAGGAGACCCACATGACAGATGACCACCAGGGCTGCTTGGGACGGGCAGATTTAACGTGGCCTGTCATGCGCAATACACCTCCGGATCGAGGGCCATGGTAATCCTGATTAAAAAAAAAAAAGTCTGCCATTCCATAGTATATGCACGTGGTCCGACTCACTGGGCGCTACACAACAGTACAGGGGGAATGGGAGGGGATTACGATCATACTAATGAATGCATACTCCCCACCACGGCTGCAGTGAGGTGTAGTCAAAGTCCTAGGATGTCTACCAACAGAAATGCCACAGGCTTTCACAAAACTGGGTGGCAACGTCTCTTTAGTCCTAGACACAAACATGGATAGGATGAGTGCCAGGCCAGAAGGTGAGGCAACGATTGGGAAATTGGCAGGGTTTAAGCAGGCGTTAAGACTGGGAGACATCCAGCATATACGACAGACAGGAGCGAGGATACTCATGCCTGTGATATGCTGTTAAGGCTGGACTGCTTTCTTACCTCACTTGAGACAATGCATAGATTCTCAGAGTCCAAATACCAAGCAAGAGATATCGCAGACCATTCCCCCTTCTTCTCACGCTTAACACGAACAGACCACTAGGACAAAGGACATGGAGGATGGTGACATTGCGCCTCTGGAATGTCAAGGAGGTGAAACGCCTGAATAAAGCCACACAATACTACTTAAAACAAAACATAGGGTCAGTGCAGAGCACACATACATTATGAAAGGCATACAAGGACACAATTAGAGGCACAATTATCTCTGATGAGGTGAGAGATAGGAGGGAGCGACAAACACCCACACATCTCAGCACAAAACGTGTCACGATTGGAGGCCAAGTAGAGCAAGACTCCGATGCCTCAACTAAGGAGACATATTGATTCTACACGGGAAGACTACAGGGAGGTAGCGAGAGATGAGGTAAAAACCTCTTACCTCGTCAGAGAGAAGAGGATATATAAAGCGGGAGGGTGGGAAGCTACTAGTGTGGTTGGAGAGATGGAAGCAGGAGGGATGCACATCAGGGAGATTATGCTGGAGAATGGGGACAGAGTGAGAGGTAGTAGAGAGAATGTGGAGGTCTTTGTGGACTACGCGACAGATTTTTATAAATCCAAACTAACTGTACCCACAGCAGAAGTGTAATTTGAAAGGGAATGTCTTGCAAAGCGAATGAACAGAATGCGGACTCAGGAGCTGGACACAGATCTAATCAAGGAATTAATTGCCCTGGTGCTCGCACTAATACAGGCAGGGAAGGCACAGGGCCCGAATGGGCTACCAGTGGAATTTTTCCAGAAAGTAGCTTGGGGAGTGGTCGCGCCACTGCATGCAATGTATGAGGAAGCGTACAGGACTGGGGAACCTATCCACAGACCTTTGCACAGCTACCATAGTACTCACCCTGAAACGGAGGAGGCCCGAAGGTCAATGTGGTTTATACAGGCTGATATTCCTGCTAAACGCAGACAGTAAGGCCCTGGCGAAAGAACTGGCAAATTGGCTACACACAGTGGTAACCAAACGTATCCACTCAGAGGAAACGGGATTCATTCCATATCCTTTAACCAGGCTAAACCTGCAGAGACTTCAAAATACGTTGAGCACTGCCGGAAATCTGCTGGAGCCATGGGTCATTATATCGCTGGATGCATACCAATAAGGCCTTTAATTTGGTCGAATGGCCTTTCTTGTTTGCAATGTTGGAAAGAATGGGTTTTGGGACCAGGTACATCAGTTGGGTATGGTTGCTTTATACAGGACCAATAGCCAGAGTGAAGCTTAATGGACACGTCCCTGGAATTCTGCATGGACAGGGGAACTTGGCAAAGGTGCCCCTTGTCGCCGATGCTCCTCGCCTTGGCGGTGGAGGATTTGGCAGAATAGGTGAGACTGGACGCTCAAATATGGGGCTGGGCAGGAGACAGGAGCTGGGAGGAACATATATGGCTATACGCTGATGATATCCTTCTATACCTAGCCAGTACAGACCAGATCGCTGCACAGGCTGCAAGATATATTCCAGATACCGGGGAGGTTCTTGTATTTACCATTAATTAGGCGAAGTTACTGCTATACCCAATGAGGAGATGGAAGAAGGGCAGATACGGAATTGCTGCTTCCACTCAGGGTAGAACATCATAGGTTTAAATAACTGAGCATATGGGTCTCAAGGTAGGCTGAGCCCCATTTTGAGCCAAAATTGAAGCCGCTGACTTCCGCCCTGGAGAGGGATGTGAAACACTGGTGCAGGCTGCCACTTTTCATTCAGGGGTCAGAACGAATAGGTTTAAAATGACTGTTCTATTGCATTACTCTATATCCTGCAAAACAGTCCATACATGATCCCTGAGGCATTCTTTGCCAAGATATATGCGCAACTGTGGACACTCCAGACGGCGAGGGGCTATTCCAGCTGTAGCTTTAACAGTGCCTGAGCGCTCCAAGTATGACAGCGGCATAGCACTCCCACAAGTTAGGAAATATTATGAGGCATCCCAGGTCAGTGTGGTTAATGACTGGGTGTATGCGGAATGGGATGACCTAGGATTCTGTATGGCGAGACTGGGCTTGGGCAACAACACTTATCTGCACACCTTGTATGGGGGAGAAAGGGTCCCAAGGGCACAACCAGTGACGTGAACGGTAGTCCATGTGTGGAGACGGCTAAAAAGGGAAATTAAGTGGGATAAAAGGCGAACACAAAGACACCACTATAGGAAGGAGCAGGGCATACTGCAGGTATTCCAGAGGTGAAATTGGGATCCCGCACTGGCTAAGGTGTTGGATGCGAATGGTGTAGTCCACTTCGAACACCTGTGAAGGGAATATCAACTGTCTATGACGCAGTGGCTCAAATATAGACAGTTGAGGCATGCGCTGCAGGTTCATATATCCAGGAAGGGAGAGACCCAGGAAGAGTCACCATTGGAACTGGGTTTGTTGAATGGTCGTGTCCACATGAAGACAAAGTTGTTGACATACAGAACTCTCATGAGAAATACGCAGGGGATGCTAGGGAAGGATATTGCACATTCCATTTTTCAGGGATTTTAGAATTTTCTGGCTGCAATGCAAAAAAGAATTAATACTCATTGCATTTCCAAGTATCCCTGCTGAGTTGGAAGCTAAAAAAATCCAATTCTATGCTGCCACTCATTTTCCACTAGTGATTGGATGTGTAGATGGTACGGATGTTCTAATATGCCAGTCCCCTGACAACACAGTAGTTGTATCACACTAGAAAGAGTTACCAGTTTTTAAATATTAATGCATAATGCAATGCCACATGCCTAATCACAGGCCTAGTTGCGGATACCCAGGAAGCACTCATAAAGCTTATAACTTTAGATACTGTGGACTACATGGGCGACTAGGAGGAGGAGAGCTTGGTGAGGCATGGTTGTTAGGTAAATGTTATTTTTACGGAACACTTGTGTTAAATGTGGGTCTCGATAGATTTCTAGAACAAATTTGTTCAATATCAGGTGATGTGATATGCACTGCGAACATAGATAATGACTCCATACTTTAATCTTGAAACATCTAGACAAATGAGGAACAATGCTGCTCATAAATGAGGAGCATTATAGAGCGGACATTTGGCTTCCTGAAAGGCAAATCCTTCATGTGCAGAAAAGTGGGAGTGCCCCAGAATGTGATCAAGCGATGAGTACCATCATAGGAAACTGTACATTGTTGCATAATTTAGCCATCATAAAAATACTTCCCATGGACGATGCGAGTAATTAAACTGATAAAGAGGATGTTAACAATACTTCTCGAATACCACCCCGCAGGACATGATGCTGAAAGAGCTGACGAGGGATGTGCACACAGGGATGACATCACTTACAACTACTTTCAAGGTACACATCACATACATAATTGCAAAGAAACATTAAAAAGTAAAGATTAGTACACAAAATGTTGTGTTTATTCAGAGATATATCTGAAGATAAAGAACAGTGTGAAAATGTTTTTTGTTTAACTGAAAAGTATCTGTATTTCTATTTGCACCTTTGACATCCAGTAGTTGGTCTTTGTGTGGAACCCTACATAGCCCTTCCCTGCCCTTCTTCTCTGGATTCTAGTGCACCCTGACATTGCAGGCTCGCAAATGGAAGTATTGCTCACACTTGAGCCACCTTCAGTTTCTCTGGCCGACCTTGCTGCCATAATTCCTATTTTAGCAGTCTGCATTTCCTATAAATGTTTCCTTCTTGCGCTAGTTGTCTTGCTACATCACCACTGTGGTGGACAATTTCTGTCTGCATGTTAGCACTTCGCTCTCTGACATAGTGGAATTGGTTGTAGTCAACCTTTCAAAATAGCGTCCAAATGTTCGGAGGTGATTGTTCGTGTGTGCTGCAGAATCTTAAGCCATTTGTGGAGACATGCTTTATAGACACTGTTGATTCTTCAAAGTCAGAATTAATGGCTGCATTACTTTCCACTGCTCTATTAATTTGGATACCCGTCTGCCCAGTTCAGAGGTAGCCTGTTTTGCTTTCTTTTAATTTTCAAGACTGAGTCCCCACAAAAGGGAATTGTGCTGAAATAGGGGTGGTTTTCAGGACTTACTCAATACTGGACCTTAAAATAAGCCATAAATTATTTTTGTTCCCGTAAGATAGCAAGATGTTCTGTATGATCTACTATCATAGTGCAGTGCTAATTGTACTTGGGTCTCCTAGGGCAGGGGTGGTGTTCTGCCTGTGGTGGGCTATCTGCCTCTGTAGGAAATGTAATCACTGTGTCAGCAGTTTCCGCTTCTGTGTGACAGGAAGATTCCCCAGCATCATAGTTTCTGGTAAGGTCGAATGACAAGGTTGAGCTGCTGTAGGTAAAAACATAGTGGAAATATTGGTAGAATATTTGTGTTTATATTGAAATATTTTTAGTATTTATGTCAATGTGAACAGTTTTGTTTCATAAGAAAGTAACAATTACAAGTAAGTAATAAATGTAGAATTTACAATATTATTTAGATAGGCCCTCAAGATCATAGTGTTAAAATACTACTTTTAATGTAAGGACTGTCTTATGCACATGGCCTCCACTACGCATAATGCATTGTATGAATCACTTTGAAAACATGACAATGATAAATTAAAAACTATGAAAGCTGACCTTAAATTACCACAAATTTAGGATACTTGCTAAATAAACATTATGTTATCACATCTGTAGACTTATTCTATTTGCAGTTATTACTTTTATTTGTAAAAGTTATTACCCTTATATTCTATTAATTTATATTGACATGAGTATATTATAATGAACGGACCTGGAGCATCATATGCAGGGGCTGGCGTGTTAACACTGGAACACCAGTGATGGAGTCAGGCTGGAAGGCGGTCTCTACTAATTCATCTAAAAGGGTAGACACAGGCTCTGTACTTGGTACCTCCTGAAACATTCTTCCTTCTTAAGGATACCTACCCCTTGGTGCTGGAATGCTGCGCGTATCACTGCTTCTTAATTTCTTCAAAAAACTGTTTGGTGACACCAACAGCGTTTATCAGTTGCTATATAATTGTCCTAATTTGTTTTTATTGCCTCAGGAACAGACATGGAAGAGTTCCCAAACAGTTTTCTATTTCAGGGACACAATCCTCCACATGAGTTTCTAGCTTTTGTCACTAAATTTGCCCTTGCTCTTCCTACCAACTTTGTCTTGTGGCTCCTAGCTGGATATGGTGGATTGAATTACTTCTATGAGCTGCTGAAAGTAAAACTACTTCCCGAAATGGGTTGCGACTCATACCAATTTGCGATTCTGTATTTAAAAATAGTGAATGGTTAAGAGAACATACCTACATCATATTTAGTAATTCCTAATTTGCGATTCTGTATTTGTGGCTATTTAGTTATCATTAATAGAAGCCAAACAGAACTCTCTAATATATCCCTCACTACACAGAACCCATTTAATGTTTCTAAGTCAGACACACTTTGTGAAAGGGTAGCTATCTCGCTTAAGTTACACCTGGAAAATGAAGGTGCAGTGCCACTCCCTGATTGACACTGATCTTGAGGTATTCTCAGAGGGTGGTTCCTGTACCAAGATCAGCTGAAGACACCCTTCCAAAGACTGAGGTCGCCCAGTGACAGCAGTGAGGCCCAAGTTGTGGTGAAGGTGCTTTATTCCAAGATCTTCCCAAGCTGAACCCTTAAAAAGTTAAAAATCTGCACATGATAGGATGAGTTTGCAATCATTCATATTTATTAACTCAAGCCTACTTATATTCTGGCATTAAGGTGATAGAGAAGAGAGCTGTCTGCCTGACACAACATGCAGGCAAGTGGACGATTTCCCACAGTTACAAACTGAACAGTGTGAAAAGCATCTAACAGGTAATAACCGTAGACTTCTCACTTCCATGCACAAAGAAAATGGGTTGTGCATCTGAAAATTAGGTTTGATAAAAGAACTTGAATAAAAGAGATGCGTTACTCCCTACGCTTGGTGATATCTTGCCTTTTGACCAATAACAGAGACCGTATTAGAGCTATTGAATGTTACGTTAAGAAATTTAAAGGGCACTAATGTTACTTATGCTGGCATCTGGCACTGGGTAAAAGTCCACAGAATAAAGCACAACAACAAGTAGTATTAAATAAAGTATACAGACACAGATTTTTAAGGCCTCGGCGAATGATAGTGGCTCATGTGTGACTCACAAGGACTGAGGAAGGTTATTTCAGAATCAAGCAGCCTCAACTGAATAGGCTCTGGTTTCCATATGTTCCTATCCAAACTTTGGAATAACCACCAGATTTGCAACAGCAGAACGCAATAGGCATCTAGGAGGATAAAGCTCGAACTTCTGCCAGTGATATAACCACAAAGGGCCTTAGGCACACAGCAGAGAGCTTAAAATATTATCCACTTGGGCAGAAGCAGCAAATGTAGTGCATCTAGAGTGCCTGATGTGGAGGGAAGGCAAGAATGTTGTAAGGTTAGTCTGGCAGCAACAGCTCGAATAAGGTAAACCCCAAAATAATGAGTTACAATAATCCAGACTACGTAGGATGGTCGACTGTACTAACCGAGGGTAAATTTGAGCAGGAATTTTGCGTAACAAAGCCGGAGGATGACAAATTATTGACAAGACTAGCTAGGGAAAACTTATCATCCAGATGGAAACCCAAGTTCCAAACAAAGGCCGAATGGAGAGGTGTGGAGTCCCAAGATGTCTGCGAGAAGTCTGAGAGAAACACACATAAAGAACTGTTGTGGGAGCAGTACAAGATCTCCGTTTTGTCACCTCTGAACTTCAAGGAATATTGTAGGAACCAAGAGATAATATTATGCATTAACGGAATGCATCTAAGACATGAGGCACTGTATTTTTGATTGACATAATCAACCACGTCATCTGCATATTTCACAAACTTTACTCCCTGAAATGTATTCAGCTGAGCTTAACATTATAAGCAGAGATGAAACGAAGTCAGGATCACAGACGATCCTTGAGGAACACTGAAAAAACGATCAAATCTTACTGATAAGGTGGAAGATAACCTACCGGAGATCTATTTCAAGGCTTTCCCTCTTATGTCTGCTTCTGTCAGCAGGGGTGTGGAATTCCTCTCGCCCAATGCCCATACTGTTTGGTGTCGAGGGAAAGAAGTTCGTATTTTTTTGTCCTTTGCCATCTGCATCACAGACCCTTTGGCTGGCAGCTCACAGTACCACGTTATGAATCTGTGAAACAGCATGGTCTGCAATTAAGGTAAGTTCTGAATCCCTTATGTTCAAGCGTTCAAACTTGGTTTATGGTTTATTAATGCAAAGTCTTCATTAAAACGGAGATAGATTTAGGGAAATGCTGTGATCAGAGCTTACATTATTGACAGTGATTCCAGAATAAAATTGTGTTCACACTTTTGCAAAGATTAACAATTTGAGGGTACCTATAATGGCCCCATAAAGCTCTCTGATTAGATACAAATACAGAAGCTTGAAAGCACGATTTAATTTTATTTGTTTTCAAAATAGCACACAAAATATAGCAACTAGAAGAGAAACGTTTTAGTAAAGTGTGCACATTTAGGTGCCATTTGAGGCATCATTTTATTGAAGCATGTTGGACACATGGTAGAAGATCAAAAAAATATCCATAATGGAAAATAAATGTGAATCGAGTGTCACAAGATTATGTGGAAAGTGAAAATAAACAAGCACTGGCAAGAACAAAAGGTCTGGCATGGTTGCCTGCCTTTTGGTTTTGTCAATGGGTACTTTGTTTTGACATGGTTTTTGTACAGCTGTATTCTATGTTTGAGCAGCCAGACTCTCAGCAATGTAACAAAAACACTGGCTAAACAGAAAAATAATTTTGGTCTCAAAAAATATATACTGTCATAGTAGTCCCTGTCAGTGAAGCAAACTACTTTGTGTGCTGATGTGCTCCTTGTGAAAGAGTAGAATGCCATCACTCATAGTGATGTTAGCCATATATATATATATATATATATATATATATATATATATATGTGTGTGTACTGAAGAAAACAAAGGTTGCAAGAATGTTATAGTTAGGTTCCCATTTTACACACATAAAACCATAGAAATTCAGCAGTTATAGTTATACTTATCTGAAGAAACTATAACTTGTACCCTGAGGTAACTATAACTCGCAAGTATATAAATATATATATATATATATATATATATATATACACACACACACGTATTTCTATAAACAAATTTTGATAAAAACAAAAGGTCTTGGCTAACACCATGAATAATAATTAGGGCCCAATTAGTAAATAAAGTCACAAAAGTTCATCCCATGGCATATATCTTTCCATTAGTGCAGATTTACTACTTTCGTGAACTTACAGAAGTAGGCCTGGAACAATAATCCTAGAAAATGCTTGTGAACTGCATTTTAGTGTGAGCAGATATAAATGTGTATGTTTGTCATCTGAAAACTGGTGAATATTTGCTGCTTCATTTTCCCTACAATCCCCATTTCCCCTACTGTGGAAAAAGTTTTAACTTTGTCCATGTTGGGAATACATTTCCAACCTTTCCCCGTTTGGGAAGAGATCAGAGAAGATTTGGTGAAAAGTCCTAAACATTAAAATTTGTAGTGTGCACAGACTCAAAAGGGCATTCCAACCTTGAAGCCACCACTTGTTTCTACTTTTAGCCCCAGTATGTGGATTCACTGAAAGGTGGTGAAATCCGGACATTGCTAGAATCCAAACACTGCCACAACAGAGGTTCTATTATCAGAATTCCAATATAATGAGAACGGTGCTATAATTTGTCACCTCAGTGCATGGCACCAATGAGACAAGTGGATTTCTTTTTACAGGACAAATTGATTTATGAAGCATTCCATCCAATGGGCAAACATATTTGATAAGATTCTGCCAACATTCTTAAGTCATCCAAGACAAAGACTAGTTTGGTTTCAGTGCCATGGGAAAGGTGAATGCCTGGTTGAACAGGGTCAAGTAGTAGTTGTTGAATGAAGCCCGACATCTGTCTGTTAACGTGTTTTTCCATGATTTCAGTGGAAATTGCAATAATGATATGTGACAAAATTTCCTCAAAACAAACAGTTCAGCAGTGGGCTATTTCAATAAAGGAATCACTGGTGCCCTTTCCCAACCATCTGGCACTAAGGTGTAGTGTGGTCAATTTTAGGTATCCTTTGCGCGTTAGCTTCAGGCGTTAGGCCTTTGTGCACTTTGCCCTGGATGTCTTTTATTCCTTTGCTCGCAGCATAGAGCCTCTGTGCACTTTGCTCTACATGCTTGTTATTCAGCTTCGTACTGTTATTTTTCAAATAGCCAGTTCTACGGTCTTGTTTTATATTTTATATCACACTGTTTAGCCTACTTCATCACTGAAGTTTCCAATAACACATTCATGTTCACTCTGTGCTTCAGTAAAGGATACAGTCAGGCACATTGCCGAGAGACGTGGTAGGAGTTTAGTCTTCGGGGTTTTTGCGTAGGGACATTTTGTGATCACACTGACATGTTAGTTATAAAAACACTTCCTTGTCCTAATACACGCAAGAAGGAGATTCCGACCAGGGAACCACAACTAGACGCTGACTGCCTCGTTGCAGATGCTGAACCAGATCATAGGCCTTTGCTCAGGTATGAGGGTTGATGTCTTCCCAGGGAATCTGAAATGCAAGTTAGAAGCTTAACATGCTGTGCTCGAAATAGAACTAGCTGAGAGAGAGTAGAAATTGTTAACACCATGATAGCGTTATTCTTATGTTTCACTCTCCTCATGACTATTTCATTCCTACTGTGTTGTATGGTTCTGGTTATTGCGGCTCACGCCTTAATATCTAAAATGCAGTCGTTTTATTAAAACATTATATAAAACTTAAACTGCCTTTGTCATTTGTATATGAGATCATACTGTAAATGAGAGAGCTGGTTTGGATCTGAGTGACCACGACTTCCCTGAGAAGTTCCAAAGATGTCATGCGCTCGGCTGCCCAATCATCTCTTCCCCCTGGGAGAAATGAGGCACTGCTAGTTAGCCGGAGCAAAACCGGATTTAGGGTTACAGAGTCAGACTCAGTCCCCCACACCGTGAACGATCCTGCTACCTAGAAATCCAGTAGTCTCATTTAGGATAATGACAGCCCACGCGACATGGCGCCGCCAACGATTGGTCTGGCTCTAATTTTCCGGTCCGGCTGACTCTCTCGGTCTCATATATATATTGACTCCTCGGTTCCGTTAACGGATAAGTCCGTGGGGCTGAGGATTTCCGCCACCACGGGAAAGGTGCATCCTATTATTTAGTGGTCGGTTGTTCAAGCTTGAACTCTGAAAGGAAAACCCCGATATTGGTGTGCCTTCTCTGACCCAGTGCTGTTATTATAATGGCAAATCCTCAAGTAATAAACATAGCGCTTAATATGCGCCAACCGCTCACGGGACATCTGATAGCACATGGACTGACGGTCCAAGGGGGTCCGGTCACGTTTGTGGTGGACGCCCATGCAGCCTATAGAACAGAGCTTTTTTATTCTTGGGTCGTATTTCCAGCAGTTGATGGGGGTACGAACACTTTTCATGAATACACTATTGCGAACGTCCCTGGACAGTACAGGGCATATGCATACTTAGAGATACCTTTATCTTATCAATACCACCATAACTGGCTTGATGGCGCCCTCCCACATACAGTAGCACAAGTTAGGTTAGGTCCGCTGAGTAATGATGGTCCGACCTGGCCTTTATTAGCTACATACACACCATATCCTGCGGTTGCTAATTTGGCAGTGGCTGACGTCCGTCGTTTATATATAGACTTAGCTACTACATACAGAAGATTGGTTCAGTTTGTGATGCAGACTTTAAATACTAATGCAGCGCGTGCTGCTCCGGCGCAACAAAATGCAGGGGTACCTGGAATAAATCCGGCCACTGTACAATCAGTAATGGGTAAGGTACCACCTAAGCGAGAGGAGACTCCGTTTTGGCTGGCGCAAAAAATGAATACGCTGGAAGCAGTTTTTCCCCATACGGGACCTCAGGATAAACATAGAATATTGACGATGTGTTTACCGTATGGAATGGTTCCTCCTGTGGACCATTGTAATACCTGGGGCACGGTACACCAACATTGGCTAATCTACCGGAAGTGCTAAAACAAGATGAATATGGGGCTGCCCCAGCCTTAGATTTAGGGATGCAGCTGATGGGCAATTTTGCCGCGGTTTCTTCTATTATTTTGAGTAATCTCAAGGAAGAGGCAGTGGCGCTGGCCGTGCGCATGCATCTTAGAGACGTTCCGCAACTTAACCAGGAGCGGGAACTGCCGAGAATAATAGCAGAAACATATTCAAGTATCGGTCGTGATAGCCTTGGGGCTAGACCGCAAAAACCCCACTTACAGGGTAAGAATAGTAAGGATACTACTAAACAACAGCAACCTGAGGGTACTAAAAAGCGCTGGGAGAAGAAACAACAGACACCTAAAAAAGATAGGGGACAATCTCCGCAACCGGAGACCCCGCAGAATAGGTATAATCTCAGGAATAGGGATAATTTGAAGACGCCTGATAGATATCAGTATACTGATAAACGCCAATCTCGTTCCTTTCAGGACTCCTCGGAAAAGAGAAGTGAGAGAGGTGGGCGGTCAGAGCGGAGAACAGAGTACGTGAAACCGAGACAGGAGTCACAACGCTCAACGGAGGTTTCTGTCAAACAAGAAGAGAAACCGCTCCAACAAAAGCAGCAATTTAAGAAGAAGAAAGTGGTGGCGGTCTCAGTTAGACATGCCAATCAAGAAGAGAGTTCTCTTGAAGAACAAGACATGGGCGTTAGCACTGTTAGACAGCGCGGCAGAGGTCACAATAATTCACCGGAGTCTTCTAGAGCATCTGGAGGTGAAAGCAACTGATGACTTCATCCAAGTCGAAACAGCAGATATGCGTGTCTCTGATCCCGATAGAGTATATACAGTGACTTTACAATTAGAAGGGGACATTGACCGCACTGTAAACGCCATCTTTTGGGACCGTGTGGTCAAATTGTATGACGTTCTGCTGGCCGAACAAGATTGGCCATCTGACTTTATTCGCGACTGTCCAGTTGGGGAGGAGGTTATTACACCTTCATTCTCACCACTTGTTCCGGGAGAACTAGCAGAGTCCTATGGTAAATTGTGGGCTCTAGCACAGGCCCCCGCCCTATATAGAAATCATGTGGGGTGGGATAGACAATCACCTTATCATGTAATTCCGATAAAAGGCGAAACCCAGCCGCAGCCACAGTATCCTATAAAATTTGAAGCAAGGGCATCGGTCAGGAAAATTCTTACACAATTGGAGTACCAGGGAGTACTTGAACCCTGTGTCTCGCCGATGAATAATCCCTTATTTCCGGTAGCAAAACCGGACCATTCTTATAGGATAGTGGTGGATTACAGACATTTAAATAGACATACACGCACATATGCAATACAGAATTCACACAGCGCAGCGCTCATGAATAATATAGTGCGTAAGAAATACAAAACAACATTAGATATCTCGAATGGATTCTTCTGCCAAAATATAGCGCCCGAAAGTAGGGACTATACGAGCTTTAGTGCGTTTGGCTCTCAAAAAGTTTTGTTGTCGGCCTCAGGGGTATAAGAATAGCCCAGGACTATTCTCAGCTCGTGTAACTGAAATTCTGCACGAGTTGGACCCTGAAGCTTTATCATATGTTGATGATATATATCTGACGGACGACGAGTTACTGCAACATCTAAGGCGGGTAGCGCGCATTGTTGTGGGATTTACTGAAATTGCCTACAAATTTAATTTAAAAAAATCGAAGATTGCCTTCCTCAGCGTCATTTTCCTGGGATATTAGTTGTCGAATGAGGGCAAGAGCTTAGCGCCACATTTTTTGGAGAAATGTGCTCAGTTGCAACCTCCTAATACAGTTCGGAAACTCCAGTCATTATTGGGGTTTCTTAATTTTGGCAGAACTTACATTCCTGATTATGCTACACGTATAAAACCCTTATACGAGTTGATTCATCCGAATTTTTCGAGTAGATTTTGGACGATTGAGCATACACATATTCTTCAAGATTTGCAATCAGATCTCTTAGCAGTAAAGCATTTACACACACGGGACAATAAAACGCATCTGGTCATCAGGGTTATACTTGGTGCCGTTGGATTTACATATGTCACCTTTAATGAGGGTGAGACAGTCCCGATAGCATACAAGTCTCACTTGTATTCGGCTGCAGAACAATGTTTTGCACAAACTGAGAAAATTCTCACTGCTGTACAGATGGCTGTTATTAAAGAACGACCTCTTGCCCAGGGCCAGCGCATTATTGTCGTTTCCCCGATTCCGGCCCTGGAGGCTGTTACAAAAGCGAGTGTTCCTAATTCGAAAGCTTTACACCCGCGATGGATACAATGGGCAACGTCTTTAACAGCCACTGATGTAGATTACATATTTGACCCTAAACTGCAGACTCAAGAATTTCTTCAATATGAAATGGAGTACCCAGTTCCCGCTGGCACATTGCCTATTGACCAATATCAGGTGGTCATGTATACCGATGGCTCTGCGCAACAAGCGGTTGGGACTAAACAACAGTATTCTGCTGCATGTGCAGTGGTGAGCGGCTGTATGGAGGGGGAAGTGTTCTGCCCCTGACATACTTATACACAGACCTTGGGAGATTGTACGGCACAGTTGGCTGAGCTGAAAGCTCTATTGTTAGTCTTGGAACACGCAGATCCGGCGATATTTACGTTGCTGGTCTGTGACTCCTACTACTGTGTTCAGTCTTTCAATGAATATTTGCACTACTGGAGGTTGAATGGGCTCAGAGATTCCAAAGGTAACACCATTAAACACAAATTGCTGTGGTGGAAGGTTGCGGATCTGAAAGAAACGCTTCCTAAGGTCCATGTTGTGCATACACTTGGACACGAGGGCGTTGGAATACACGTTGCTGGGAATACTTTGGCTGATGAAGCCGCAAAATCGGCAGTGGCAGTTGCCACTGTGGCCGCAGTAACTCGTTCAAGTTCCAAACCAGACACAGAGATTTTGGCTGCCATAAAAGCTACGGCTGATGGCACGCCATTTCCTAAAGGATTCCCTTCTAAATATAGTTACTGTATGGGTGGTATGCTAAACGCTGTAGTTAAAATGGCAGGCGTTGGTGTACGTGAAATTCCCAATAAAATTGAGCTATCTCGATTAATTACTGCAGCACATGAGGGGGTGGCATCTGTGCATGCGGGCGTGGCTGCCACGATTTCACTTTTACAGGCTTGTTATTGGTGGCCTGGTCTCTATAAAGAGACAAAGCAGTATGTCCTTTGTTGTGATGTCTGTCAACAAATTAAAGTTTCCACGGCTAGACGCCCGCAGCAGACGCCCCTTCTCATATCAAATAAACCTTTACAGTGTGTGTACTTGGATCATTGTGGTCCACTGACGCCAGATACTGCATACAAATATATATTGGTTGCTGTAGATTCGTGCTCCAGATTTGTGTGGGTCTGGCCACAGCACTCGGCTGACGCTCGAACTGTTATTAAAGATTTGCGCATCTTTGTCGATACATTTGCAGTTGAAGCTTTTCATTCGGACCAGGGCCCTGCTTTTGCCTCTAAGGCATTCAGGGGCACCATGGCTTTGTTGGGGGTCCAGTTCCAGTTCTCGTCTCCATTTCATCCCGAGGGAAATTCTGTCGTGGAGCGTTTAAAACGCGATTTAAAGCAATCCTTAACGGCCAGAGTTATAGGTACGGGTCGTAGTTGGCTAGCCCACCTGTATGGAGTACAGAGAGCACTTAATAACTTGCCTAGAAGGTCCCTGGGGGGTCGTACTTCATATGAGTGCCTGTTTGGAACACAAATGTATGTTCCTGATCTAGATGGTCCTGGTGTGGAGATGGCAGATACGCCCTTTGACATAAATGATCGTGTCACTGTTTTGCAGGATTTACAACAATTCCGTGACGATAACTCTTCTGCAAGTGCTGCCTCCACAGGAATTAAGGATGTGCCAGTAACGCCTACTGGTTGGATTCCCAGGATTGGGGATCTTGTGCGTGAAAAGGTCGCAGTGAAAAAAGAGTTTTGTCCTTCTTATCGGGTGCCTGTCCCTGTGATTGGGGTCACCGGCACGAGGACTGTGATTTTACCACCCTTGCAAGGTGCCAAGGGTAATCGCTTGGTTTCCTTTGATAATGTCAAGTTACAACATATGGCCGATTCTGCACAGCAGACCAAGAGGGACACCCAGTAGTTCCGGAATCCCTCTCACTACTGGGGAAGAAGTCCCGCTGCAGGTGATTTGCACCGACGCTATTTCCTCTCCGAGCTTGGGGAGGGTGGAAGCTGATCTTGTGATTGTTCCAACGACAGCGAATAATTTGGAATCTTTTGATCAAGTTGCTATATGTTCTACTGATATTACTGAAGATGTGGTTTATTGCGTGCCAAGACGAGAGCCACCTTCTGCTTCTTTGTTTACAGTTGCACCTTTTGCGAGAACTGCTTCTGGCTTTTTCAACACCACTGATGATAGCGTGTCAGACTCCTCGTCTTCTTTATCATCAGCCCGGGGTCCACGTAAGCTGCTGTGTTGGCTTAAACACACATATTTTGTTGTTCCTTGGAACTATCTGTGGCTTTTTATGACTGTGATGACTCTTTTCTTGTGGCTGGGATTTGTGGTTACCTTTTTTTTGGTAATACATGGTCATTTTCTTCCTGAACCATCTGACATTGAGCACATGGAGACGGTGTTGAAACCACATTTTTCGTCTCATATAGTTCGAAGAGACTTGTCCTTTGTGAACATTTCTGCAGTACCGATTCCAGATGGGATTGTGTGGGATAGAGTAATGTTTGATATATATGGTCCCACTGAAATAATTCAAATACCGTATGTTCTCAAATTATCAATGAACGATATCGTTATACCAGGCATTGCATCTGATGATTGGGATGTACAGACAGTGGATTTTATGTTGACTGAATTGCAATATTATACTGTCTATGAGAATGAAGATCCTTACCTATTTAGAGATAATTATGGTGACATGTTTTGCTACAATTATTATGGACACCACTGTATTCATAAAGCTAGTAGCCCTAAGTCGATATTTGAATATATGCAATGGGAACATTGCCCGACTCCTCCACAAGGGAGCTCTAAAACGTATTCTGATAAATTTGAATATTTTTTCTGGGCATAATCAACAGAGTGCTAAGTCTTACTATTTTAAAGTTACTCCGCATGCTAATAATCAAATGTTATTGACGGACACTAAATGATTGTATTCAAATTTGTTTGTTTCAAAACTTTCTGTTGAGGGGTATAAATACTGGTCCAAAACTATTGACTTGAAAAGTGTCTGGGGGACGAAAAATTGGCAGATGCGGGGCAGGGACACTTTATTTAGGGCATGTATTATTCCTGTCCAAATGATTTTCCTAAATGACACTGTGCAACAGACTAGTTGTTTGGGCTTAGCTACGATTAGAGATTTGAATTTGCCTAGCATACCTGTCCCTTCTAAATTGAACAATTGGCAACAATATGTGAATACCACGTTTCGTGAGCTTACAGACTGGGTCCAGAATGGTACGCTTATCACTTCATTGATACATCCGGGCGGGTGGTTATTGTGGCCCATAGACACTAATGGGTGTCATCAGCGTTTTGTCACCTCTTCGGGGGGGTTCAGGACTAAAAGGGCAGACCCTCGCTACATATCAGATTCTGACTTGCAAGATTTTTTGTCAGGACCAAAAGTGCCGAGGAAGAAACGCTTTCTATATGAAGTATATAATGAGGTTTGAAAGCTTTCACAATAGGAAGCAGCTGCCCGGTTGAGGCAAATTGATCAGGAAAATTTGATACAAGCTTTGTCTGTTGTGGATAATGGAATGCATACCCTATCAGACCGTGTATATACAATTGACAACATTGTTTCCTCTGCTATAGACATTATTAAATCTGATATGTCTTCTTTATATCATGGGCAGAGTCAAACGCGGTCCATCATGCAGTTGGGTTGGACTCTACAGACATTGAAGGCCGTTCGCGTCCCGTGGCAGCACATTCGTGCCAGGGAGATATTTATTTCCTTTAATTTGACTCGTCAACAACAGCTGAAGGCTAAGAAGGAAGCAACATATGTTATGTTAAATATTGAAAAGTTGGAGAAATTGCCTTTTACTGTTGCGGAGATTCCATCTGCTGAGTGGTTGATTCACGGGGTTATTAATTTGCCTATCTCCACTCTGCATTTTACTTCATGTTTAAAGCACATCCCGGTGGGAAGATATGAACGGTTGGGAGACAGTTACATACACAAGGTGTGGGACCTTCCCTTTGTATACAGATGTATTAATGGTTTGAGTGAGGTTTTTCTTAGCGGTAGCGAATGTGAGACTTCTGTCAGCCATTCGTTGGTTTTTAAACAGCTGTCCTTGCACAGGGCATGTAATGCCTCGATTGCTAACTTAGCTTGTTATCTAAAGGGAGTTCCAGTCCCGGTAATTAAAAACACTTTCCAGGTGCTTTCAAACGGCAGTTATGTCCTTCTTAACAGTGAACCCTGTTGTGGCATGCGTGCCGGAATAGTTTACGTAGTCATTGTCACCAAGGTCGTTACGTGCTGCGGGAATGTGTTGTTTCCCCCCACTCAAATTAGGGAGGTAGCGGACATCTGGCCTCATATTGCTACTTCCAAGGTGAATTTCGACAAGTTGAGTTGACTGAAGGCTCTATTGTTTCAAAAGCATGTGGCCCTTACATCTGCAAGCGAGACCTACGCACTTCAGGTGGCGAGGTCATCAGCAGAGATACAGTCCCTATTAAATACTAACTTTCCGAGCCACTTTGGTGAACTCGTGGGACGTATATTTAATGCATCCAGCACTGCTGGAATTGCAAATTTTTTCAAAGCCGTTGGAATTGGTTTTGCTCATACCTTCTCTTCTATATTCGGTTTGATACCTTCGGCTATTCATTCTATTTTCGGAAGCATTTTTGGGGGATTCCCGATTACTTTGGCTTTGTTGGCTGGTGTTTTGCTGTTGCTGTTGTTCTTCCGCAATGGCTGTCCCACCGCAACGAGATCCAATATTGGCGCTCCCGTTGGCGCAGCTGTGTCCCTCCTGGGACATTTGGAGTGTGACTGGTCTCTGTCATTCCGACCAGTTTTGGATTGTGTGCAACCTGTGTTTCGGTGCCTTTTGTGCTCGTCTGAACATGCACTGACTCTCTGTCTCTCACTGCAGCGCCCCCCAGTGGTTGATGCTGATCTGTTAATGTTCCCGATTAGGGCTCATTCCCAGACTTGTGCACTGCGGTTGCGTTTACTTCATGAGGCAGTTTATGAGATTCCCTTCCTGGAGGAAGATGGTATTGTCTCATTCATAGGCCCTGCACGGGGTGCCGCCTTGGATGGTTCTAGGGCTTTGGAACACACCTGCTCCATGATAGTATTTGGCGTGGATTTTCCAGTGTTGACATCTGTCGAAGTGGAGGATCTCCTGCTTTCCGTGGCTTCCATTTGAAATTTGATTTTTTTACAGCAGTTAAAAACAAAATTGACATTATGACGATTTGGCCTTCCGTCACATGCTTGCAAATTTAAGCTTTGTTTTTTTGCTTTGGTGTCCTCTGGACTTGTCGAAATATATTTTGTATGTTTTTATATCTAGGGCATATTTTTATTTTTCGGCTTGATTAGAACCACTTGCTACGACAAGGGGAGGGTGTAGTGTGGTCAGTTTTAGGTATCCTCTGCGCGTTAGCTTCAGGCGTTAGGCCTTTGTGCACTTTGCCCTGGATGTCTTTTATTCCTTTGCTCGCAGCATAGAGCCTCTATGCACTTTGCTCTACATGCTTGTTATTCAGCTTCGTACTGTTATTTTTCAAATAGCCAGTTCTACGGTCTTGTTTTATATTTTATATCACACTGTTTAGCCTACTTCAGCACTGAAGTTTCCAATAACACATTCTTGTTCACTCTGTGCTTCAGTCAAGGATACAGTCTGGTACATTGCCGATAGACGTGGTAGGAGTTTAGTCTTCGGGGTTCTTGCGTAGGGACATTTTGTGATCACACTGACACGTTAGTTATAAAAACACTTCCTTGTCCTAATACACGCAAGAGGGAGATTCCGACCAGGGAACCACAACTAGACGCTGACTGCCTCGTTGCAGATGCTGAACCAGATCGTAGGCCTTTGCTCAGGTATGAGGGTTGATGTCTTCCCAGGGAATCTGAAATGCAAGTTAGAAGCTTAACATGCTGTGCTCGAAACAGAACTAGCTGAGAGAGAGTAGAAATTGTTAACACCATGATAGCGTTATTCTTATGTTTCACTCTCCTCGTGACTATTTCAATCCTACTGTGTTGTATGGTTCTGGTTATTGCGGCTCACGCCTTAATATCTAAAATGCAGTTGTTTTATTAAAACATTATATAAAACTTAAACTGCCTTTGTCATTTGTATATGAGATCATACTGTAAATGAGAGAGCTGGTTTGGATCTGAGTGACCACGACTTCCCTGAGAAGTTCCAAAGATGTCATGCGCTCGGCTGCCCAATCATCTCTTCCCCCTGGGAGAAATGAGGCACTGCTAGTTAGCCGGAGCAAAACCGGATTTAGGGTGACAGAGGTCCTTCCAAGTGGGTCAGACTCAGTCCCCCACACCGTGAACGATCCTGCTACCTAGAAATCCAGTAGTCTCATTTAGGATAATGAGAGCCCACGCAACAAAGGCACATGGACAAAGATTTATTACAGATAGTCAGGAGTAGAATGTCCAAGTAAGCAGACATTTCACTCAAAATCTTGGGGGGTTTTGCATCCAATGGCGAACCTGAACAGATGGAATTAGCTATTTCTATAAATGCTTGTAGATTCAGAACTTCAAATTCAGTCAAGGTTGCAACTTCATATAATTTTTGCAAAATCTCATTACACTCCTGGCTCTGTACGAAGCCCTTGCCAATTATTGAATAGAACAGCAGAATGTGACCAGCTGCTACCAGTTTCAGTAATACTTTCTGAAAATAATTTGACCGATCATCAAAAAGATAATAAGGGTGCTCAAATGTCTGTCCCATACAAGGTGGGCTAGCTATGGAGAAAACAATGTAAGATATCTTATTTGTGGCTTTAGAAGTTCCTTCACATTTCCTAGCGAATAATTCTGATTTGGTAGTAATAATTAAATTTTTATACTCACTAAATGCCTCTTTTATTTTCATTTTTGACTCTGGAAAATAGCAGACTTGCCAGGTTTTCTGAAGCCTCTTGGATCGCAACTTAGTATTTCTCAATACCTTACTGTACTATAAATCTGAAGATTAAGAGTGCTGCATCTTGAGTCTCTTTAAAGGAAGAACTTTGTCCAGGGCCTGACTTTTTCAGTCCTGTTAGTTCTGGTATGTACTAGACAGAGTCAGCTGTTGTTAACTCAGCTAAAAAAATCGAACAGCTCTTTAGAATTTTTTTTGACCAGGTATGGACCAAAGAGTAGTTGGTCTTTATAGAGCTGTACCGAAGTCTTAATCTTAAAACAGTTCAGGAAATGGTCTGCCAACACCTGAGGCTCATATCTGAGATTACATACTAGTCCAGGGGAGGGAAAGATTAGGTCTAACGAACGGCCATCCCTATGTGTGGATCCTGTGACCAAGCAAGGGGATTCTACACCTGCAGGGAGTTCTAAACATGCAGATTTCCCAGGGTGATCCACTTCATAGAGGAAATAATTTCTTTCCTGGGTTTAAGAGACCAGTAAACTATGAGCGACTGACTGAAGGAGGTTCCCTGCCACCTGTCTGGCTTCTCCTGGGTGGTGCTGTGGAACCCTCCACAGCCCAGTCACAGTCCTATGGTCAAGACTTTCCAGTCCTTGAAAACTTGCAACATTTTCAGCACACCCACCCAACTCTTTTGTGCCTCGTTTTCCACTTTTGCTATACTGTCTCCTCCTTTTGTGCCGCTTTTGCCTCTTACTTTTTCTTTTTTGTGCTTATTTTGCTTTAGTGTCCTTCTTTCTAAGTTGCTTTTGTCTATGTCTCTTGCGCTTTACTGCCTTTCTTTCTGAGCCGCTTTTTGCCTCCTACTGTCCCCCTCGTTGGGTCACTCTTGCACTCTAATGTCTCTCTTGGTGCTTCTTTGCCTTTAAGTGGCTATACCTATGTCTTGTTTGCTCTTTTGTGTTCACTTTGGATTTACTTCCCCCTTTTGCACCTATTACACTTTCCTGCTCTTTCCAACCCCTTTGTGCCCCTCACGAGTGCTGCTAGCAACACCTACGGCCCTCTTCACCCCCTTCTTGAGGCCTTCTTAATACCAGCCTCGCTGCTGGCACACCATAGGCAAGCCCATCATTCCCCGGCCATGCTTAGCCAAGACCCCTGGCCCACCGGCCACCGACAGCAGCCTTTGGCACTACTCCCCCAAAACCCTCCATGCCCTTAAACTCAGACACCCAAACTTGCACTGCACCCAGGTCTCCCCTAATCTTACGGAAGGCGCCTTCTCTTGCCCCCCCATCACTTCTCTTGTCCAACCTCCCACAGCATCAGCATCTCCAGCCTCCGCACACACAAACCATTCTGCCACCTTGCATAACACACTCCTCATTTGTTTGAACCTCACCACCTTCTCCCTTGCACAGCACAGAATAGAAGCCTGGGACCTCCTGCACAACCTCTCTACAGACCTTCTGTTACTCATTGAAACCTGGCTCAACTCAGCATCTGCCCTAGATATAGCGGTGACCACCCCTTCAAAGTACAAAATCATGAGACAAGACAGAATAAACAAAACCAGAAGTGGGCCTGCCATTATCTGCCTCAAGGATATAAACTGTTCCATCACTTTGACTGACACCAGCAACTGACTGGAACACACAGCTTTCAAAATCAGCACCTTGCACACCCAAACCTAGGAGGAGCTCCACTCTATTGCCTTGCCTAGATGCAAATTCAGCTACACACTAGCTGACCTTCTTGTGCCTCTCTCCCTTGCATCTAACTCAGTTATCCTGCTCAGCAACCTCAAACTTCCACCTAAAGGACCAAGCTGACCCCAAATCCACAACCCTCCTGGAAGACCTGTGCATCTTGAGACAAGCCCAGTGAGTGAACGATCCCTCTAATGTGCTCGGACATCTCCTGATGCCATCTTCTCCAACATCACAGTAGACAAAACGACCCCCCTCACCTGGACAGACTACTCCCTTATCTGCTTCAACATGCACCTGCCCAACCACCCCACACCTGCCAACACACAGACTGTCTGACATCACTGGAACAAAATCTCCAAGGACATTTAGATTCCGACCTTGATACTACCTTCAAAGGCAACTAATGGACGCTACTGCAAACTTCAACAGATGGGTTTTCACCTGTGTGGACTCCCTGGCACCCCCACACCTCCCTCCAACACACAGTCTAGCTAGCACATCGAGGACTTAAGACTCATGAGGCATCACTGCAAGCAGCGACGGTGACACCACTCCCATGATAACACAAACAAAGACTCCTACAAACCAGTTCCCTGGACCTATCATCAGAGCGCCAAAACCGCAAAGTGCCTAGCCCTCTGGAGCGGATTCACAACAGCTCCAACTCTACCAAAGAAACCTTCACCATTGTGAAAGACTTCACGTTGGCCCTGGCCAGCTCCACAACCATCAACCTCCCCGCCTCCCACGGAACTCTACACTCAACTATCCAACTACTTCTCAGAACAATAAAAGCCATATACAACAACTTTGTCCCCAGCTGGACCGCTACACTCCGTATGTCCTGCTCATCAAAGACAGCAACACTCTGGAAACCATCCTGCACTGCTAGCCAGCCATCAACACCACAGAAACTACTAACACCATAAGCTCCATTCACTCAGGGGCCCCGTCGGACCTGTGCCTGCACTACATCCTCACAAAAGGTCTATATCCCCTCTGCACAGCTCTCACACCAATACTCAACCTATCTCTTTCTTTTGCCACCTACATAGACTCCCGGAAACACGCCTCCATTCTACCACTCCTCCAAAAACCTTCAGCAGACCCCTGGCCATGGCCAACTACAACCCAGCTTCCCACTCCCTGCTCACCCAATCAAATTCCTAGAGAAGCTCACCAACACTTGCCTAGCCAACCACCTTAACAGAAACCACTCCCTAGACCTTTCATAATCTGGCTTCAGACCAAATCAGGGCACTTAGACATTCCTCATTGTAGCCTCTGATGTCATCCGTCTCATCATGGACAAAGTTGACATGGCTGCCCTCTTTCTACATTGAACACCATCTCCCACTCCATCCTCATCCCCACGAGGCAAAGTTTGTGGCCTGGCAACGATGAATCACCTGCTTTCTCTCCACATGCACCTAATCAGTCAGACTAGCCTTTTACCTATCCGATGCAACAAATCTGATCCCCCAGGACTCCTCCCTGAGATCAACCTTGTTTAACATCTAAATGTGGCACCCTCGCTAGCGCCATTGGCTCCCACGGATTCAGCATCATCTCCTATGCTGATGACACACAACTCATCCTATCAGAAAATACTCTCAGTATCCAATCAAACTTCCTTAGTTGAATGCCTTCAGCAGCAACCCGAGATGAGTAAGAACTGCCTCAAACTCAACAGTGATAAAACCAGACTGATTCAATTCGGCAAAGACACAGCTCTCTGGTCCCCAACCAGGTGGCTGTCTGGGCTAGGACCAACTCGCTACCCCTTCAATGCTGCCAGGAACTTAGGCATCATAAGCGACAGCCAAATCTCAATGTTGAAACAAGTCAACACAATTGCACCCACCTGTTTCCACACCCTCAAACTGCTCGGAAAGGTCTTCAAATCACCCTCTTTGGACACCTACAAATCTGTTAAATAAGCCTGTCACCAATAAGCTCGGCAACAGTAATGCCCTCAATGTAGACATCACAGCCCAACTCACCAAAAGACTGCAAATAGTACGGAACACAAACCCACACTCCATCACCAATCTCATTTAACCCAGTACCTCAAAGACTTACACTGGCTTCCACTCACCAAGTGCTCTCTTGTCAAATTCCTGACACACACCTGCAATGCTCTACACAATCAAGGTCCAACCTCCTTCAACAATTGCATCCGATGTCACACCCCATCCAGACATCTACATTTGGCTTCGACTCTTCGCCCACATAATGTAAGCGCCTTCTCCTACATTGCCCTCAAAGTCTAGAAGAAGCTCCCTTACCACTTAAGAGCACCAGGGTTCCTCTGCTGCAAGTGAAAACGAGTGCAGTTTGTCAGACTGAGGGTACATCAGAACAGGAGGGATAAAGTGCTTGACAAGTCTCCACAAAACTTACCAGACCTTTTCTTCCTTCTACATAAGCGGATGGTGATTGGTCAAAGGGACTCAAAGAAAAAAGGGGGTCCCCAATGCATTTACTATAGACTTTTGGTTTCGGATGTAGTAGCCAAACGGTCAGTTAGAGTTGGTTGAAAATTGGCAGGATTATAGAGTGCAGATGATACTTTTCTAGGGTTAGCATTTAGTAGGGCAAGACTTAGGGTACATTTTAAGAACCTACAACTTAGTGATATCTGTTGCTGTAGTAAGTTGGTGAAAATACCATGTTACATGCCAATGTCAAGGCATATCAATAGCTAATGTCTACCCTTACAAAAGTCAAAGGCAGTCAAGTTGTTTTTAGTGCAATTTGGCTGTGTTCTAGGTTATGGCATAAAATACAGGTAGTAGTAGGTTTTATATTTTTCCCTTCCTATTATCACTTAAATAAAGTGCTATCTGTAGCAGGGAGAAATAATTGTTTCATAACTTTTTAAAAAATATTATGAAGTGCAACCGTGCCGAAAAAAAGAAATGTTAAAAAAATGGTTTAAAAACACTGCAATACACTGTATTTTACCAATATGGTGTACTGCTGTGTATTTTGTATTTTTTACATATAAAAAAAGAATTTTCAGTGTAACGTACAAATTGTGCTAAAATACAGCACAAGTTAAAAAAAATTAAGAAAAAAGGTAAATATGTTAAAACACAAACAAGCACTTATAACTTATAGATGATGTAATACAGAAGGGTACAATCAGTGCATGGAGAGTGTGCAAGTTATAGTTAATGTGGTGTGGCGAGTGAGGTGACAACACTGGGTAAAGAGGTGCACGAGTTATGGTAATTTGAAATCATAAATTTGAGTTACAACTATAACTTTAGCATTTCTACTGTTTGCATAGTTTAGGTTAGGTTTTTATATAAAGAATTAACAAAGTTTTCCTAACTGTAACTTATCCCTAACCTTTGTTTTTTTCATTGAATTTCAACGGTTTTTATTTTTCAATAAAAATGTATTTCAAATCATAGTGTTGATTGTTGTGTATTATCGTGCTGTTAATTGGAGTGTCATACATTAGAAAGCAGGAGAGTGTTGTAGACTGTGGTATCATAGAGTGCAGTACTGTAAAATGAATAGAGTGCTGTGGAGTGAAGTGAACTGGGGTAGCATGCAGTGGAGTAAAGTATCATTCAGTGTAGTGGCCTGGTGTGCTGTGTTGTTGAGTGAAGTTCTGTAGAATGGAGCAGCGTGTTCTACAGTGGAGTGGGTTGTCGCTTGGTAGGGCAGGGTACTGTAGACTGACACAGAGTGGAGTACAGTGTAGTAATGAAGAGTGGCATAGAGTGGAGTACTGTCGGGAGGAGTATTGTAGTGTACACTGAACGAGAGTGCGGTAAAGTGGAGTGGTGTCTCACATAGTGGAGTGGTGTGCCATGGGGTGGCATTTTGTGTGTTATATAGTGTAGTACAGTGGCATACAGTGGATGGGCATAGAGTTGAGTGTTGTAGAGTAGCATAGTGTGCAATATAGTCTTGTAGACAGGAGTTGTACACAGTGGAGTAGAGTGTCTGCAAGGGGAGCAGTCTAGATCACAATAGACCAGTGGCACACAGGTGGAGAATAGTGGAGTGGAACGCTGCAGTGGAATACAGTAAAGTGTTAGAGTGGAGTGTTGTGTCATAGAATATAGTGACATTGAGTGCAGTAGAATGGAGAGGATTAGCATACAGTGTAGTAAAGTGTTATAAATTGGAGTATTGCATTGTAAAGTACAGTGCAGTGGCATGTATTGGAAAATCCGAGGAAGCACAGGAGATGCATCTTAAAGCTGAATGCCCCATGGCAGAAGATTAACTTTTCTGAACGTCTGTCCACTTGGCACCCCCAAACACAGAACATTTGGATTCTTCTTTTGAAACTGCTCAGAGGCAGTACGGCCTTTAGCCCATTTCGCAATGTAAACTGTAAATGTAGCGAGAAAACACATGGCAAGAAAACATATTTGCCATTTCAAGTATGTGCTATATCACTGTCATTGTATTTCAATTACCCATTCGTTGGCAGAGATGAACACCCATGGTTCATGCGTTATATGACAGCTCACTTCTGCCAACAGTGTGAAGTATTTAAACACAATGACATCAAAATGGCAGCAGAAAATAATATGGCGTCCAGCACCATCCATCAAGCGTTCCACCAGTGCAGTTCTCTTTTAGCATGGAAAGCTGAACCTAAACACATTTTTTCTGCTTCTAAGACATAAAGCAGAAATCTGTGCTGGCCCCATAGCTTGACGGTACTGCTGTGCGCACAGCAGCCTCATCAACTGCTGAGGTGCAACAGCACTGCTGTGCCCTGTCAAACCTGGTGCCACTGCTATGTAGGTGATCATCACCTGCTGCAAGTGGCGATAACTTTAAAGAACGAACACCCTTAGATATCCTTTTATTTGTACTGAAAGAATAGGACACTCACTTCATAACTGGTAGTGCTACCACCTCAGACGAAATGCCTCCTCCTTTTGCAACAGGTGCTTTTCCATGATATCCTAGCGATGTTCTGGGCTACGGTGGTACACTAGTGACAAAGCCACACCAGCACTTAAGATCAGCTCACTACCATCTCCCGATACGGAATCTGGTGGATGTCCAATTCAATTTCCAGAATACGTCCAGGTTGGGAAGCTCCTTCTTTCAATGCGCCAACTTTTCTCAGTATGCTTCAATAGTACTTGTGAAAGGTGCTGCTTATCTATGCTAGAGTTCTACCTTTGACCTCTGGATGATTCACTGTAGCTGCTGTGCTCCACCAATGCAATACCAGGGTCCCTTCTCTTTTGCGATGTGTCATTTCAGGGATGTGTTCATGTCGCCAGTAGTCATCTGACCTTCTCTGGCAGATAGTCCTTGGACTTTACCGAGAAGGCTGCTCTCCTCCTTTTTAAAACTTTGCACAGACTACATTAAAAAAAATGCTGTCTGGCGTCTCTTTGGGTCTTGTCTGGAGGCTGCTCTGTTGTCCATGGCTATGGGTAAGCACTGGGAAATCTGGATCTGTTATCCAGAACTCCCAGGTTTTCTTTCTTCAGCTCAGTACCTCGTTGATGGTTTGTCATGTTGTACACCATGTAACATGGCTTGCCCTTGCACTTAAATAAAGAAGTGGTTGTTTATTCAGGACTTACTCATACTTTACATTCCAACAGTAGGGTCAAAGACTGGCTGCTGGTGGGGGAAGCCATTAAATCCTGGGATTGCTCCCTGACTGCTCCACAGAAACACAGAGAGAAGGTTTTCCCCTTGAAGTAAATTTCTTGCTTCATCTGGAAATGATTGTCTACATTTTAACGTGTTGCCTGCTGGGGCCAATACACAGGCTTGTCCAATCACTATGAGTGGTGATGAGGCCACCAGTGGAATTGATCCGAGAAGGAGGACTTGCCTTTAGGCCTGTATTCCAAACAGATTTACTTCAGTCCGATTGTAATTTCATTCAGATGCCAATATACTATGCTGCTTGCGCCCATCTCTCCATTGATTTATTAAACATGTACCTCATGTTTGCCATTGGGGATGCAAAAAATGATGGAGGTTAAAAGTTTCTATTCTGCAGATGTTGTCATTCTGCTTAAGAGAAGATTCTAAAGGAGAGAGTGATAAACTTAATCATAACAAGAACTGAAATCCTGTGAAGGTCTGCATCAGAGGAAAGACATTCACTTCTGACAACGAGCCATAAAGATGACTACTGTACTCTAACCATTGCCTGGAAAAGGAACATCACAGCTCAGGAGGAACAGTAACCCCTGTCCTCCCCTTTACAAGTTCCCAGAAGAGTACAAATAATTTAGCATTCAGTTGTAGAAAACCCTACTTACCGAAAAGAAAACAATGAATTGAATGACAGCCTAATAGACAGCACTACATCACCTCAGACTCAAGCAACACATTGCCAAAAAAATACCCTGGTGCCACCTATCATTTCATGAAAGTGGAACTGTTTCTTCCCGAAAGAGACTTCAAAACTGCTGTTCAAACACTAGTACTCTCACATGTGGATGATGTTGACGGCTTCATCCATGGCCTCCCAGACTCCACATTGGCCCCCTCAACAGCATCCCATACACCAGAGCCCATCTCATCCTGGGCCTGAAAATACATGATCACATCACCCCATTGATGCTGGCCCAAAGCATTTTTAAAACTAGCTCCGTCGTTTATAAAGCCATCAAAACCAGTAGTCCATCTTATCTTGCAGACAAGCTCACACTCTGGTTAGCGCTGGGCTACCATCAGCCTGAAGGATAAGAAGAGTAAAAAAATTAAAAAAATACCAAAGCTGCAGGCCTTTTCCATCTAAGCACCCAGTTTCTAGAACATCGTCGTACACATCAGGAGTACCACTATGCTGCTTCAAAACAGGAATAAGACGAAGAAGCACCTATTGAAAGATCACTACATGACAATGCAGTATGTTTCTGCTCCCTGCGCTTATTTAAAGAAACATCACTGTGCTCCCAGGATCCAGCTACCTCTCCTATCACTCGACTGTATGTGTGCCTTTGACCCTGTACAGTTCTCTGCTGCCTTTTGGCAATGCTTGCGCTGAACAAATACTACATAGATACATAAACACTGCATTAATTTAAAAATGAGATAACACTTTAGTCTTCACTTCATGTTTTCTACATGTCCTGAGATGGACTGTAGGTTTATTTGTTAGCATAAATTGACCCATTTATGTCAACATGAAATGAAGAAGATAATGTCATGACTAAAAAGGTGGCACATATATCTCATCTGAAAGGAACCGGAGCAGGGAGATGTGAGTATTCTAACCTAGAGTTATTAGGAAGCAGGAGATTATCCAGAAGACCCCTCCCGCAAAGCAGAAGAGCACATAACATTAGAAAATGCTTAGCCCATCCCTCATATGTAAAAGAACATAGGACCAATGGTAAGATACCACTTACTACAGTCCCTATCGGGAGTATAACAAAGATCTCAATGATCAGTAACAACAGGGTTTTAAGACTGAGGAAGGCAAAGGTTGTACAGTCCATTATCGACTTATTTCTAGGTGTTATTGATACATGATATACCTCCTATACCGGCATATATGACTTACTGGGTCAGTTTCTAACATATTACGTTTAAATCTTCCAGCTTTGCTACTGCGTGCTATGGAGGCAATCCCACTGCATCTCTCCCGAAATACTTGCACCGCAGTTTTCCAGTAAGAGGTCACTTACGCGCCCTTATATTGCCCATCTGACTGTGAAAAAAGTAAGGGCTGTCATTAAAAAATGTGAAAAGAAGATGGCATTAAGCCTTGATTAGGAAGGATGTCTGCGAGGTGTCTGAAGTTTCTAACATACTTTGTGTTCTGGCAGTCACAGCAGTCTGTTCTTCCCGACGGAACGCAAAGCTCTAATTGCGATAGTCAAGTAACACAAAAATGGGTAAAATAACCTAGACCTGGTTGAATGACAGCGGAAGTAAGCAGTGCAACCCGCTTCTTGATAACAAGCTACTTCTACGATGCAATAGTAGAGAGCGAGTATCTACCATTGTCTCCACAACGGATGAGACTAACGCGTATTGCAGAGGTCTCAGTGTACATGCGAATCATGGGTTCAAATCCCAGCAGGGCCAACTCAGTCTTCATCCTTGACGGAAACAGGTATCACTGAACTAGGTGATAATAGAACCTCATCTCCGCACCAAGAGGCATTTCAGTTTGCAGTACCCAAAGTGCAAGTATACAATACAGAATTGCATAATCAATAAACGGCCATAGGGTCAGCCATGGTGGGGGTTCTACCCTAGTCATCTCTGTTACATCCACATTTCTTGACAGGCACTCAGACATTTAGTTTATCCTGTTCTGCCCATTCAGATAGCCCGTGGTTCCCTCAATGTCCACTTGCACCGAGGACATCGGTCAATCTGAACTGTTGTCTGATGCTCTAATTGAAAATTCAACAGGGAATCAAAAGTGACAGCTACTCTTATTCAGAAGCAGGGAAAGCGAAGATGTGTGGAGAGGGTACGCCACAAATGAACACGCAGTTGTTATTAGTCGAAAAATACAGATACTATGTCATGTAGGAAGAAACAGCAGCAGGAGAGCAGTCCGAAGACGTAACTGTTAGGTGGGAATAAGAGATAGCCCTGCTGGAAAGGGGGAGTCGTCACAAAAACATGTGGATTTAGTTTCAGACACTGGAGCTCGCAACTAGGGCCCGACATTAAGAATAGAGATTAAAGCAGTCCCCTCTCGTGGTACCACACGGAAAACCTCTTTACCCCATCCAGCAAAATACCATTTTCTGTCCTAGCAATAAGAAGTCTGCAGTCTAAATGTCACAGTTCTGCTTTTGCAATCAGCCAGCGAATGGAAGTTATAGCACTTGCACACAATATAGACTCCGCACTCTGAATGACGCATCCTTCCTCAAAGCAACGAATGGAAGTCACAACACTAGCTCTGCAGTGCACTGTCACACGTCACACACTCCCATGAACCAATGAATGGAAATCACAACGCTAACGCACAATAAAGACTCCACATTCTGAATGACACACACTTCCTCATAAAGCAACGAATGGAAATCACAACACTAGCTCTACACTGCACTGTGCTCTACAGTGTTCTGCTTCCTGAATGGCACATCACTCCCCAGGAAGCCAGTGAACGGAAGTCACAACACGAGCTCTACACTGCACTGTGGTCTACAGTGTTCTACTGCTTGAATGGCACATCACTCCCCAGGAAGCCAGTGAACGGAAGTCACAACACTAGCTCTACACTGCACTGTGCTCTACAGTGTGCTACTGCCTGAATGGCACATCACTCCCCAGGAAGCCAGTGAACGGAAGTCACAACACTAGCTCTACACTGCACTGTGCTCTACAGTGTTCTGCTTCCTGAATGGCACATCACTCCCCAGGAAGCCAGTGAACGGAAGTCACAACACGAGCTCTACACTGCACTGTGCTCTACAGTGTTCTACTGCCTGAATGGCACATCACTCCCCAGGAAGCCAGTGAACGGAAGTCACAACAATAGCTCTACACTGCACTGTGCTCTACAGTGTGCTACTGCCTGAATGGCACATCACTCCCAGGAAGCCAGTGAACGGAAGTCACAACACTAGCTCTACACTGCAATGTGCTCTACAGTGTGCTACTGCCTGAATGGCACATCACTCCCCAGGAAGCCAGTGAACGGAAGTCACAACACAAGTGCACAATAAAGACTCCACATTCTGAATGACACATCACTCCTCATGCAGCTAGTGAAAACGCCACCACATAATAGGAACTCTGCAGCCTGAATGTCACATTCCTCCTTATAAATCCAGTGAACGGAAATCAAAGCTGTACTATAGTTTCCCGTCTTTAAAGGATATAAGACAAGGAGGAGTTTTTGAAAAGCTTTTTTGTTGCAGTTACATGAAAGCTACGACAAAAGAGAACAAGAGGTGGAAAGGTATTTTAAGAATTGTCTAAATGCACCGGCCACCGTGAGCACAAGTTCACACTGTTTGCGAGTGCAGCAAAGGCTGCTTATGCTCTCTAAGACAACAAAAGGCATGAGGCGCACTCTTCTCCACAAAAAAAAAAGGAAGTAGAATGGGATCCACCATGTTGAAGAAGGTGCTTGCCAGCCCTTGGGCTGGCGGTAATCATATGCTCCTCGCAGTCGCGGCTGGTGTAGAGGCAAAGTGGTGGGGCAGGGGTGGCGGTGTAGGGGCAAAGTGGCAGGGCAGGGGTGGGAAGTGGGGCAAAGTGGCAGAGTAAAGGTGGGGTACAAAACAGAAACGGGAAAAAAAAAAAAACCTTACCTTCCCATCGCCGCTCGTCAGGCACAGGCTCCCAGCCTGCCCTGCGGCCAATCCCAACACTGCTCTCATGCTGCTGGCAGCATTGGCCTGAGAGCCCTAGATTTGCGCTCCCAGGCAGACTGGGAGCCTGAGCCTGCTGTCTCCAACATGGCAACACAGCTCGGGTTGGAGAGAGCTCAGTGCGCATGTGTGGTTGACCGTCCTGAGATGGCTGGCCGAATCCACATGTGTACTGAGGGGAGTGCATACCACTCCCCCTCCCTGCCTGCCCCATGGCCCCGCTCCCATCAAAAATAAAACGATAAAAAACATGGTTCATTATCATTTTATTTTTCAAGTTTTGCAGTTGTTGCTGCTGTGTGTGTGTGTGTGTGGGGGGGGGGGGAGGGTGGGACAACGATCCTCCCTCCGCCATAGTGGAGTAGCCGCTGGCTCCTAGGAAGATCAGTAGAATCAGGCCAGTGCCACAAGGCCTTTCCAAACTACTGTCTGTAAAGATTTGTTGCAACCAAGAACTACAGCTTGGAAACCTATGGAGAAGAGTGCACTGCCCAGGATTATATGTGTATGCGGCAAAGAACAACAATCACAGTGCGCTGCTAGCTCACTGAGACAGGAGCACATACCCTATGCCTGGTGTATCTGATGGCCTCTCACCAAGACCACCAGTGCCGACATGTGATGTTAGTTATCAATAAATTAAATAGGCAAAGGTAGGTATGCTGCCCATTATTAATTTGTATTTGCCATGTCAAATGACAGCGTCTTGAGGTAACCACACCATTATTATTGGGTTGCTGTTCAATTCCATGTGAAATGAGCTGTTGGTCTTAGGATCTGAGGAAGGAGCTTCCTAGCCCATCATAGCCCCTACCTCTATTGTGATGGCAGCTAACATTGGTCAACGTTTGATTAAGTATGCAATGTAATGTGATGCCGGGTGGAGCTGCTCGTCACCCTGGAGGGTATTGAGGTGCTTAAATATGCAACTAGAACTTTTTCCTGAAGCACAGAGGCAACATATCACTAGTGCAGTTTGTACAGTGTCGCAGAGGGAGTGTGTGTGGAGGCAGCAGCCCACCTCACCCAAGCTATGGGCGAAACTCCCTCCCGCCATCCCTGAAGTCAATCCTACCTGGGTGAAGGGAAGCCTGAACGTGCGCCGCACAAGTCATGCACTAAACCTCTCACTTTGAGGTGATCCCTGGGATGCTGCTCTCTTTGGACAAGGATGGCAGGACCTAGGCGCCCCCAGTTTTTCCAAAGTAAAGTTCTTTCGGTACATGTGATACTTTGGAAAGAATGAGGAAGACTGTCTCCAACAAAACAGATGTCAAGTATCCAAGTCGAAGCTATTGTAACTAAGGCCATGGTTTCAAGGATTTCACACCACCCACGCAACGGATTTTTTTTTTCCCCGAACTTTAATACCCTGTAATCTCATAATGGGTTCGTAGCCAAACGACCCTATTCACAGTTTAACATGACCACGACTTCTGGTTCACCCCTCCCCGGTGCCCGCAGCGTGTGCCCAACCAATGCCCGTCGGCGTATTCCCACGCGGACCGACAGAACCTCAACAAACCTCTCTCTTGGAAAAATCACAACGGCATTAAGAAAAGTCTTCCTGACTCCAGGAGTGCAATTACTTATAATTTGTGATTTCTCGACACATGTGGGGTGCCCGCAGAGCTCCCCTCGCAGCGGCTTACTTTGTTATCCGTCAAGTGAAAAGTAAGGAAAAGACTAAAAACATTGGCATTAATTTTAGTTGCACTTAATTGAATAATTTCTCCGGGGAACAGTTGAAGGCAGAGTTGAAGAACTGCCTGGACTGCCAAGAGCTATTACTAATTGGCATCTACCGTGGTGAGGCCCAGCCAACTAAAACACTTATTCCTCGGTGTTACTGGAACTTCTTTCCCCTGCAGATGTGTTGAGAACTTGCACTGACAGAAGACGGGCAGCCGCGGCTTCCACATCAAATGGTGTGCGGAATATCCCTTTCCAGTAATCTGACGAGACCCGGGCACAGGCGGGAAGTCGCGCGAGAACCAGGGCGAGCTCGCTGCTCCTGTGCCCGCAGCCCACACCTGGCCTCCCACCGAGGCGTGCCCACCTTGAGAGGAAGGCCTTTGGCAGAAGTAGCCGGGACGTTTCCAAGCAGAAAAACACACAGGGAAGTGACGAATTACACGCTGGCACTCAGCTGCGCCCACTGGCACCGCTGAATTAAATATTACACAGATGGAGTTCAGGTTGTGAAATAGGTTATTTGTTTAAATCATGCTGGCGCATAAAAAAGCCGGTTTCGTAATAGATCAACTGGTTTACTTACATGATGTGCCGGCACTTGACTGGTGATTGTCACCCAGAGCGCCCAGCACGCTCCGGGCTGGCATGGCTTGCCATAGAAAGTAAAACATCCTCAATAGTTTCTGTAGTCACGTAGGGCATGAAAAACATGACTGCAACCCCTGTCCATTGTTTCCACGCCCTATTTAACCTCTGCTTCCATGTATGTAAAACTGTTGCATGTATAAACGTATGCGCCAATGTATTTTTCTCCACACAGCTTCAAAATGCGAAACGCCTCGAAAGTGCTCTAATTTAATGAGGAAGACCTCCCAGATTAGAAATGTAAAGAAGACGCGTATTGGCAATGGCATACCTGGTAGCAACAGTGTTTTATGGGATCAGTAATAGTAATCCCGCCAACAGAAGCGCCTAGAAGTTATTCAGTTCACTGCGCTGCACTACACAGATCTGACAAGCCGGACCACACCCTCTGCCGGAAAAAAGTGCGGTAAATGAGTACTGTCCTGGAGAAATTATTGGAGAAATTAGGCCGATCTCTTTGAAAGAATTATACATAACGCAAAATAAAATAAATAACTTGCTTATGGGCACAGATCGTATTGCACAAACCATGTACTGAGAGTCATAGTGCATGGTTTGTGCTCTACGACAGATGGAAGAATTATGCAATTTATCAAGGTCTGTTTTTATTACACTTAAATATTTTCTGCAATTGTTAAAGAATCCATTGCTGTACAGTTTGCAGTTTTTTTTCTTATAAAAAGGGTGTTTCTAATTCAAACCGAACAAAAGTAACTGAAATGTTGACAATGATCGACACATTGGAATTAATCAGTTAGGCACATTTTCACACACACTCTGGTCTTGCACTTAAATGGAGTATTTATTTAAAGAGATAATATAGCATTTAAAGTGAGTCACATGCACTTGGATCCCCTGGCAAAACTCCTACTGTTTTGCATATGAGGGGAACCCCCGTTTACGTATGTTAGGATCCTGGCAGCCTATGACTGGTAGTGAAATGAAGAAATGTGGTAAAGCAGTGGGACAGTGGAGAAATACCAGAGGCAGGGGCATGGCGTTCAAATTTGTTTTTTTTGTCAACGTCCGCGTCAACAGAGAAATCGATCTACACAGCCAGAACATGCCTCAGAACGCTACATAAAATATGGGGCCAATGGATATCATTATATGTGTAAGTTGCCTGATGAGACTCAGGGGATGGAAATAATGGAGGAGATGTGGCCTAGCGGCTCGAGATGTCGACTTTGGAACATGGGCAGGTTCAGACAGACAGAAAACAGGCCCAGGAACTAAAAGAAAGTTGCTCTCTTAAGCAAATCAGATTGCCAAAAAACGTGTCTGACAGTCTGCAAATCAGGGCAATTTTCAATTTGTAAGGACATGCCGTATATGTGTTTCGCACGATATGGGAAACTGCATGCATTTGTGCCTGTGCAGGCTATGTTTTGTGCTTACATCAGTGAAAGTAACAGTACAACCCTGCCCACAAGACCATAGAACAGACCCTCAAACATCCAATAAAATTGGTCCACACACTGACCGGTAAGACCAGCTTTTCTTCTGCCCACAATAGTATAACAAGCATTTGCAATGCAACAGGTCTCGCGTTTGCTCATGTTAGAGCTGATAGCGTTGTAAACTCATAACCTGACTTTTCACATATCGGCTAACGTGCATTTATGCACGTAACCCGAAAAAGTGCAATTAACTATGTAAAGCGCTCGATTTCTGCCAAGCGAAATCGCGCTAGTAAATTAGAGAAAAAGTAGTCCACGAGCCGGCCAGAAAACTGCGAGCCTCACATGTTTTCTGTACTTGGTCGATGCGCTCGAGGAGGGCTAGCCACCGGAAAAGGCATGACCTATGCATGCCTTAGACTAATGAAAGCAAGCAGATTTTAATAGGCAAGCACACGAACCAATGAAAAACACGGACGTGACGTCAACAGGGCTCTGAGCCCTGTTCTAAACACTAAAGCATCTCGCTGCGATACGCATGCGCGAGCGCATGCAACGCAGGCTCAACCCTGAAAAATGGAGCAATGGATCGGCCAACTTCAGTCATTTGTTAATTGTAAGGCCGCATTCTTCCCTTTCACACAAAAAAGGGTACATCCACACATAAAGAAGTTCCCTTCAGTACCAAGACTAGTGAGGCAATATGTACTTTTTGAGACCAAAAATATTTATTTGCTAATTTTTGTTTGTTTGCATCGTGTGGTGTCTTAAATCTCGACGTGACCTCTAACTGTAAACATATTATAAATAAGAAAAGTATTTATTGTTCTACAATTGTTTCTCCATGGAAAGAGGTGTTTCCAAAACCTCCTGCACCGCTGAACACAGTGTAAGACCGGAGCTGAAGGCAAATTATAAAAAACATAACTGGGACTAGCAGAACAACAGTCATAGGTACACATTTTATTACAAGTAGAGCACAGATGTAGGTTTGGTTTCTGAATACTGTAACACTGTGTATGTATATTGTACACAAACTATTTTACTCTGTGAAGTAGAAAGAAAATAAATAAAATAACATTGGTGTGGTTCCCTTCAAAACAAAATCAATCATTCCTGGAGAACAACATATTGAACGAGATACGCTAAATGTGCATGTTTTTTCTTTCTTTAGAGACCAACACCTTTGTATATCATTTGGAATCCATTTGTATCAATGTGAATTATTTTGCCTTTATTCATAAAATACGCTGTATAATTTGCCTTTATTTGTATAGGCAAAATAAAAACTTACTTCCTCATCTAGTATAGAGAGACTAAGAAATAACATCAAGCATATCAAACATTCTTGCTGTATGAAAATTATGTAGAGTATGATGAGATGTTCTTATATGAAAGCAATGTGTGCAGCCTTTGCTTCGTTTAGGAAACACAGTCATTCTTGATGAAACTGTAAGCTGTGTGATAAACTTTATTATAAGAATGGTCTGTGTCTGTTTTCAAAATTACCTGATTTTATGTTTGAAGGAAGAAGGACGATGCGGAACAAAAAAACATTAAGAAAAATAATCATCTATGGTGGAGCAGTAGTGGCTGTGCTCCGCAAACCTAGAAAAAAAAAAAAAAATCCATTGGAGTCTCAGTTTTACTGTTTCATGCCCATGGTCAATGTGGACTGTTAAAATCTGGGCACAATATTGGGAGGGAGACTAGTTAGAGTTATACACTTATTGGTGCACGAGGGTCAGTCAGTTTTTTTTCTAACCACAATCACATACAATCAATAACTAATGTGAGGCAATTGCTCTTAATGCTTCATAAGATGCTGCAGGTTGACATACCACAAGCTACTTCAAGTTTAGATGCACACAAGTCATTTGCATCAGTGAACTAGCAATAGATGCATGAAACACTGCCACAGGGTGGTGTGGGCCGGCAGTTCATGAACTGGGCTTTATTACCTTAACCCCTTCGCTGCCAGGCCTTTTCCTCCTCCTGTGCCAGGCCTTTTTTTGGCTATTTGGGGCAGTTCGCGCTTAGGCCCTCATAACTTTTTCTCCACATAAGCTAGCCAAGCCAAATTTGCGTCCTTTTTTTCCACCATCCTATGGATTCTAGAGGTACCCAGACTTTGTGGGTTCCCCTGGAGGAGGCCAAGAAATTAGCCAAAATACAGTGAAAATTTCGTTTAAAAAATGGGAACAAGTGGCTGCAGAAGAAGGCTTGTGGTTTTTCCCCTGAAAATGGCATCAACAAAGGGTTTGCGGTGCTAAAATCACCAGCTTCCCAGCTTTCAGGAACAGGCAGACCTGAATCAGAAAACCCAATTTTTCAACACAAATTTGGCATTTTACTGGGAAATACCCAATTTTTACAATTTTTTGTGCTTTCAGCCTCCTTCCAGTCAGTGACAGAAATGGGCGTGAAACCAATGCTGGATCCCAGAAACCTAAACATTTCTGAAAAGTAGACAAAATTCTGAATTCAGCATTCAGCAAGAGGTAATTTGTGTAGATCCTACAAGGGTTTCCTACTGAAAATAACAACTGAAAAAGAAAAATATTGAAATTGAGGTGAAAAAACAGCAATTTTTCTCTACGTTTTACTCTGTAACTTTTTCTTGCAATGTCAGATTTTTTAAAGCAATATACCGTTACGTCTGCTGGACTCTTCTGGTTGCGGGATATATACGGCTTGTAGGTTCATCAAGAACCCTAGGTACCCAGAGCCAATAAATGAGCTGCACGCTGCAGTGCGTTTTCATTCTATACCGGGTATACAGCAATTCATTTGCTGAAATATAAAGAGTGAAAAATAGCTATCAAGAAAACCTTTGTATTTCCAAAATGGGCACAAGATAAGGTGTTGAGGAGCAGTGGTTATTTGCACATCTCTGAATTCCGGGGTGACCATACTAGCATGTGAATTAAAGGGCATTTCTCAAATAGACGTCTTTTTTACACACTCTCTTATATTTGGAAGGAAAAAATTTAGAGAAAGACAAGGGGCAATAACACTTGTTTTGCTATTCTATGTTCCCCCAAGTCTCCTGATAAAAATGATACCTCACTTGTGTGAGTAGGCCTAGCGCCCGCGATAGGAAATGGCCCAAAACACAACGTGACACATCACAATTTTTGACAGAAAACAGAGGTGTTTTTTGCAAAGTGCCTACCTGTAGATTTTGGCCTCTAGCTCAGCCGGCCCCACGGGGGGCAGAAATGGCCTAAAATAAGTTTGTCCCCCGACCCCCCAACCCCTCCCCGGGAGTGACCCTTGCCTATGGGGTCGCTCCCCTTGCGTGACATTGGCACAAAAAAAAAAATCCCCGGTGCCTAGTGGTTTCTGCCTACCTGTAGATTTTGGCCTCTAGCTCAGCCGGCACCTACCACACCTGTGCATTTTTGAAAACTAGAGACCTAGGGGAATCCAAGATGGGGTGACTTGTGGGGCTCTGACCAGGTTCTGTTACCCAGAATCCTTTGCAAACCTCAAAATTTGGCTAAAAAAAACAAGTTTTCCTCACATTTCAGTGACAGAAAGTTCTGGAATCTGAGAGGAGCCACAAATTTCCTTCCACCCAGCGTTTCCCCAAGTCTCCCGATCAAAATGATACCTCACTTGTGTGGGTAGGCCTAGCGCCAATGAAAGGAAATGGCCCAAAACACAACGTGGACACATCACATTTTTTCACAGAAAACAGAGGTGTTTTTTGCAAAGTGCCTGCCTGTGGATTTTGGCCTCTAGCTCAGCCGGCCATACGGGGGGCAGAAATGGCCTAAAATAAGTTTGCCCCCTGATCCCCCAACCCCCCAACCCCTCCCCGGGAGCGACCCTTGCCTATGGGGTCGCTCCCCTTGCGTGACATTGGCGCAAAAAACAAAACATCCGGTGGCTAGTGAGGGGGCAGATTGACCTAAAATCGTCCGATCTGCCCCCAAGGGGGGCAGAAATGGTCTAAATACAATTTGCCCCCCAGGGGAGTGACCCTTGCCTAATGGGTCGCTCCCCATCTCTAAAAAAACAAACAAAACTAAAATACTCCCAAAAAAAAATTGCTCTGGTGCCTAGAGGTTTCTGCCCCCCCCTGGGGGCAGATCAGCCTAATAACAATAGGCCGATCTGCCCCATGGCCTAAAATAAATTTGCACCCCCCCGACCCGGGAGCGACCCTTGCCTACGGGGTCGCTCCCCCTGCGTAACATTGGCTAAAAAAAAAAAAAGGAATCCCGGTGCCTAGTGGTTTCTGCCCCCCTTGGGGGCAGATTGGCGTAGCAAAAATCGGCCGATCTTCCAAAGGGGGCAGAAATGGCCTAAATACAATTTTCCCCTCCAGGGGAGCGACCCTTGCCTAAGGGGTCGCTCCCCACCTCCAAAAAAACAAAAAAAAAAAAAAAAAAAAAAAATGAGCCCTGGTGCCTAGAGGTTTCTGCCCCCCCAGGGGGGCAGAAAAGGTCTTCCAAAAAATGCCCCCCCTGGGAGCGACCCTTGCCCAAGGGGTCGCTCCCTTATGCCAATTTAAAAAAAGAAAGAAAATATCTGGTGTCTAGTGGGCGTTTCAAAAACCGGATTGCTTTGCAATCCAGCTTTTGAAACGCTCAGAGAGACTTCAAAGGGAAGGAAATTCCTTTCCTTCCCTTTGAAGCCTCTCTGGGCCTCCCCCACGTGATCGAAAGAGAAATGCGTGCTGGAAGCTGAGCTTCCAGCGCGATGGGAGGAGGCCTTCTGTGATTGTTAGCGCGCAATGCGCGCTGACGTCACAGGGGGGTTTGGGGGGGTGGAAGGGGAAGGGCTTCCCCTTCCATCCCTGCCTTGGGGGGGGGTGGGTGGGGAGCACATGGGGGGAGCACTAGCGCTCCCCCCAGTTCCCGGGTGCAGGACGAGGTGATCTCGTCCAAGGCACCGGGGAACCGGTGCCTTGGACGAGATCACCTCGTCCAAGGCACCCTAGGGGTTAATAAGGTGCAAACAGCGTCTGCTTAAACACAACCTATGCTGTCTGAAAGATTGAACCTACAGAGGTGTGTCAGAGAATGATGCTCTTTGAGACCCTTGATTGTGCTTATGCTGGAAATACTGGTACGAATAAGAAAAAGTGGTGATAGGGAAATGGTAATAACCATTGCTCTAACAAGACAATGTTCTGCTATATATGAAGAATTCAAACACCATATTTCTACATATGTTTACAACTAGTACAGAGTACAGAGTTCCTTCCAGAATCCAAGTCAACTGGGATTAATCAGTGTTATTGCCTGTTATAACTACAAATATACCAAAGCTGCATCCCATGCACACAAGGTTTAATGAAGAACCATTCAGATAGCCTGACATTGATAAATATACATATGTATTGTGGTAGCGTGAACAAGGTGTAGAAGATGCCAAAACGTGCAGATGCTGATTGAAGAGTCTTCAGTAAATTTGGATGATTAGCACACTCTAGAATGCCCAACTGCTTCATCACAACTTTTTCAAAACTAGTGTTCTGGTCACTTCAGCTGCTGTCTGGAAAGTTTCGGGGTGATCCACCAAGCAAGGGCCAAGAAAAAAAGGGGGAGGGGGCTTTCCAAAACAAGTTTACCCCATGCAATTTCCTATAGGGAATTTAGACATGACTACAGCCCGAACCGCCGAACAAAATTACACCAAATTTGGCAGAAAGCTAGATCTTGGTTCAGAAAGTCTCTTTCGTAATTTTCTGTTAATCTCTTTAGTAATTTTGGAGTTATTAAAAGAAAAAGAAATATAGATATCTAGGGACGGGGACCCTTTGCGGATCCACTCACAGAGGATCCGGAGGAAAAGCAAGGCCCTGACTGGCTGGTCGCAAACTGAGAGGAATGTTGTGGCCACCATTTTGTTACTTGCATTGGGCCAGGGTTGAAAAAACAATAAAAAAATGAACATAATCAGTCAGCATACCTGTATCCTGACCATAAAGGAGAGATGGAGAGGTTCCTGAGAGGCCCCTCGTAGGTAAAAATGACCCAGATATTTTGTCTTTTTGGGCGATCTGCAGATCCACCGTGATGCTCTGCGCAACCACCAGTGTAAACTCCCAAAAGATCCACAGATCCAACAAACACTAAATAAAAAAAAACCACACACACACCAAAATCCGCTGTGCACTGCTCAAGGCTGTGCGTGGCATGGGGGTTGGGTGCATGTGGGGGTTATGGCGGCAGGACCTAGTCACAGGCCTTTCACCCAACTCCTGCCACGCAAGGCTGTGCACATCAGTGGTTGTATTAACATGCGGTAATTAGATCTTATTTTACACTAAAAAAAATCAAATTCACTGAAAAAAAAACAAAGGTTACAGGGATGTTATAGGTAGGTTAACATTTTACACATACAAAACAATAGAACTTCAGCAGTTGTAGTTATAGTTATACTTATCTGAAGAAACTATAACTTGTACCGTTAAGTAACTAGGCCAGGAGTTTTAGTTTCTTAAGTGTAACTATAACATAAGTATAACTAAAAGTATAACTGCTGTATTTCTATTGTCTTGTATGGGTAAAACGTCAACCTAACTATAAAGTTCCTGTAAACATTGATGTTTTCAGTGAATCTATCTATCTACTCTATCTATCTATCTATCTATCTATCCATATAAATAACTCCAGAAGGTGGGAGGGGGAGCAACCCGTGATCCTTTAAATCACGTGAGGGTCCCTCTGACCCCTGGAATAAAATGAAAAAAAAAATGCACTAATTTTCTAGCACGTTTTTCATGCCTCAGTACTGGTTTTATTGTCTCCATTGTGGCTGTCCGAGACCTGCAAACCCTGGCCAGAGACCAGAACCTGCAGCAACTTTCCTTGGCAGAGACTGCAAACCCACAAGAAGCTTCATGGGCCACTGCTGGATCTCTCCTAGGGTTTGCAGACTCAGACCAAGTCAACCTACCCCACAGAAAGTCCAATGATACTTCATGAGTCAGCAAGGGTACGCAAACCCCATAATAGTGCCTCGGAACAATAAAGATTAAAAGGAAAATAGAAAAAAAACAGAGACTGTCCAAAGGCTAGGCTTGGCTGTCAACATCCAGCCAAAGGCAGTGTGCAGTGATGATTGGCTGCCTGCTGCGGGTCAGCCTAGTTCTATTGCCAACTCCTAGTATGCAGGGATAAAGCTTGTGCACAGAGTGGTATGGCCACCCTCTGCAGGTTGGGTGTAGGGCGTGGTCAAAGGTCAGACTCTGCAGTGAAACTCGCATGGCTAAAGCCCACTGAGCGCAACAAACCCTGGATGTAGACCAGAGACTGAAGCCAACTACCATAGTGTACAACCTAATGCCATGCTCATGGTGGTCGGCGCCTTCATCATGAGTTCAGCAGGTTGGGTTCAGATGACTGCTGGATGTGGTCTGTGATAAAAAAAAAAAAAGTCACAAAAAAAAAAAAAAAGCAAAAGTTAAGTTGAAGCTTTTGCGGGGAAACTGAAGCATCCTTCTTACACATGGCATGGATCGCAGGCCATTGATGGGATACTTGGATAGTGTGGTGACAAAACTGCATTAAATAGAGTGCATTACATTAGAGGCAACAATCTAGAAGAGACTTCTATGCATCCTGAAGTATTAGTGCACTAGGCATGCAATTAATAAAGTACAGAATAGCGATACTCTGGACGAATTTCGAGGGACCTGGACAAGTGGAATCTATCAAATATATAATTGTGCGGGCACTGGCAAAGGAATCTCAGTTAAGAGTAATCAGGAAAGATGAAAAAGCAACATAGCATTTAGCCACATGGGTGGAACTGACATGTATGGCAGTGGAGGTTCTGGGTGCCACATCATCACAGTCACTTTGACTAGAACAATAGTATGTAATATGAACAAACAGGGATTTTTGAGTGGTGGACGGACCATAAGGAAACATGGTTACATACAGTAGAAAGAAATATTATAGGTGGAAACGTGGACAGTCTAACTGTAACAGTAAAACAAGGTCAGGTACTAGCTTAAGTATGTTATACGAAGCGCAGCTACCTTGATATTGAAAGAAGGTTGGTTCAAGATGTGATTGTTAATCAGAAAAGAACATACAAAAAAGTGAAGTTGTGGTTAGCGTTGGTTTAAGATCTAGATGCAGACTTTAAACAATATTAAAAAATTCACTAAAAAACAATAACCCTCTCCAAATGCAATGCTAATGACCCCGCAATACTTATATTAAAAAGTAAGAAAACTTAAAAGAAAAATGTTGTTTATTAACAGTGTATGCTCAAACGATTCAATAATACTACAATACTACTACAGTCAAGGCCGGACAGGGCATCAAGCGTTTCCCTGGGAGTCTGAAAGGATGGGTGGCCGGTTTTGTAGCAGTTCAGCAGGTTTAAAAGTACTGCACAGTTCCTTGTATATCCAATAGTTTTCAGGCAACAATAAAAGTGTCAAGATAACTCTGATGATTAATGTCCATGCTGGAGGGAGATCGAGTTTTTTCTAATGCCGGGTTTGACTCTAAGGCAGCGCAGAGGGTTAATATGCATGCTGCAAAGAACGTGTAGTATGCAGATAACAGAACTGTATTTCAAGTGCAATGCTTGGTGGGATACTGCTTTGGTCACAGACATCCTCTAGTTAATGTACAGTTCATAAATTACAATCATAATCTAAGACAGGGAGCAATTAACTGCCATTGAAGAGCTGCATGAAAACTGCATGGTACAGATTAGAAAGTTATGTTTTTTCCCCCAGTCTTTGATTATCCAAAATTTGCTAAAAAAGGGTTTGTCTGAGTAGGAATAAATCTTTATTAGTAAAGTCAACCCTAACCACTGTGTTATGTTCTGAATTCTGAGTCTATGCTTCTCCAGACCAAGCACTCTTAAAAATACCTACCAGTATGGGTGACATGTGAATCCTACACCTTGAACTCCCCTTTGTTTTATGCAATTGTTTTCTAAAGACTGATTTACACAGGTATGATTCATTGGGTGTGTGTGATGTAAAGTGCTCCAACACACTACGCTGGTAATAAAGACGCTATAAAACAAATGAAATACATGTGAGAGAGGGGCTATGGAGAGATGAGAGACACTGTCAGAGGGTTATGGCCAGGAAATCACTGAAGGACCCCAATAAAGATTGCTGTATCCTGGTGCACTGTAAGGTCATCATTTACTATACTTTAAAAGGGAATACAATTGAATATGTAATGAAAAATGTGTTGCAGAATGCGTCATTTTTAACATTTTTCCCCAAATTTTCTTGGATGTGGGGGACCCCTAAGCCCCACTGTAGTGGTCAGGCTTGCTTGCTATGCACCGTATGGGGGCTGCTCTGACAAAATGTGACAGGGCTGCTTTGGGATCCCAAATCGGCCCGGATTACAGTAAAATAACTACTTTTAGAGCTTTGAGGGTAATACGATATTTAGTGTCATAATTATCTACAACATTTATAATTGCATCTGTCACATCAAGGGTAAGGCCATGAGCATTGCATTTGGTGTGTAAGTTAAACACTGATGCCCTCATTCCGAATTAGGCAGTAACCTGACTCCCACGCCGGCATCAGTGTTTTAACCGCCGTCAGGGTGGCAATGCAGACCGCCAGATCACAAGTGTGGCGGTTTGGCTTCTGCCAAATCGCCACCTACCCGTTCCTACCGCCAGGGCGGTTGAACCCACTGGGCCACAGATGAGCATCCCCGACCCAGGGGTCTACCCAATACCGGTGGTTCAACCAAATACTGTCAGCGGTATCACAAGTCCCCTTTTCTCTAGGGATTTCGTGGCGGTAGCACCGGCACGTAATCCCTGGTGAAAAGGCTACCGGCACAAGAATTTGCATTCCTGTCACCGGTAGACAACTCCCTCATCCCCCCACCATCTACCCAAGAGCCCCCTTCCCTTACAACATTCCCACCCCCTACCTCCCTGAACGCCACAGCGAGCCCCCACCCCGTGCTTCCAGTAGTGAAGCCACACCACTGACCCCTGTACTTACCCTACCCAGATTCCCGTACTTACCTCCCACTGGATACACGCACGCACGCACCCACCCACGCACACCCTGCACTCACAACACCCTTACACTCACACGCAAACACAAACACACATCACCCCCGAAATCCATACACACAGACACTCACATGCACAACACCCCCACTCACACATGCACTCAGTACATTCACCCCCAATGACACGCATACACACTCCCCCTCCTTTTCTCAACATACATACACACACACACACAACCCCCACCCGTCTATATGCATGCACACACACAAACCCCGACCAAGCATTTACATTCACCCGCACACACATCACCATCACTACATTTACACACATGCACGCCCAAACACTACCCTCCTGCCCCCATTCATTACACGCACACACACTCTCGCACACATCCATTCACACAACCCACTCCCCTTCCCTTGCGGAGGACATTTACCTCATCCGACGAGGTGCTCCTCCCTGAGGGGACGGGACCCGGCGCTCCCACTGCTGGCAGCGCCTCGACATCGGGACACCACCAGGCCATATTACTGGTTGTAATACGATTGGCGGTGTCCTACTGGTGGGGTGGGCCGGTGGTGGAACCACCCCTGTGCCTCTGACCACCAGCACGACTACTGGAGGATTTCTGCCCAAATTGTGGCGGAAATCCTTCAGTACTTGTTATATGGCGGTCTTCTGGCGCCCGCAACTTCGACAATCTAAGGAAAAGACCACTGAAGTCAGAATGACCACCTGAAAGTCTGTTGTGCAAATTACGGACTGTGGTACTCGCCAAAATATATAGTTATATAGACACACAAATTACACAGTAGCAGTCACCACAGTGTAGTTATTGCAGAGAAGGACTTTCCATTGGAAAGACATCGTTTGTTTCACCTATAACGTTGCTTCAAGTAGACTAATCTGCATAAATGTGCCTATCAAACAGTAGCCAGCTAATACATATGTTGTGCTCTTTTATGCAGGGAGCTCTTCCATGCAGGGGAAAAAGTTAAAGATGGGGGTCGGGGGCAGGGGGAACAGATGTCTTTCCCATTTTAGCATTCATTGGAATTGGAAAAACTGCTTAACAGATTTACAACAATTTTGGCAAGAACATAAATCTTTATTCAGAAATAGTGCATTTGTTGGTTTCAAGAACATACAGAAATGCCAGAATTAAACCTAAAAGCTGCAAAAGGTTACACAGGGTGGATATGATTCCTCAGCCTCTTCATCGACATATTACAAAACCTAACAAATACGTACAGTGATGAAAAAAAGCGGATTTATTTTGGAAACATTTAAGCTCTTTACTATGTGGGACCACTGATATTTAGCATAATGCAACGGCTCGTTCCAGTTACTGATTGGCCCATTAGTATCACCGGTCATAGACCATTAATGGCCATCCCATCTCGGGACATTAATGCTCAATAAAGCATGAAAACTATATGACACATTCCTGCTGTGGGACACTGATGCTCGTGAAGGCCTACGTGCGTTCATGCGAACAGACTTAGTTTTCATCCAAACAGAAATTTGGGCCAAAAAATATACTTAAGTAGAGGGAAGTTAAAGCTGACTGCGATTAATACTGGTTAGAACACAAAAGATACATGCTGTTCAAAGTTATTCTATTCGACTGCCTAATGAGTGTTATTGTAATAATTGTAATAAAATACACTAAAGAAATGTAGATGAAATACAAAAGTTATGGTACTACCTTAATCATAAATCTCATTCCTGCCACCCACTATTTCACATATACAGTACAACATTACATAATCTATAACAAACGGGAATAAAACAATATCATACACTCGAATGTGTGGGACTTTAAACGCAGGATAACGTCATGAGTATAACGATCCTACACACTTCATATCACCAATGTCAGACGCTATCATGAAATACTAAGACTTACTGACAAGAAACAATTACATTCAGGTCTCACTCCAGGCAATCATACAAACCTATACACAAACCAACACGCTCGGTAACTCATCTGCATCTTTCTCATGACGGCGCGGGTGGGAGTAAAGTAAGCTTACAGCAGTAGTTTAATTTTTGCATTTCACCGCTTTTGAGGATTTATTTTGTGGCCAGAAATGATACCTCAGAGACAGACATGCATACACACTTTTACATCACCTGTAATGCTTGATGAAATCACATTTAATGTCTGATCAATTACTGAAATTTTTACTTCAAGAGGGACTTGTGATATAGCCAGTTAAACAACCCTTTAATAATTAGGCTTCTCTGTTGGTACATACATTGTTTCAAATTGTAAAATAGATAGCTTATATGAATTGCAGTATCAATCGTTAGGGTGTGCTTCTCCAGTTTCGTGATATATGTATCCTTTAGGTGGTCTTGGTAACCAGGCACGTTTTATGAACATTTAGGGGATCTTGAGCTGAAGTTTTATTTAATAAGCAATAATTATATGAGTCACTTCCCATGAAATCTAAAAAGAACACAACCCGCACTTAATAAGAGCTTTGAAACAATAATAAAATTAACCCAATTTTGGACCCAATGTCCAGGTGTGCAGTGCACGCAACACATTATAGAAAGGCAAGGGTAGTTTACAGCCTAGCCTACAATCCAAAGCTTGTTCTGTAAATGTGCTATATAAGGATGGCAATCATCAACCTAGAGCCAGGGCATGCCAGAAATATCAGTGTAAAGAGGGCCAAGACTGGTGAAAGCCACGTGGCCCACAACAGGTGCAATAAGTGCAGGGCCAGGTGACTGAATCAACATTACTAGCTCATGCCAATAAATGAAGAAAAGCAAGCTGTTAGCCATTTCCTACTCAATATTCGGTTCCTCAAGAGTGAGGTGCTCGAAACACGGATACTGCTCCCAGTTCAACAATTAAACTTCAGAACTGGCATCTTTGAATTTGTATTGCATTAAGATTAATAAAGGTTTAACTCTGCTTCGATAAGACACTGAGAAGAATTTAGGCCACCATCCAGAGATGTGGTCTTGCTCAAATACTTGAATTCACCTACAAGATAGGCTCCAAATGCCAAATGTTGCTAAAGGTAAAAAAAATATTCTTATTTTAATTAGAAGGTGGGTTACAACTGCAGGGTATACTAAATGGTGCTTAAAGGGAATTTACAACTTACTACACAGGTTAGGCCTATCATCTGTGTTTGAACTGCACCTTGCCCTGAAGAGCCGGGGCATAGATCATTGGGTGGGTGTGGATATCCATTATTCACTTGTGGAGGGGAGGATCCCAGAGGTGGAGGAGAAGTTGGCAGGTATGAAGTAGAGAGTGATGGAGACAGTAAAAGGATGGCCCAGCTACTGTCCTTTTCCAATGGCAGTCACGCATGCCGTTAAAACACATCTTCCCCTATGGATCCAGTTACTTTCTGACCTAAAATAAAAATACTGGGGCCCTTTGATATATGTAAGGTAAACGATGGGTAGCAGTGTGCCTAGGGTAGGTATAGAGATTTCACAGAGGGAACAAAGTTCTAGTTATTTAGGGTAGCAGGTGGACAACCACCTGTGGCGACTCCAGAAATCTGTACAATCGCCTCCCATCTACACCTTTGTTTTGTGGTGTCTTTTGGTCTGCCTGGGTTGGACTCGTGTGGTCTAATCAACCATCATGCCTCTACCGACCCTTGCAATCAATGTAATAGCTGCTGCCATACTCACGGTCTATCTGCTACTTCCACTGCTCTCCCAAATCCCAGTGTTTCTGATTCCATTTCCAATAGCCACATCTTCTTCAATCAGTATTGTTCCAAAGGCACTTGCTGGGTCTGATTCCTGGATTCTCCTTCTCCCCTCACTTTTTTTCTGACTCAACGTCACACCTACCACCAAGCAACATGGACCTGGCCCCTATTGGTCGCGTCACCATAGTGTGGTTTCACCTGAGCCTACTTGACAGCCTCCTAGTCTCCTCTGTGGTCCCCTTACAGTCTCCAAATTGTCTTTTCAGCTGCTCCTCTCCAAGCTGTTATTCCACATGGACTCCACCCACTAACTGGCCTCAATTCTACCAATAATTCCCTTTCATCCACTAATCAACTCTGTCCTCGAGGATCCCTGGTGACTACCGCTGAGAAGGACTCAATGGCCCAACTAGCATTTTGTTGCAGCCTTATACTGTGTGGCATGGCCTGAAATGCAGCTGGCCCCATCAGTAAAACGAACTGCAACATTGCAGCAAAGTACAAGACCACTAGTGTGCACTTAAAGACCTCCATCATCTGTTGTTTCCTCATGTAAGGCTGTAGGATAATATACCCTCTAATTTTGTCACTGCTGTCAATGTTCTAACTAAATTTCTGCTATGGATCGAATTAGCACTAATAGCGGGACTAAATTTCCTCTTAGTTTTTTCTGTATGGTTATCTCCCAAAGGGCAACTCAACAGCAAACAGATGCAAAACAGACTTTAGAATGACCGTGATCTATCTTGATCCCGGTCAACAGGAATTCCCTCAATATACTAATGACCTTTTTCCAACATTACCAATTGGGCAGAATCACCCTAGCACCAGCATGTGTACAATATGGTTCCAAGCCATAAAACTGGGTAAGTGTTTCTCACCACAACAGCACATCAGTATCAGTTAAGCCCATACACCTAACCTACATCAACAATACATATTCATATCAACCTGACACCATCATGTGCACAAAACGACTGAGCTATATAGTTAAATATTTTCTAGTTCAGCATCACATTTATATCAAGTTATAATCATATCTTGCCCTCCATCAAAAGTACCCCTTAAGCCCAACCCCTAAAACTATCACAAGCACAACACAGATCCAAGCCTGCTAGCTGAATAAGCGTTTGCCAGCACAAAACCACATCCGTTTTCAGTTATAATCATAAATTGCACTATACCAACACTACACAATAAACACAGCTTCCAGCATCATCATGCACATAACACAGCTCAAAGCCATACCGCTGGCTATGCTTTTGTCAGCTTAGAAAATGACCCATTTACTCTTCCCAATCTAACATCAACTAGCCAGATGAAGATAACTTACATTTACACAGTACTGTATAAGAGCTACATAATAGGTAAAGATGATGCAAAACATAACAGTCAGATGACACTGAGCATGTACACCAGCGGAACTACACCAACCTTAGGGTTTGATTTAAAGTTAGGCAGACAGGTTACTCCGTCACAAACAAGACCGATATCCTGTCCGCCGTATTACGATGTCCAGAGGGCATAATGGAATTGTAATATGTCAGAGGGACAGAGTAAACCCATCCGCCAAACTCTAAATCAGGCCCTTGGTGTGTCCTTCAGTATACACATGCATGCCCAAAATGCCCCACACTGACCACAATAGGATCTATCTGACTAATCAAAGTTTATTTCTGGGATATTTACCCCTAGAAAGATATGTTAAAATACAACAATAAAATACCCAGGCTCATAGTGTTATATCTATAAATATAAAATGTCATTATATATAGATTAAATAAATACGGTAGATGATTGCAAAACACAATTAAAAACATTTATAAGATATGTGCCATGAGAGCTCGCTCCTCAGGTTTAAAGACAGTGTCCTGAGATCAGACCTTCAACAACCAAAGTTAGTCAAATCACTATTTGTGCTACTCAATGGTGTCCTAAAATGCCAGCTCTAACCGGTTCTTAACTAACCAGAAACCAGTGTAAACACCTACTAAGGGTAGAAGTGTCGGACAGTGGGACTCTCAAGGTAGGAAGATAATGCCGGAAACCCAAACAGAGCCATAAAGGACGAATCCATGTCATCATCGCTGCAGTATAGGCTGGGCAGAAGAAGAATATATGCTCTATTTGTTCTGCTTCGTGGATGTTGGTGTCTTGACCTGTATTTCACCTTGATATGGAATTATTAAAACAAAGGGTTTTTTGGGCGGAGCTTGCAGCCGAGAGCAAAGGCGATTTGTGTGTGAGGCTCCGTGGAAGGGGACGAGGCCGGGGTTGTTTAACATCAGAAAACCTGCATCGTTCTATATGTGAACAAAAGATCTACTGATCAGAGTGCTTTCGGCGTTCATAGAATTTTTAATTTTTACTGGAAAAATAGTTTTCACAAAGTTACATCACCCGTGTCCTTCTACGACAGAGGAGAACCAAAGTGCGAGCTCCGGAAAGGTTTATCGTCTCCATGTCTATTTGCCTGCTGTGGAATGGCGTCGGAATTTGCCAATATTCTGCAATATGAGACACGATTTATAAGGTACAGAGGATCTGCCTGCCTGCATGTGCCTCTCTCATTGGAGCGATTACATCGGATTTCCGCTCAATTGTTTTAAACCGCTCAATTTAACGCTCCTTCCTGTAACCCCTAGACACATTTTGTGCGTAAGAGAAGAGCGCTTGTAAACTGACTTATCTTCCCAGATCGTTGACAATCTCTAGAGACATTTTACCATACCATTCAAGTTTAACATGTTGATGGAGATACCTATTGTTCCAAATAATCTCTTCAAATTGTGATAATCTCTATCGCACGACTTTGATGTCATTTGAAACACTGAAGCTGTGCAGACGTGCTTGCTGACATGGCGTGGAGGAATGGTAGTAAAATGCTTTAATCGGGAGCGGGGGAAATCTTGTTTAGTTACCAGCTCATTGTACTAGTAGAACAAGTTACTTACCTTCGGTAACGCATTATCTGGTAGAGACTCTATCTAGCTGCTGATTCCTTACCATAGAATTTCCTGTCGTCAACTTGGAATCCGGAACTTTTGCTGAGCAATACCTTTTGCGCGTACTGTCGGGTGCCGTAGGACAGATCTGCATGGCATCGTTGGAGCAGTCTGTGACGTCACAGTCGCTTATAAAGGCACCACCCAGACGTGCGTATGTCAGTTCCTTTTCCACTAACTTCCACGCCAGAAGTGCAGAGCCATGGAAAGAACTAACAGCTTGTCTGTGACAAACTAGGGCCCTGAAAGGGACAATCACTGACCCTATTAGATATGTCCGCAGAACAGGGAGGCTTGGGTGGGTGTAAGGAATCTGCAGCTAGAGAGAGTCTCTACCAGATAATGCGCTACAAAAGGTAAGTAACCTGTTCATCTGATAGAGACTTCTAACTGCAGATTCCTTACCTTAGAAAAAAAAACAAGCCATAAACTCCTGGTGGTGGACTGCGGACAGATCTTTTTCACACTAAAAAGTCTTGCAGGACCGAAAGGGCAAAGTGCCCGTCTCTGCGGAACTGATTCTGCAGGCAGTAATGTCTTGCAAACCTGTGCAAGGATGTCCAGGGCTGGAACACCTCGGTCGAATGAGCTCTCAAGCCCTCAGGAGGCTGCTTCTTGGCCAGTGCGTAGCAGATATTAATGCAGAGAACAACCCAGCACAAAATGGCTTGTTTCTGCATTGCCTGACCGTTCTTTGCTCCCAAGTACCCCACAAAGAGTTGGTCATCCACCGGAACTCTTTCGTGCGGTCAAGGTAGGACAACAATGCTCTTTTTGGGTCAAACCAGTGGAGTTGCTGCTCTTCTTTAGAGGGATGCGGTGGAGGAAAGATGGTGGGTACGGTGATGTCCCGACCCAGGTGAAATGGGGTCACCACCTTGGGGAGGAAAGAGGCACAAGTTCTAAGTACCACCCTGTCCAGGAACGTGGTGAGGTAGGGCAGCTTAGATGAGAGACAGTGCATCTCACTCACCCTTCTGGCAGATGTTATTGCCACTAAGAAGGTTGTCTTGATGGTGAGCAGCCCGAGGGGACAGTTGTGTAAAGGCTCAAAGGGAGCACACATGAGAAATGTGAGAACCAGATTTAAGCCCCATTGGGGCATAACAAACGGCTTAGGAGGAAACATATGTACAAGCCCTTTGAGAAATCTATGTACAATAGGGAATTTGAATAATGAGGGCTGATCAGGCAGCAGAAGAAAGGCCGATAAGCAGAAACATAACCTTTGAGAGTGCCCAGTGTAGAGCCCTGCTGGGCAAGGGACAAGATAAATAGAACAATGTCAGAGAGAGAAGCAGAAAGTGGATCAATAAATCTTTCTGTACAATAATATTCAAGGTGTTACCAACGACAGGTGTATACCGTCTTAGTAGACTGATGCCTGGCTGCCAAAATAACTTTACAGACTTCGGGAGGAAGGTTGAAGACTTTCAACTACCACCGCTCAATCTCCACGCATGAAGGCGCAGAGTTGACAGGTTTGGATGGAGAACCTTCCCCTGCTGCTGCGACATAAGATCTTCCCAAAGGGGCAGCCTGATCGGAAGATCGATGTTCATTTTCAGAAGCTCGGGATACCAGACTCTCCGTGCTAAGTCCGGAGCCACCAGGATTAATTGGGCCAGGTCATTCTTGATCTTCTTGAGAACAATATGCAGAAGTGGCATGGGTGGAAAGGTGTACAGGAGGCCTGAGCTCCACTCGTGACGAAAAGCGCTGCAGAGCGAGTGCCGTCTTGGAAACTCCAATGTGCAATACTGCTGACATTGCGCGTTCTCTGCGGAGGCGAACACATCTAACCTAGGCTCTCCCCTACTACTGAAAGAGTCCTTGTGCCACCTCCGGGTGGAGACACCACTCATGATCCCCTAGGCATTGACGGCTGAGTTTGTCTACCCTGGCGTTCAGAGAACCTGCCAAGTGTTGAACCACCAGGGTTATGCCCTGCTGTTCCAGCCATGTCCAGAGACAAAGGGTCCACGACCTCACACCACCCTGCTTGTTACAGTACCACATTGCAGTGGTGTTGTCCGTGAACACTTGCATCGTCTTCCCATTTTCAACAGGAAGAAATGCTTTCAATGCCAGTCGGATCACCCAGAGCTCCAGTAAGTTGATATGGAGTCCGGATTCCACCAGAGACCAGAGGCCTCTGATCTCCAACTCTCCCAGATGGCCTCCACATCCCAGAAGTGATTCATCTGTCACTACTGTAAACTGTGGTTGGGGAAGGGAGAGGAGTCTGCCTCTGACCCAATCGCAGTTCATTAACCACCTCTGCAGATCTTTTGCAGTTCTCTCCGAGATCTGAACTGTCAGTGAGATTCCCCTGATGCGCTGCCCATTGGAACTTTAGGTCCCAATGCAGAGCCCTCATATGCCATCTGGCATATTTGACTAACAGGATGCAGGATGCCATGAGGTCCAACAGCCTCAGAGTCTGTCTCACCGAAATCCAGGCTGGAGGTTGAAACATAAAACATAACCTGAATATCCTGGACTCACTGCTCGGGAGGATAGGCCCGAAACTGAACTGTGTCCAGAACAGCTGAGATGAAAGGGAGCGTCTGAAAGGTAATCAGGTGTGACTTCAGCACGGTTATAGTGATCCCCAATGAATGCAGTAGGTTCACCGTAGTCTGAAGGTGCATGACGATAGCCTGGGATGAAGGAGCCTTCAACAGCCAGTCGTCAAGGTAGGTGAAGACTGATACCCCTAACCGGCGCAGATGTGCTGTTACCACTGCACCAAGGGGCACTGGTGAGACTGAAGGGGAGAAACTGAAAGTGCTCGTGGCCCACCTTGAAAAGCAGGTAACATCTGTGTGCAGGCAGGATGGGTATGGGGATGTGGAAATACGCATCTTGCAAGTCCAACGCTACCATCCAGTCTCCTTGATCTAGGACAGACAAGACCTGAGCGAGAGTGAGCATTTTGAATTTGAGGAAGAGACTGACGTCCCGCAAATCAAGAATAGCTCGAAGACCCTTGTTCTTTGTGGGGATCAGAAAGTAGCGGGAATAACAACCACTGTCTACTTCTTGTCGCGCCGCACCGCGCGGCGCGAGCCGAGCGTTCGGCACAAGCCGCGCGTTCGGCTCGGGCTGCGCTTCGCGTCTTTAAGACGCGGCGTGCCCCGAGCCTTTCCTGCACCCTACGAGGCCCCAAGGCTTACTTGGGGCCTCGCGCTGCTCTCTCCCTCCGTTTTGTTGGGGTCTCCTGACCCCTCTTACCTGTTTGGGCTCCTTTTCTTCTTTCTTCTGTCTTCTTTCTTTTTGGGTCTGTTTCTTGCTCTTTCCTTTATGTCTTTTCCCCTTCCCAGGTTACCCTTGTCTTCCCAGCATTCCTCCTTCCCTATTCTCTATGGTTTCTGCTCCAGTCTATTCTATCTACTTTTCCCTATCTAAGATGGTGTCCTTTTTCTTCCTGTGGGTCACTTCCTGTTTTATGGTATTTAAGGGTGGTGTTTTCTTCTCCTCTTTGCGCTGCAACACTCTCTGTTCAGTTAGTGTCCTCGCTCCTGATTTCCTAGCCTTTGGTTCTGGATTTCGCCATTTCTGTGTTATTACGTCAGTTCTTTTTGATTCCTGTTCCTCTGTTCTTGTTTCAGGAATCCTCTGCGAATCTTCTTGGAGGTTTTTTCCTCTTCTTCTGAAGGTTTTTTTTCCCTCTGGCGCTACTTTCTCACGGTCACGGTCTGTCCTTGGCGTTCCTTTGCCTACAGCACCGTGGCTACCAGAAAGAGTCGCCCCTTTTTGGGCCAAAGTCGAACTCTCAAGATCCACGCCTCAAGATCTGCAAACTCCAGGCGCAAGCAGCACGTGAGTCGTGACAGATTGCAGCGCCAAACCATCCCGACGTCTTCTAACACCATGGAAGACACTGTGGTAGCTGCTGCAGATCCGGATCAAGCTCTTCTAACTACAATTCAGCAACAAGCTCAAGAATTACAGCAACTACGTAGTGAGAATGCTGCGCTGCGACAGGCTTTGGCTTTCCGTAGTGGTGATGTTCCGACGCTCTCCGCCTCTACCCATCGTTTTTCTGGTGAACCAACCAAGCTGCGTGAGTTCCTTGATTCCTTAACAGTGTACTTCGCCTTCCGACCCACCCAATTCTCCCATGACAGAACAAAGGTGGGTTATCTCATCAGTGCCTTATCCGGTCCTGCCTTGGCCTGGGCAACCCCGATGGTATCATCTAACGATCCGGTATTGTCGGATTATTCCGCCTTTGTGAACCGCTTCAAGCTGATGTTTAGTCGTCCGGGATTGGAGGCTTCAGCGGAAGAAGCCTTATGCGATATTCATCAAGGTTCACAAGATGTCCTTCAATACATTACACGCTTTTGTCAACTAGCGGCAGAGACCACCTGGGTGGAACGTACTTTGGTGACTTTGTTTCGTAGAGGACTCAAAGAAGAAATAAAAGATGAACTAGTACATTCCACCAGAGTGGAAGATCTTCGTGGCCTGATGGATCAAGCCCTCTCCATCGAGTATCGCCTTCAGGAACGGAGAGCAGAGAAGAGAAAGAGCAGAGGGTCTTTTCAACCAAGCACCTCACGAGTTTTTCCGCATCGTTCTGAGGAACCTCGCCCTCCTGTCAGAGACACCGAAGGAGAACCCATGCAGGTGGATACAACTCGAGGCCCTCTCTCCGCTAGCGAACGAGAAGATAGACGAAAGAAGGGTTTGTGTTTATACTGCGGTTCTGCCGGCCACATACTGCGTACCTGTCCAGTACGTCCATCAAGGCCATCGGGAAACGCCGCTTCCCGTCCTCTGTAAGAAGGGAGGGGACGGGATTAGCAGCTATACCTTTCATCAGTTCTTTCAATGACAATACCACATCCTTGTTCATTGTACCAGTCATGTTACAATTACCTGATGGCCGTCAAGAGAAGACTATGGCACTACTAGATTGTGGAGCTAGTGGTATTTATATGGATAAGAAGTGGGCCACTACTCAACAAGTTCCTATACAACCTAAGGAGATTCCCGAACAAGTACACACGGTGGACGGATCTTTGATATCATCGGGTCCAGTTGATACAACTACCCTGATGCTGAATCTACAGATCGGTAACCATCAGGAACACATCTCCTTTGATCTTATAACTTCCCCCAACCATACCATAATTCTTGGAATCCCGTGGTTCATCAGACATAATCCATATGTGAACTGGGCTACCCGGACGGTTTCCTTGTCTTCACAGTTCTGTCACGAGCACTGTTTTGCTTCAGACAAGTATTGGTCGCCTAAGAGATCAATAATCACAGAGGGTACTACTGGTTCGACCATAAATACAGTCCAAGGAGTTCCTGAACACTATTTGGATTTTCAAGATGTCTTCCAAAAACCTTCCAAACCTGTGTTACCTCCACATCGAGATTACGATTGTGCTATTCCCTTGGAACCTGGCACTATCGTTCCTTTTGGCAGGATGTATTCCCTCACGGAAACTGAAAAGGAAGTACTAAAGGAGTATTTGGATGAAAATATTCAAAGTGGTCTTATTGTTCCATCGTCTTCTCCGGCCGGGGCTCCTCTCTTTTTCGTACCCAAGAAGACAAAGGATCTTCGCCCTTGCCTGGATTTTCGAGGCCTGAATAAAATAACTATTAAAGATCGTTATCCTTTGCCTCTCATAAGGGACATTTTAGAGGCAGTCAGAGGGGCCCAACGGTTTACCAAACTAGATCTACGGGGAGCCTACCACCTTTTACACATTAAAGAAGGAGATGAGTGGAAAACGGCCTTTAGGACTCCATTTGGTCATTTTGAATACAGGGTAATGCCTTTCGGTCTTACTAATGCCCGGCAATCTTTCAGAGATTTATGGACTCAGTATTCTCTGATCTCCTGAATCAGACAGTTGTAATCTACCTTGATGATATTCTTATTTATTCTAGAAATCCCGAACTCCATTCTTCCCATGTGAAACAAGTCCTTCAACGACTCCGGGCACATCAACTATTTTGCAAACCCGAAAAGTGTGAGTTTGACAAGACGGATGTCAAATATCTGGGATATCATTTAAGTCCCACCGGTGTAGCTATGGATCAAGAAAAGGTACAAGCTATTCTAGATTGGCCTTCTCCATCTTCTATTAAAGAAACACAATGCTTTCTAGGATTAGCAAACTTCTATCGACAATTCATCGCAGACTTTGCAAAACAAACTAGCCATATAACTCACACTTTAAAGAAGGAAAATCTTATTAAAGGGCTTGTCTGGACTAAAGCTGCCGAAACAGCCTTTCAGGATTTAAAGAAGGCATTTACACAAGCTCCCATCTTAAGACATCCAGACACCAACAAACAATTTATTGTCGTCACCGATGCTTCTGAAAAAGCCATTGGTGCCGTCCTACTCCAACAACAAGAGGATGATGGTCTTGAACATCCTGTTTTCTATTTGTCTCATATACTCTCTATTGCAGAACAACATTACTCAGTACTGGAAAGAGAATTGTTGGCTCTGAAAACAGCTTGTATTGAATGGAGACAGTTTCTGATGGGTTCCAAGGAGCCTTTTGAAGTGAGAACAGACCATCGAAACTTACAATGTTTACGAAATTTCGTATGCCAAAATAGTCGTCAAGCTCGTTGGGCCTTCTTCTTCAGCCAGTATGATTTCTACATTACATATTTTCCTGGCTCCCAAAACATTCTGGCTGATGCTCTGTCGCGTCGTTATCCAGATTGTACTCCTGTCCCAGCTCAACCCCTACTGGAACCTAATAAGATCATTGGGGTAGCTCAGTCTTTTCTGGAGGAGGTACAACTGGAATACTCCAATCTATCTGATGATGAAGTAGAGAACTTAAGGCCTCTTTTACATAAGAGACAAGGATACTATTATTATCACGATCTGTTATTCATCCCTACTAACAGAGTTAGAGAAAAGGCATTACAAATGTGTCATGATTCACCGGTTGCTGGTCATAGAGGCATCAAGGCCACACAAGAACTGTTATCACGATTTTTCTGGTGGCCTACTTGGAAACAGGATATTGAAACATACGTTCAGGCTTGTCCCACATGCGCTCAAGTCAAGATTCCCCGAACCAGACCTGCAGGATTACTCCAGCCCTTGCCGGTTCCGCCAACTCCATGGCACACCATCTCTACTGATTTTATGTGTTCGTTACCACTTTCAGCAGGAAACCGGGTAATCATGGTCACTGTGGACTCCTTTACTAAGATGGCTCACTTCACTGCCTTGAAAAAGCTACCTACATCCCAAGAATTAAGCCAGATATTCATCGAACATATCTTCCGTCTTCATGGACTTCCTCGTACTATTATATCTGATAGAGGACCTCAGTACATTTCCCGGTTTTGGAGGTATTTTTGTAAGACACTAAATATCGATAGAGCTCTGTCATCGGGCTTCCATCCTCAGACCAATGGACAGACCGAGCGTCTGAACCAAGGCTTAGAACAATACCTTCGTTGTTTTTGCAACTCAACTCAAAGCAACTGGAACACTTATCTCCCTATTGCTGAATTCTCTTACAATAATTCAGTCCATAGTGCATCCAAGACCACTCCTTTTTTCTGTTCTTATGGTTTTCATCCTATCTCTTTTCCTACTTCTTCTCGGTCTCCCACTCCCTTGCCCGCTATTACTCATTTTTCCAAACGTCTTCTACAAATCCATAGACTGATTCGTTCTAATCTCTTACACACCAAGAGATATATGAAGAAAGTAGCAGACAAGAAACATAGGGCCACTCCGGACTACCATCCACAAGATAAAATTTGGCTTTCTTCAAAATTCTTACCCTCACGTCTTTCTCAGAACAAATTCACACCTCGCTACTACGGGCCTTTCCGTATTCTCCAGTTGCTTAATCCTGTCACTGTCCGTCTTCACTTGCCTCACACGTGGAAGATTCATCCAGTCTTCCATGTCTCCCAACTCAAACCTTATGTACCAGATCCGTATTCTCGTCAGTTTTCCTGTCCTCCTCCTGTCTTAGTGGATGATGTTCTTGAATATGAGGTTCAGGAGATTTGTGACTCTCGTCTTTTTCACACCCGTCTGCAGTATCTGATTCATTGGAAGGGTTATCCTCTCAGTGAATGTTCTTGGGAAGATGCATCTTCTGTTCACGCTCCTCTTCTGACTCAGCGCTTTCACCGTTTATTTCCTTTCAAACCAGGGCCTTCAGGAGGGGGGCCTACTGTCGCGCCGCACCGCGCGGCGCGAGCCGAGCGTTCGGCACAAGCCGCGCGTTCGGCTCGGGCCGCGCTTCGCGTCTTTAAGACGCGGCGCGCCCCGAGCCTTTCCTGCACCCTACGAGGCCCCAAGGCTTACTTGGGGCCTCGCGCTGCTCTCTCCCTCCGTTTTGTTGGGGTCTCCTGACCCCTCTTACCTGTTTGGGCTCCTTTTCTTCTTTCTTCTGTCTTCTTTCTTTTTGGGTCTGTTTCTTGCTCTTTCCTTTATGTCTTTTCCCCTTCCCAGGTTACCCTTGTCTTCCCAGCATTCCTCCTTCCCTATTCTCTATGGTTTCTGCTCCAGTCTATTCTATCTACTTTTCCCTATCTAAGATGGTGTCCTTTTTCTTCCTGTGGGTCACTTCCTGTTTTATGGTATTTAAGGGTGGTGTTTTCTTCTCCTCTTTGCGCTGCAACACTCTCTGTTCAGTTAGTGTCCTCGCTCCTGATTTCCTAGCCTTTGGTTCTGGATTTCGCCATTTCTGTGTTATTACGTCAGTTCTTTTTGATTCCTGTTCCTCTGTTCTTGTTTCAGGAATCCTCTGCGAATCTTCTTGGAGGTTTTTTCCTCTTCTTCTGAAGGGGTTTTTTCCCTCTGGCGCTACTTTCTCACGGTCACGGTCTGTCCTTGGCGTTCCTTTGCCTACAGCACCGTGGCTACCAGAAAGAGTCGCCCCTTTTTGGGCCAAAGTCGAACTCTCAAGATCCACGCCTCAAGATCTGCAAACTCCAGGCGCAAGCAGCACGTGAGTCATGACACTTCTGATATCAGGGCCCTTTCTATAGCTCCCTTGGCCAAGAGAGCCGTAACTTCCTCACGGAGCAAAACGAAGTAATCCTGCATCAGCCGTTCTTTTGACTGAGGCATAGGGGGAGGGAAAGACTGAAAGGGGAGGGAATAGTCTTTCTGTAAGATCGGTATGATCTGCAAGACCCATTTGTCCGATGTTATGGACCGCCAGTGAGGGAGATGAAATTGAACGCGGATGGAAAAGAACTGATGTGCGTGCGCCTGGGTGGTGCCTTTATAGCCAACTGTGACATTTCCAACAACTCTGACAGCACCGCGTGGGTCCAAATGTTGCAACCCGATGGAGCGCACACGGGTATTGTTCAGTAAATGTTTTGGGTTCCAAGATGACACCAGGTAATTCTATGGTAAGGAATCTGCAGCTGGAAGTCTGTATCAGATAAGATACATACTGTTCCTTGAGATCCTTTGTCTTGTATTATAAAAAAACTTCATACTTCGGCAGCCCATCTCTTAGCGTGGATTCAATGTGAATCTTTTATCCAGGGCTATATGTTGAAATTTAACCATATTTGACATCTGTCATACAGCAAAGCTCTAATGGCAACTACATCTAACACAAACCCTCTTCCCAATATGACAACTTCTCCTGATATCCAGACGACAGCCGTGGACACCCTCCTTTCAGAACTATTAGATATTAAAAAACTCAATATCTTCCATTAATAATGCAGTTTCAGCAACTACTAAGGAAGTACAATCTCTTAGGGGCAAAGTTGCTCAATTTCATTCAAATATGTAACTCGTAGAAAGTTGCCTCCCTGAGGTTGAATCACATGTTGACAAATTATCTGAACATGGTCATGAAATGGCATCTCCAACAAAAATCTATTGATTTGAAAGACCGCAGTAGAAGGGATAATATTAGAATCATTGATCTTCCAGAACAATTGGAGAAGAACGACAATATGCAATTCCTCATTAATTTGATTCTGCACTTGACGAAACTCACTTTTTCTCCAGCACTGGATTTTCAATGGGCACACCGTGTGCGTTCAAAGAACTCTGCACACACTTCTCTAACTCGCCACACCTTTGCTTCTTGTCTCAGTCATCATCAGACTTGTCAAATCATAATGACTGCAAGGAAGCATTATTCATACAATTCTGAGGGTGCACAGATAACCATCACTGCTGACTTTTCTGCTCACACAAATCTTAAGAGGAAACAATTCTTGGCTTTACGTCCCAGGTTAAAGAAATAAAACATCAAATATGGTCTTTTAGAACCTGCAACTATGATTGTAACATATCAAGGACAGACTAAGGAATATTTTGATTGTCATGATATGGAACCCTTTTTCAATGACCTAGACGAAGACGAGTCAGGAATGGAACATGAATCAACACCCTCAGTTGCATGTCAGGACCCGAGCAGTGGTCTTTCTCAAGATTCACAGGATCTTGGTGGTTGGGAAATTGTACCTCGAAAATGGTCTTCTGGTAGTAAATTTAGAACCTGGAAAGGTCCGCAACAATAAAGAGACAAATCAAATTCGCCACTGAAGGCCTGATCATGTTCCTATTTGATATTCTTTTTTTTTCTTTTTTACATAACATTATGTTTCCCTTTTACTGGAATAAAAAAATGGCCGCTCCTCCTTTTCTCCTTCTTCTTCTCATCCTCTTGTCATTATCTTTTCTCTTAATCTTCATTCTCTCTCGCCCGTTGATATAATTGTTAGTCTATAAACATCTAACCTAAAAGATTTGAATGTTATTTGCTTGCATTATGACTCAAACTAGTATGTAAGTCTACTATATTTGTTTATATGCGGAATGTTTGCATTGTTCATTTGCAAGACATTCGGTCTTACATACTTTCCCCTTGTGTCACTTTACGCCCTCTAATCCGGTTAAAAGTCTAAAAAGTTACAAAACATGAAACTTGTACTACTTAGTCTGAACAATTGTTGTTGGACTTTTTTGTATTCACTATTTCTATATTTTTCTTCTGTTATGGTATAAGCTCTACACAGTATCTATTTTTAATCACTTCAAAGTTTATTATTGTTGCTCCAAAATCATTTTATTTTCATAGTACCATTACATTAGTGTATATCCACTTAACTTTTCACACTATTCATTGTTCAAATATCATCTCCTTTTTCTCATGCAACCCATTTTAATGAAACCTTTGACATTATCTCCCTAAATGTACATGGATTGACACATTTTATTAAACGGAAGAAGATTCTGACGTATGTTGGCCATAATAAACTGGATTTGGCTTTATTACAAGAGACTCACCTCACAGTCTCAGGGAGTAGAAAATTAAAATGTGATTGGGTGGGTCAAGTAATTCATGCAAGTATTACTCTCAAATCCTCTGATGATTCACAACACAGAGAAGATGTGGAGTTTCTATTCTCTTTAGTAAACACCTTCCTTATAAAATACTACAAACATGGGAAGACAATGAGGATTGTTATATTTTTGTCAAACTCCAAATATGCTACACATTTCTGACAGTGGGATCAATATATACCCCTACAGATTCTAAGATTACCTTTATTTCCCAATTTAGTAGCTTATTAGCACTATCTGGAAATACAAGAGTAGTGATTGGAGGGGACTGGAATATAATAATTGATTAATTTATTGACATATCTGGTAAACCAGATACACAACATTCTAAAGACAGATACATATTAAAATACTTCATTAATCATTACTCTTGGCAAGAACCATGGAGATTACTACACCCGACAGACGGATTACACCTTTACCTCTTGTCCTCCTGCTATACACACAAGTATTGATTATTTCCTCCTCTTCTGTTTTGCAATTAGTAATTGATACACAAATCGTCCCTTGTAGTGTATCTGATCACAATCTTGTTGACCTTAGGATTCTCACGAACCCCAAAATCTCAATGGAGACTCGATCTTTCTTCATTTAAAACTCCACAAGGGAAATAAAGTATTACGTTCATATATCAAACAGTTTTTGAAAGAAAATTAACATTCAGTTTCTTCTGCACATGTAGTTTGGGGTGAAAGGAAGGCTGAATAAAGAGGAGTGATAATGAGAGATGCTGCACTTGCTAAAAATATACACAAATGCTACCAGAAATGTACTGGAAAAAGAAATCTCACACCTCTCTGCAATTTTTTTTCTTCATAATCTTTAAATCGATTATGCAGAAACAAATTTGTTCCGAATTCGCCAATGTCATTATGAACGTGGGTAAAAAGCTGGAAGACTATTAGCCTATCAATTACGAGAACAAGCAAAATGTACTCTACTTACATTCCCCATCAGAGATTCTACATAGATTCCAGACATTTTATGAGACTTTAGATATTTCCACTGATTGCTTGGATCATTCTGTGAAAATACCTTCTTCTCCAATCTTACTCCCGAAATTGACACTGGAACGGAAACTGGATGGGGAGGGTACTGGTGATGAGTGAAGGCCAATTGACTCTTCAGCCACTAGTAAATCACCGGGTGAGGATTGACTCCCGATTTAATTTTATTAAATTACCAAAATGCACACTGTCCGACTATTGGTGTCAGTATTTAATGAAGCTTTGCATTTAGGACATTTATCTCCTGACTTCTTAAGAGCTTGGATTATGGTAATTCCTAAACCAGGTAAAGACCCCTCAGAATATTCAAGTTACAGACCAATTGCGTTAATAAATGAAGATGTCAACATTTTAGCTAAAGTCCTGGTGCAATGTATGGGCTCACTAATCACCACTTTGATACATTTCTCTCAAGTTGGATTTGTCTCTGGCTGATCCTCCACTAATCATCTTTACACTATTTTGCACTTATTGTGGCAGTTGCAGAATGGCAAAGAGGAGAATGTTCTTCTTTCATTAGATGCCGAAAAAACATTTGCAATACAATAGGTCTTGCTTGAGTTCGAGCTATTGGCATTGTAAATTCATAACTGGACTTTTCTTGCCACATAAATTGGCCAATCCTGCCTCAGAATTTGGTCTTTTCCTGCTACATAATTCCAGCGGACCTGCATATAACTAAAGCGCTTCCATTTACCTTCTTCCTATATCTGCAGCCAAAAATGAAAATGTTGCCATTTAGCATCCCAATTTAAATCTGCCATGCTAATTCCAATAGAATCCCACTTTTACCACCCCGCCATCAGAGTTGCTGGCTGTCTAACACAAAGCCCCCAAAACAGACACAAGACAGCCAGGGAGGAGTAACAAGAGAAATAAACTAGAAGGGTCACCCAAAAATATCAAGAGTGTTCAAATGGTCATGGTGTAATAAGGATGTTAATTTGGCCTGAATCATGGTCATAATTGCAATAAGGAGAGATTAATAAAACATATACAAGTATCATGTAAACCCAATAAAAACGTTATCAGAAATACACTTGGCATAAGACAGTAATGCTCAGAATAGCCCCTAGAGGATACCACAATGAAAATAGCATTTGTAAGAAACATGGTCATGTAACCATATATTTAGCCCCTAGAGGGCATAGTGTCTTACTCATTTTCTGAGCTAACAGGCCTACTGCAATGATGTTACAAAGAAGGCCCTTAAAACAATACAAACTACTCCCAGCTGCAAAAACAAAAGTTTCAGCCACTAGAGAGCTTAAACAGACATTGAATGGCGGGGGGATTTTTTATTTTCGGGTACCGACTATCATAGTGTGGAGACCCAGAGATGATGTAGACAGAAAGAGCACGTTGTCGTTGACATTTTTGGTGGTGGTCCAATTGTCCTAGGACCACCACAGACTGAGGTATGTTTTCTAAAAGTAATGGCCTGCAAAGCATTATGGGGCGAGTTTACAGAGTGCAGTTAATATTGTAGTATTGACTCTCCCGCTGTGTCGGGAGAGCTGCTTTGAGGATTTCTATTTTTTTTACTTGAAGCATTTATCAATTACAAGTGTTTTTGTGAAAGCTATGGAGCATGAAGGGGATAGCCAAAATAAATTACTCTAATTAGGTAACAGTGTAAACAATGTGACCAGCGCTTCACTACTGCGGATCCAGTTTGTGCCGTTCTTCGCTGTTTGTGCTGTGAGCACCATGAAGCAGGAATGGGGAGAGACAAAAGAAAAAAATAGTTTGCCCACGCTGAAGTATACCGGCAGTCGTGCAATAATCCATGTAACAGGGTCAGTCCATGTAACAGGGACGGTAACAAAACCATCCCAAGGCGGAACAAACGTAAAGCTTTTACCAATGACATCAAGGGATTTTTGAAAGGCAAGCCATGACTAAGTGAAAGTGATGGGCGTGAGATGGGCGTGGTTAAAAGCCCACGGAATACTTACAACAGGTCGAAAAGCACTTGCTCACTTGACCTTAAAAGACAGATGACTCTTGCCCTTGCCAAGCATATGGGACTAGAGATATGGATGTGATGGCCTTAGGAACGGGGACACCAGTTTGGGGGCATAAAGGAGCTATGATCGACACTGTCCTGCAGGCCACTGCCGACTTTCAGGAGGCACTTGAGCTCAAGTTTGACAGTATGGTGACAGACATGGGGCTCTTGCGAGATGACCAGCGGCAGATGGCAGAGGGTCACTACTACTGAACACTCATCAGAGGATATAAGCCCAAAAGTGGTGTAAATACGAGAGCGGATGTCGAACATGGAAGGCAGAGCTAAGAATTCGGAGGCCAGTGCTAAAGATGCTGAAAATAGGGCCCGGCAGAACAATCCTCGGTTCACAGGGCTACTGGAGGACATAGAGGGCCCCAATGTGAATATGACTAGCTTTTTGGAAAACATGACTTAGAGAGACTCTCTCGCTTGGGAGCTTTGCAGAATGCACATTGAGTCCCTGCAGGGTCTCAGCTGCCTGGAGGTTCCCCCAGACCGGTGGTGGCCAAACTATTGCATTACTAAGAATGCAACCACATTCTGAGCCAGGCCTGGCTCAAAAGACACATAATGGCTGAAAACCATAGAGTAATGGTCTTCCTGGACTTGGGAGGTCCAAAAGCAGAGGGCCTCTTTTATGGATGCTATGAAGTGCCTCAGACAACTGGGGATTCAATATGCTATGTTATTCCCTGCCAGTTTAAGAGTGATCGCAGGCAGCGATCTGCAGTCCTTTACATCACCTCAGTTGCCCTGGGACTGGATGGACCATCTCCCCCAAGCGAGTGATGATGCTGCTGCTCGGGATCAGCGGGCTGCTCAGAGGCCTCCCAGGAAGAAGGTGAGAGGTGGGACTAGAGTGATTCCCATCTAGGTCCCAGGCGCAGCATGAGTGTCTGCTAGCAGTGGAGATTGTGGCATCTGGATCTGACCCCCTCCTCCGCAGCTGACGATGGAGAAGTGAGGGACACTGACTCCGACACAGCTTCCATTTCCACACAAGACTCAGATTAATTCCTGCCTCAAATTACTCCCGGCACTTCAGATGAGAAGGAGCCTGTTTTGACCATGTATTTCAGTGGTCTGTCTGGCATACGTCTGTGTGTGAAGATGGTGCTGATTGTGCCTTTATTCTGATATAGGGTTGAATGAAGATACACGTATTTTGTTTGTCTCTCTTGGATGGTGTGATTAGAGGCTGGGAGTCATCTTGGATGGCACAATCTCTCCTCCCACGCACTGGATTTATGTGTGTGATGATTGCAAAGTGTGCTGAATGTTCTTTCATTGGTTTGTATGGGGGAGCTGTTTCCATCTTATCCTGGGGATGGAGAGCTGGGTCAAGTGTTTACTTGGGAGGAAGTCGAGGAGCTGGGTGGTGCCATTACAATCCAGGAAGTGAGGACTGCAGTTAAGGACATGGCATGGTGCAAAGTACCTGGTGCGGATGGCCTGCTAGCAGAGTTCCATGCCACATATAAGGAAGAATTGGCACCTTAACTGGTCGATCACTACGCTGCAGCTCGAACTTTAGGCTACCAGTGTCCACTGCACTGGTGATTCAACTGTTGAAGCCTGGCCACTCCCCCAACACTCCAGCCCCCATGATGTTAGGGCATATCACCCATTGTCCATGTTTAATGTGGACTATAAAATACTTAGTCGGATCCTGGAAACTCACCTTTTGCCACATGTCTAAATTGATTCATTTAGAGACAGGGCAGGGTTTACATCGGGGAGCAATACGGCGCTCAATATCCATACATTCCTATCGCTGCGGGATGATGACTCTGTAAACAAACAAAGGGCTGCGGTCATGGCAACAGACACAGAAAAGGCTATAGACAGTCTAAGCTGGGAATTTCTATATCGAGTGATGTCAAGGACGGGACTGGGGCCTGGGTTTGTACAATGGCCTAGGCTTCTTTATTCAGAGTCTACGGTGTGAGTATGAACCAGAAGGACAAGCTTGCAATCATATGTGGTAGGGCGTGGGACAAGACAGGGTACCCACTTTCCCCATTACATTTGGCAATTGCAGTTAACATTTTGGTGGTGGCACTGGCTAGGGGAGCACACTCTGGTGCTTACTATCAGGGACTCTAAGTCTGGGCCGTATCTCACTATGCTGCTTTATATGCAGATGATATGTTGATATGTTATTATTACTGCAGGATGTAGGTACTAAGCGGGAGCTATCTCTCTCTCAAAGCCCTGTCAGGCTTGTGCATTAACTGGCAGAAATCCCATATATTTCCATTCTGTAGTGGTGTGCTTAAGCCCCAGGACATGTGAGGATTGACGTGTGAAGGGACCTACCAGAAGTATCTGGGTGTTAAGATCTATCATGACTCCTGGGATCTCCTAGAAGGTAATATTGGTGCAGCCATTCGGATGTTGTGCACCGATGTGGACTTTTGGGAATCTCTGCCGCTGTCCGTGGCTGATAGAGTTGCTGCAGCCAAGATGGTGGCACTCCCCCGGCTCCTTTACTTTTTTGCGATGTTGCCCCTACTTATTCCCTATCAGCTCTTCCGGAACCTGGAGTCACTGATGACTGAGCTAATATCAGAGATGGGCAGATGCAGAGTGGCAATGTCCAAGTTACAACGTCCGGTGACTGAGGGGGTATTGGTGGCAACAGTTTGGATGCTTATTACCTAGTGGAGCAGCTATCATGGTTCAACCAATGGACCTATTCCAAGATGAACCCTGGAGAGGAGGCATTATACTCAATACTGGATTTCCTGGACCTGTTTCGGGTCCTTTCAACTCCCCTTCAACACTTTTAGGAGGGTTCCCAGGAGTTGCTGGTTGTTCAGCGCTGCTTACAGTGAACCCATACTCGGGCACCATACTCGCCACACCTACCAGTGCAATGGCTGGGGCCGGTGGCTCGGGGTGAAGTCTTGCGGGGCTCATAGAATGGGCTGCCTATGGGGTGCCTCGAGTGTGGATATCTTCAGGGATGGAGAACTTCTCCTGTTAAGGACTTCTCTGTTGAGTTTGAGCTACCGGGGCCAGTTCTTGTTACACCGGGGAGTTTTTGCAAGAATTGGAAGTCATTGGAGGACTGGTGCAACTGAACCCTCCACCCATAAATGCTGCCAACTATGAATGATGGCATTAAAACGGTTAAGTGCCTCTATCGGGCCCTCCGGAATGATATTATTACTCCTCTGGCAAACCTGTGGGAGAAATAGGAGGGGGACTTAGAGATCGAAATCACTGACACAGATTGAGCCATGATCCTTGAATGCACCCCTGCAGTTTGTAGAAATGCCATGTTTAAATGAATACATTTCTATTTTATGCACAGAGCTTATCTCACACCTGGGAAAATCAACTGGTTCTACTGAACGGCAGAAGCAACTTGTCCCAGATGTGGTGAGCATGGAGCTGAAATCTTTCATATAGTGTGGGCCTGCCCCTCCCTCACTGGGTTTGGGGAATAAGTGATGGGCTGTATTAATGAGATTATCCATCAGACGAATGCTTGTACACTTATGGCCTGCTTGCTTGGGGTGCTCTCGCGTAAGGCTACTAATAGGTTTATGGACCTAGCTCGGATCCTCGCAAAGGGGTCCCAGACTGGGCAAATGGAGGGAACACCTTGTTAAGTGGGCAGGGTTTTAGAGTACTGTCTTACTTTAAGAAGTGAAGAGGGTTGTGGCAAGATTGATAGGACCTGAGCCTGGGAGCATCTGGTGGACTGTCTCAAGGGTCCGGAGCCGGATTCCCCAGACAGGTCCTTGCTACCTGTGGACAGATTGGACAGGGGGGCAGTTTGGGACCATTCAACCCCTGAGCAGTGCAAGGACTGTGAGGATCTGTACATATTGAAGGACTCTGCAGACACTATGGGGGTTATTACAACTTTGGAGGAGGTGTTAATCCGTCCCAAATGTGACGGATATACCACCAGCCGTATTACGAGTTCCATAGGATATAATGGACTCGTAATACGGCTGGTGGTATATCCGTCACTTTACCGTCACTTTTGGGACGGATTAACACCTCCTCCAAAGTTGTAATAACCCCCCAAGTGCCCAATGGTGATATTCATACAGGACAGCATGGCATGAGTTTTGGGTTGAAGATTAATAGGGCGGGGGTATGTTCTTTTGAGGCTGTAAAGAGCCTGTTTTGTACTGAACTGATTATGAAATCTGTGGTATTATACTTGGAACCTTTCCACAAATAATGTACTGTGCGTATTGACACGAATATCCATGCTGTATTGGGTCAGGATTGTGTTAATTATTACAATAAAATAAAAATGTTGTTAAAAAATAATAATTGTGTTCCAGATGACCGGAAGTAGCTTTAGCGCATTAAATTTCTACTTCATCTGTAGTTAAATATCTTTCTGGATTTTATGCTTGTGAAAGCACTACTTAGTGTCTACTCACTGAAATTTGTGTGCAGTTAACATCTGCAGGGATATCTGCTTTTCTGAAGGAAAGAGGAATTGTCCATAAGCGTTTTGTGTTATATCTCCCCAAGACCAACTGGATAGCGCAACATTTTAGTACAACCTTGAAAGTAGCTATCCAACTGTCTAAATGAGTAGGTAGAAACTGGAAAAATGTGGACATCAAATTAGCGGAGAACTATAGATTTACACAACACTCTACACCAGGAGTGCCTTAATTTGAGTTGTAAACCCTGTTCTGTGATCTGGGGTTCCTCAACAAACGACCCGATTTAGAAGTACTGAAGATGTGAAAGGTTTGAGTTTGTTGAACGAAATGAGTGAGCAGAAGAAAAGAAAATCAAATTTTGATGAGAGATTTGTAGTAATGGATGTGGTCGTTGAAGTGGGTGATGTCATGAGAGCGAGATTGCCTAAGACTGAGGTTTTTTCCCTCAAATTTATTAATTCGCTCAGAGTGGGATAGGTGTTCAAAAGAGCAGTTAAATAGGGGGGATGTGCAGATTTACAAGGTCAGCAGAATCTTTGTAGATAAAAAGTAATTAATGTGAATATTCATGCTTCTTTCGTGTTAATTACCACATTTGCTTTATAGTAACAAATTTTATTTCTTGCTGTGATTAGTGTTTTTTCATATGCTAAACTATCATTGTCTTTGATTATTTGTTTTTTAGTGTTGAAATATTTACTACATTATTCTTTTATTTCTTATGGGGGAGAAGTGTGGCATCGTAATGTAGTGGGATTGCTGAACATAATGTGGAACAGAATTACACCTCGTCTTCGTTTAACTATACATCAGAATGTTTGGGATTGAATGTCTGGAGATGTATCTATACAACTGAGAGGGAGCAAGCTTTTGTGAAGTTGGCTGAAGTTTCTCTGTGGAATAAATACTATAAACCCCACACTTTGGGTGTTCCTGTAGCATCATTACCTACAGATACACTGTCACTGCGAGTTTCTTCTATTCATCTCCAGGACCCTCCTAGACAGACAGGTTCCAGCCACAGTGGGAGGGAAAACAGTTTTGAACTTGTCAGGTAGGAGAGCAGCCAAGAACCTGAAGCTAGGCCTTCCTGGTGGAAGCTGTGCACCACGATCTTGATGCAAGGGATCCTGGGTAGCTTTACAATATGGTAAAGAGGAAGTGCTGCAAATGGAGGTGGGGGTACTGAAAAGAAATTGTGAGGATTGGGAGGCAGACTTCCTCCAATCACTGGCTAGTGCACAGAATAAATCTGGCACCTCTAACACCATCTACTGAGAACAATCCAGGACATGGGAAGACAGTACCTGAAGAACGAAGAAGAATCTTTACTTCTGACTCCTAGCTCCTGCTGGAATAAAAGGATTTACACAAGGAGTTAGGGACCCCTGAATCCTGCTGGTGCCCATGGCATGAAACTGCTCTCCCGTTTACCTGCTTCAGAGACATAAAAACTAAAAGGTAGTCTGGCTCCAAGGGGACCTAGCTGACTAAAGAAGACTACAACCTGAAGGAGACCTGGCTGGAGAGAGAACTGGAGCTCAGAACCCTGCCCTGATGAGTAGGGGTTGCAGGACTGACTAAATTAGTATTTTCAAGCAGATGGACACTAAGGACATAGTTTAGGAACTGGGAGAAGGATACTATATCACAAACATGACTGACATCTCTTCCATCATTTTACAAGTGCATTAGGGTTTAATGCACATGCAATAAGATAGACGGGGTATCTGCCGTGTTTATGACAGCTAATCCATTCGCCAAACTGTAAATCAGGTCTTTGGTCTATAGGTAAAACCTATGAATGGGCCAAACCTCTTACATAGTCAACCTCCACGCTCCATTGCAGTCGAGCTGGAATCACACTTAGGACCTGGTCAGTTATTTTTTGTCACTTTTTGTCTTAAAACATCTCTGGTTACCCGTACTCCATTTTAGAGACCTTTGTGTATTTTTGCTCACTATAGATTTCGGGGACCTGGAGAGTAGTGCACCAGGAATAGATATGACATTCCTAAAGCAGGCTTGGAAGCCATGTCACCTGACAGCAAGCATTATGAGGAGGTCAAATAACTGAAAACCGAAGAAGTAATTTCAGTGCCATGCCGGAGACCACTGGCCCAGGAGGTATGAACTTAGGAGGAAGGAGACTTACAGGCAAGGCATGGGTGACATTTAGAATAACCCCCCTGAATATCTGAAGGCCTACGTTATGGTGAACCAGAGAACTGGAGAATTCTCAAGAGGTGACGTCTGTGGACCCACAACATGGTCCACCTAAACTCCCAGACTAAATACCTTCAAGGTTTAGCTCCTGTAGGATTGCCAAGCCCTAATGATTATCCTAAAGTGAGTAAGCTGGGCGCACCACCTCCAACCCTGCAAAGGTCCTCGTTCTTCCTATTTCTGTCTCGCTTATCTCCCTAACTCTGCCTTATCTTACATTCACTTCTTCCATTCTCATAAATGATAAAAACCACCTTCCAAATCAAAGGCAGGTCCAGTGTAAGGTCAATTTCAGTCATCTTAACTCAGCCTTTTCCCTACCATCTTAATTTGATTTATTTATTAAGCAGTTGTGTACTGAAGGGCTTCATTTCAATGCAGCAAAAACCGAGAGGGAGGCACAGGAAAGCATGCAACAGAACAGAGAGAAATAGGTCTTAGCACAAAAGCCTAAGAACTCACAAGTTACCAGAACATGAAAGCTGTAATGGCCTATATAAAGCAGAGATAGTTCTGAATTTTCTTAAGCATAATCACTATATTATTCTACAGCACCTAAGGTCAAGACACCGAAGGAAGCAACTGCATGAGCTCTCTCCTGATCCTAGGGATGCAAAGCGAGAGATGGAGAAGGTTGGGTGTCTGATACTGTCAAAAGTGTAGCGTCTGAGAAGGTCAGTGAACTCAGAGTTTTCCGGCACATACACTATTTTGTGTGTCAAAAGTAAGATATTTTAATGGATTCTTTGACCGTCAATACAATAGCTGGTGTCTTGCTGATACAAGATAAAAAAAAATGTAAAAACACACACATCAGAGTTCCAAATGCACTGTAGGGCTGTTAGAAGATAGCTGTAAACCCCGAAAAAGAGCGACTGCAGTAGCCTTGTCTGGAGCATATGAAGGACACTGTAACTGAGACTTGGTGTATTTCAGGCAGGAAATTTATTTTCTTCGGCAACCACAGCAGGTGCAAACACAAACAGTTTTTTATTTTCTTATTTTTCTGTGAGTCTATATCCACTCTTATGGTCCCAACACGATCACTCCAGCCACATCAGTGATTGACATTATCCCATCCACTGATAGACATTATGGCCCTCATTACGACCTTGGCAAGATCGGACCGTCGGGCGTCCGCCAACCTAGTTTCCGCCCAACGGCCCGGCGGGGATCTCGGCCGCAACACAGGAGCCGGCTCCAAATGGAGCCAGCGGTGTTGCGGCCGTGCGACGGGTGCAGTTACACCCGTCACGCTATTCACTGTCTGCATAGCAGACAGTGAAAAGCTGCACAGGGTCCTGTCAGGTTCAAACCGCCAGGAAAAGGCTGGCGGTAGGAGGACTAGTAATCCCCTGGGCAGCGCTGCCCTGGCGGATTAAAACCGCTGGGGCCATTGTGGTGGGAAACTGCCGGCCCTGGCGGTGAGACCGCGGCGCTTCAGCCGCGGTCGTAATGACCTGGGAAGCACCGTCAGCCTGTTGGCGGTGCTTCCGTCAAAACAGCCCTGGCAGTCTTGGACCGCCAGGGTTGTAATGACCCCCTATATCATTTAAACAGATATGGTTAATGACCCGGACGACAACAGAACTGCCAGGTATCTAGGCTTCATAATTTTCTGGGAAGCCCATGAGATATCTTACAGCATCTTCTCTGATACTTTAATCAGTGCTAAAAGTAAAATTATATGGATGATTGTGTTGTGTAGCTATTTTAGTTATAGCTTCATACACGTTATTTTAGCGAAGTAGGTCTGCTGTTGTGCACTTTAACCTAGACATATTTTATTCAGCTTTCTTTTATTATTTTAACATTAGCCACATTTGTTTTATTTTCTCCATCTAGCTGTTATTTGCCTAGGCCAGCACTGCGTTCTTAAACAAGATATTTCTTTCACTCTGTGCTTTTCCCAAGGCCGCAGTAAGATAGGTTGCCGGCAAACATGATAAACGCTTTGTCTCTAGTGTTCATAGAAACATACACACTCTTACATGGGACTCCTTTCTTGGAACATCAGCTGTTTTATTATAAAAACACTATTTTGACCCATGTGCGATAGAGGGAGATTCTAGCCAGATGACTATGACTGTATGCTGATTGCCGAGTGCTTCGCTACAGCTACTTATGCAGACTACAGGCCTCTTGCTCAAGTATGAGGGATGATGTCTTCCCAGGGGAACCTGAAGGGCAGAACTAGAGCTTAACATGATGTGCTCTAACATAGCCTAGATAGGAGCTATTTTAACAACTCTAGTGACAATATGGTAGCGTTATTTTTATGTTTTACTCTCCCTGTCACAATTTTAATCCGGTCATGCTTCATCGTCCTAGTTATTGCAGGGCATGCTTTATTATTAAAGATGCAGTTACTTCAATAAAGCCTTACTGAAATAGATCCTGCCCGATTGTCCTTGTATATGTGAGACTAATGTAACTGAGAGAAACGGATGAGATCTGAGTGACCACAATTTCCCTGAGGAGTCAATTGTGTCATGCACTCGGTTGCCCAATCATCCCTGCTCTTGGGTGGAAATGAGGCACTGCTAGTAAGCTGGAGCAAAACCGGGATTAGGCCAACAGGTGTCACCTGTAGTGGGCTCAGATTCAGTCCCCCACAGTGCAAGTGATTCTGCCGCCCAAATCCAGTAGTCTCATTAGAATAATGAGAGCCTACGCGACAATAGGACGGAGTCAATCAGGTCCAAGGTGGCTTTCTTTAACAAGGGGGCTACTGCTACAATTTTTCTTCCTCTCTTTCTTCCACCCAAAAGAAAGTTAGAATGTGGAAGCTCCACTCCAGCTCAACTTTTAGACATGTATCATCACCCTCCTGTGCCAAACACTGATAGACTCACACACACACACAATTTCTGTACCAATGGATTATTTACCCACCTTCAATGGTTAAAACTCCTTTGCAGGTAGAGGCACTGCAAACGTTTGCCTATATTGTTTCCAGTGGTCCTTTTTAGGGTCGAGCCTGCTTTGCATGCGCTCGCGCATGCGTATAGCAGGGAGACTCTTTAGTATTTAGAAAAGGGCTCTGAGCCCTGTCAACTTCACGTCAGTGCTTTTTATTGGTTTGTGGGCTTCCCTAATTAAATCGGCTTGCTTTCATTAGTCGAAAGCAGGCATAGGTCATGCCTTTTCCGGTGGCTAGCCCTCCTCGAGCGCAGCGACCAAGTACAGAAAACATGCGAGGCTTGCTGTTTTCCATCGGGCTGGTGGACTTTTTTTTAAACTAATTTACGAGCCCGATCTCGCTTGGCAGAAGTCGAGCGCTTTACCTACTTGATTTCACTTTTTCGGGTTACGTGCATAAATGCACTTATGCCCGATAGGTGAAAAGTCGGGTTAGGAGTTTACAACGTGATCGGCTCTAACACGAGCAAACGCGAGACCCGATGCATTGTAAATGCTTGTTAAATTTGTTACTAGTTGCTCTATCCTACTAGTAAAAGATGGAGGTGGTTGTGTATTCACTGCTAAGGAACCAACACTGTCACTACTCTCCTAGAGTCCACTGAAAACCACCTGTTGTTGAAGTGCTTCCTGTTCCATGCTTTGAAGAGCCATCGTTAGCCATGTCTTGTGGTGTGGCCTTAGAGTTACGACACTCTGTTCTTTAGCTTTTACGATAACAATTGGTTAATCCCTAGTGAGAATGTCCTTACTCATACCATCTCCCTGTGCTTTAATTCTGTGAGCCTTTCATGGGGGAAAAGACATTTGTGCAAAGCACATCTGACTGACTACAAACTGCAAATGTGACGTAAGAAAGGAGCAAATGACGGAGTGTGCTCAGGAAAAAGTAGAACCAAGGTCAAACATGCACCTAAGGGCGAGTATGCACCTGGATGTGAATGAACACGATGGAGGAAGATCCACATACATGAGAACCAGAGACTACGCATGCTGTCCAAAGGTGACTTTACACACAGGTCAAAGTAGAAGGTAAGCTGCAGTGGATCAGGGCCATAGTCTGTAGACTCCTCACGTCTTCTTCAGTACAATGGTTTCAAATGTCCGAGCCGGCGAGCCACCTCTGGTACCAATTTCCTCAAAGGCAGTGGAAGTGCCAACTATACGTGAGGCAGCAGGAGAGCAGCGTGTGATCCTACTACATACCAGAGAAAGTAGGGTAGCCACATGTGATCTCAAATACACTAGAGGGAGTAAGAGGTCCACTGGTGATCCCAACTACAATTGAGGCAGTGGTAGCACCTCCTGTAACTGCAACTACATCTGAGGCAGTCACAAGTGATTCTAACTACACTTGAGACTGTGGAAAAGCCACATATGATTTCAATTACGCTTAAATCAGAGGAAGAGCTCACTTCACGTAATGCAGTGGGAGAGCAAACTGTGATGGCAACTAAACCTGAAGCAGTAGGGGAGCTTTTTGTGTTAAAAACTATATCTTAGGCAGGGGACAGATACCAGTTATCCCAACTACATCTGGAGCACTGGGAGAGAAACCTATGCTCCAAACTATACTTAAAACAGTTGGACAGTTTCACAAGGCAGTGAGGGAGCCACATGTGATCTCAACAACACTTGAGACAGTGAGAGAGCTGCATGTGGTCCAAACTATTCTTGTGGCTATGGGAGAGCCACTGGTGATCTCAACAACACCTGAGGCAGTGAGAGAGCCTCCTATTATCACAACTACACCTGGGGCAGAGGGAAAGCAACTTATGATCCCAACTACATTTGAAGCAATGGTAGAGCCCACTTGACATTATGCAGTGGGAGAGCATGCTGTGATTCCAGCTACTCCCTAGAAAGTGGTAGATCCTCCTGTGATTTGTAACTACACCAGAGGCAGTGTAATAGCCTTGTGAATGCAATCAACCACACCTAAAGCAGTGGAAAATCACCAACTACACATGAGAGAGGCAGCTTTGACTCCAAATACTCAAAGTCGTAAGAGAGCCTACTAAAATCACAACTACATTTGAGGCAATGGGAGACCCGGTGCGGACCTAGCTACACATGTGGTTGTAAAAGTGCCCTCTGTGATTCTAGGAATACCTGACGCAGTGGGTGAGTCACCTGTAGCTATACCCAAAACAGATGGAGAGATGCCTGTGATCCCCACTACACCTGAAGCAATAGGAGAGCGGACTGTGATCCCAACTACCCTCGAGGCAGTAGGTGAACCCACTGTGATCCCAGTTACACCTGGTTAGGTGGCACAGCATACCATATTCCCAATTACATCGGAGGCAGTGGAAGATTATTCTGTAATTCCAACTATGCTCGCTGCCGTGGGAGTGCCTACAGAGATCCCCACTGCACTAGAATTAGTGCAGTAGCCTGCAAACTACATGTGGTCCCAGCTACACCTGGGGCAGTGACATATCCTACTGTGATCTCAACTACACCTAAGGCAGAGTGAGATCTTTCTGTGATCCAAACTATACCAGATTTAGTGATCTTGTGATCCCAACTACACTGGAGGTAGTGGGACAGAGTACACGTGAGGTGGCAAGAGAGCCTCCTATAATCAAAACTACATCTGGGGCAGTGAGAAAGTTGCCTCCGACCCTAATTACAGTTGAATCAATGAGAGGTTGACTGTGGATACAAAGTACACCCGAGGCAGTGAAAGAGCTGCTTGTAATCTAAACTACATGTGAGGCAGTCAGAGAGCCCCTAGTGATTGCAACTATATCTGACACAGTGAGAGGGCCACCTGTGATGAAGCAATGGGAAAGCCCACTTCAAGTGAGGTGGGGGAAAGCCCTTTGTGACAGAGCCTTCTATGATCCCACATACACATGAGGCAGTCGGACAGCAACCTGTGATCCAAATTACACCTGAGGCAGTAGCAGAGCCTCCAGTGACAGCAACTATGCAACTACATGAGGCAGTGACAGAGCCTCCTGTATTCTCAACTCTGCCTGAAGCAATGGGACAGCAAACTGTGGGCCCAACTACACATGAGGCAGTGAGAAAGCAGACTATATTCCCAACTATAATCAAAGCAGTGAGAAAGTAGACTCTGCTAACAACACCTGAGCCAGAGGGAGAATCACATGTTGTCATAACCACGGCCACTAGAATTACACGGCAGGAGAGGGCCATGTGGCATGGTTGAGTAAATTACGCAGCATGAAAAGACAAATTATGCAGCATAGTGCTGTACATTTTGAAAAAGTATTACTTCATTAGCTCGTCATTTTTAAACTTGGTAACATTCTCTGGAAATTGGCTGCGCTTCACTAGTAACCGTTTAACACCCTAATATAGCAATAAGCAGCACAAAAATGGCTAGTCCATTTTTAGTAATATTTGAACCGTTTGAGCTAGAAATAAAATGTTATTTTTGTTCAAATCTGCAGATTATGCAGCAGATGATGGATTATGTGGTAAATCTATAATTATGCGAAAATCGCCACAGCCGCACAATCGCATGATTCCAGTGGCCCTGGGCAGAACTGACCTTAGGTAGTGAGAGAGATGGGTGATGCTAACTATACCTTAGGAAGCAGGAGAGTCACCTATGATCCCAGCTTCATCTCAAACAAATGTTAGAGCTGATCATGTTTCTAACTACACCTGAGGCAGGGGGCCTTTAAACATTTGCAAGATGGCTCAGTGAGTTAATGCTTGTGATGTGATGTGTCTGTAGTTCACTAGTTGGAACGCTGGCAAGGCCAAATCAGCCATTCATGTATCTGAGATCGGCAAAATAAATACCATAAAATTGTATGAGAGAAAGAGAGAGAGAGAGAGAGAATGTGTGTGCGCATGTGTGTGTATAATGAAAGAAACACTTAAAAAATTGAATTACGGGAACACACAAAAAGCCATGGAAATTAGTCAGTTGTGTTTCACTGCAAGCACAACACACACCATCACTAGCGTCACTCACCATTTTTCTCTTGCTTGACTGCTTTTAATTCATGTACCATTCAATCAATCAATGAAGCAGTACTTATATAGCGCGGCCTAGCACCTGAGAGAGTATCTAGGTGTTGTGCTGCAGGTGTCGGTCGAACAGCTAGGTCTCGAGTCCCTTCCTGAAGTGGGTCACCAAGGGTGAAGTGAGGAGGTGGAGGGAAAGGGTGTTCCAGGACTTTGCGGCGAAGTGGGAGAAGGATCATCCTCCAGAGCAGAAGCGGCGGATGCATGGTATCTGTGCGAGGATGAGGTGAGTGGAGCTGAGGTTTCTGGAAGGTCGGTGGCAATTCAGGCAGTGGTTCAGGTAAACTGGTACTTGGTCGTGGAGGGCTTTGTAGGCATAGGTCAGGGCCTGCATTAGCATCTCTTCTGGATGGGGAAGTCCTTCAGGTACTAGGTGATGTGGGTAGGTGGAGGATCAGTCTAGCTGCGGCATTCTGGATTGTCTGGAGTCTTTTCATGAGTTTGGTGGTGCTGCCTGCATAGAATGTGTTGCTGTAGTACAGCCGGCTGGTGATGAAGACCTATGTCACCATTATCCTGGTGCGAATGGCGAGCCACTTGAAGACTTTGCGGAGCATGCAGAGAGTGTGGAAGCAGGCTGAGAAAACAGCGTTGACCTGGCATTTCATGGAGAGTTTGCTGTCCAGGATGATATCGAGGCTCTGGCGTGGTCTTTTGGAGTGAGGGTAAGTCTGTGTTCCGATGGCCAACAGGAGTCATATCACAGAGGGTGGAGTGTCTGTTGAAGATCAGATCTTCAGTTTTGTCAGTGCTGAGCTTCAGGCAGTTGTTCTTCAGACAGGCTGAGACGTTCTTCATACAGTAGTAGAAGTTGATCTTTGTCGAGGTGGGGTCCTCTGAGAGCGAGAGGACGAGCTGGGTATCGTCATTGTAGGAGATGTCTTGGATGTCATGGGTTCTGGCGATGTTAGCAAGTGGTGTCATGTAGATGATGAAGAGTGTTGGACTGAGGGATGAGCCTTGAGGGATGCCACAGACAGTGAGCTTGGGTTGTGAGGTGAAGGGAGGGAGATAGGTTCTCTGGATGCGTCCCATGAAAAATTATGCCATTTATCTGAGCGCGTCGTTTGTGATTCCGTTCTAGTGCAGTCTATCGATGAGTGTGTGATGGGAGAAGGTGTTGAAGGATGCAGAGAGGTAAAGCATGACCAGGGCGACTGATTCTCCTGTGTTTAATAGGATGTGCATGTCATCTGTTGCAGCAATCAGGACTGTCTCGGTGCTGTGATTGACTCTGAAACCTGACTGAGAAATGTCCAGCAGGTTCTTTCTTTTGAGGTGTTCGGTGAGTTGGAGGTTGATGATCTTTTCCAGGACTTTGGAAGGAAACGGGAGCAGTGAGATGAGACAGTAATTCTGGAGCTCCCAGGGGTCTGCAGAAGGTTTCTTGAAGAGGGGTCTCACCTTTGTGTGTTTCCAGGCATCGGGAAATGTGGCTGCGGTGATGAGCTAGTGGCTGATCTCGTCTATGGCAAACGGTTGTATTGGGCATGGTGGGCACTGTTAGTTATGACATGCGTTTTGTGTGTCAAACTGTAATTGAGGAATTTCTGTGGTTTTCCAGATCTGAGCCGGAACCACAACTTAATTTGTAATTGTGCTATTTTCAGTGAATTGCAAAGTTATATATTTTTTTAATATATATATATATATATATATATATATATATATATATATATATGTATATAAATATATAGATAGATATATATGTGTAGATAGATAGATAGATAGATAGATAGATAGATAGATAGATAGATAGATAGATAGATAGATAGATATTCCCAACATCAATGAACAGGTCCTGCCTCCAACCATGGGTGGCCAATGTCTGCTGCACATCCACCAGGCGTACTCTTAAACCTGCTGCACAAACCTTCTGCTACCATGCCCGCTGTCACTTTTCCATCGTTTTCATCTTTCTCTGCCTCTTACTCAGTGACTCATGCCCATTCTGTCTCTGTTTCTTTCTAATACTTTGCAAAAAAAACAAGAATCGAATCAGAAACACATTTTTTTCCATAAAATTCACTACTGGGCGGATCGCAGTATTGCTCTACAACTAGTGCATTACACGCCGTTTTCTAGGCGTGGTACTCAAGTCTACCATTCATCTGAACAAGCATCGCATCGCATCGCATCCTCCAGGGGTGCTGTGGGTTGTTTTTCCAAAGTGCTAAAATTGTAAAGCGGAATCAATTTGCAATTCTCAAGATGGCAAAAAATTCTACAGAGCCCTTTTCCAGACAATCACACAAGTAAAAAAATTCAAATGTGATCGACACATCACAAATGGGGACTTTAAACGGCAGAGTTAAAACAGGCACCTTTTTAAACACTTACATTTCAAAAATTCCTCATTCCAGACATTAGCTGGCTACATGAGAGAAAGCCAAATTTGGTGCAGATCCGTCTATTGCGTCCAAAGTTAGCAGCAAATTAAAAAACATGTTATCACTACACAGTATTGACTGCTACAGTGTTATCTGGGGGAAGGGAAGAGAAATGAGGCAGAGGAGAGAGAAAGTCAGTGTCATACATGTCAATACTTTGGAAGAGGAAAGTGACAAAGTATTTCCCCCATTGACTTCATTTGAAACAAATGTAGTTTAAGGCGGGAGGCAGCCAAAATAAAGCCATTTTGGCTGCAAAAATCGAGCCACCCGCCTGAATCGGGTCTGTTGGCATGCAATATATATATATTTTGAATTTTATTTTGTATTTATTTTTCCAAACATAATTGACACGTCAGACACCTAGACTCCGAGGGGCAGCACATGAAAGGGATTCCACGGACGGTAGGACAGGCTGGAAGGCACGGTTGGGCACTCCCTGCCTGACCTTTCCCTGCCACACTGGATTTTGACCACCGAGTGATCGATAACTCCCGTCGGCAGCGGTTTCTCCCTAGTGACTGGTCCCGATCGCTCAGGGGGGCTCCGCGTAGGAGGCTCCCAGGTACCCCTCCCGCCCCTGGGACTGCTGCATCTGACCTCCTCACATCTGAGGAGGACATTAGTTCCACGTCGGAGAGATGTAAGCCACTGATTACGGACCGAATACCCCTGGTCCCCGAGGAAGAATTAGCCAGTCATGAGGCTTGGTTTGATTTAAGACAAACAGAAGTGCTCCTAATTCAAATAAAGCTCCATTTAAGTGAGAAAACATGCTCGCCTTCTGCTCTTCAACGACTCTACTCTCAGTATCAAACCACCCATCTATCCAGAGCGTCTTTTACAAAGCGACTATCCAAACCAGAAGCCTGGGGCACTTATTAGCCCCTTCCTAGCAATCTCTCAAAGGTGGAACCCCGAGGCCACGCTAAGGATGACAGAGCCCAACCCCGGGGCACGTCCAATGCCAATCCTTAATTTTGATTCAGTTAAGAGCCGTATATAGGTGTTAGGCTGGTTTACATGGAGCTGTTTGGGTTGTGTTGGAACAGACTGCAAGAACACCGATCACAGGCGTTACTATCAATGGTACAGCAGGTGCACAGGCACTGGCGCCTGTAGCCCTAACAGACTTATTGAAGCTGACTAAAGCAGGCAGGCAGCTCATTTTTCTTTCTTCTAATAGGGCCCTTGGTGACCCTTACTACAACACTAACACTCATTAAGCTATTCTGGAATGCTCTTTTCACAGATGCAGCACTGAGGCATGCCCAATACTGATCTCTAGTGTCTTTCCAAAGTTTGAAGCCAGATGCACTTCCAAGGCCCGACACAGCACCTTTTCAAAGGTAGATTACTGGAGCCAATCCTTTACTAAGGGCACATCTCAAAGCACAAACAATTTCTGTCTATGACTCCGTTCCAATCTGCAATCTCAAGGCACTATAAAGATCCCCTTTCCATCCCCAACTATGGTACCGTTTCCATCGCTTGAGCATTAGACAATGGCCTATCCATCTTTCCAGAACATCCTAAGCAAAGCTCTAACCCTAATGCCTTTTTAAGTGTATTCGTTGGGACAATGCTCCTAAATTTGAACCCTGAGACACTATAGAATCGTTCAAGAGCACCTTTAACAAAGTTCAAAGCCTAAGTGTCCACAATCCCCTTTAAAAGGCAAAAACCTGAAGCACCTACAAAGCCCAGCCCTCAAAGATGTGTCTCTTGACCTCTATGGTGGAAGACAGGTTCCATGGCTCATTAGGCCAAATGAGAAGAGCTCTAAAAACAACCAGCTTTCTACAGTGACATGCATGTCCAAGGGAGAGATTGTTATCTTCATAAAGGAGTTCAGTATTGCAGAGGGTGGAGGAGCAACAACAGCTGCAGAATCTACATGGTCTTCGGTTCGAATATTGGCCAGCTCAAGAGTAGGGCTAAGATTATGAATAAGTACTATTGCCACAGTCTTGCCCCTAAAGAACCACAAATAAGAGATATTATCATCTTAAGTCAATGCTTGGACCTGGCGTCTTAGTGGAATACTGCATCCATGCAGAAACCTGTGTTTAACAAACGTGGCTGTTTGTTTAGACCAGAGGTCTCCAAACTTTTTAATGCCGCGCCCCCCAGGTTGAAAAATAAAAATCATTGGGCCCCCCTCAGAATGTTTCACAATTATTTTATAAACATGGCAGTGTTTAAATATGTCTAAACCTATTTAAACATTGCAGTTAAGTACCGTTACCTTTTTAAAACTGCAATAACATGCTTGTGCTTAAAACAAAGGCCTGTTATCTGTATAATGTTTATTTTGGCCAGAGTCTGGGGCCCCCCTGGGATCACTTCAGGCCCCCCTAGGGGGGCCCGCCCCCCAGTTTGAAGACCTCTGGTTTAGACCAAAGGTCCATTAGAATAATGGCATTCATCGATAGAATGTACAGTCCACATAAAATAATATTTTTCAATATTTACATCTATAAAAGCATAATACAATCTTTTCTCTGCAGTGTCACCAGCTCAGCTGTTCTGTAGGCAGATCATGAGAAGGCCATCGACACTGACCACTTCGGGCCAATCCACAAAGGCATGTTGGAGTCTGTACAGGAGCACTCCCGTAAAAACTACTTTGCACGATCATCAATGCTTTTGTGAGTGATACCAAGAATAGGACCATTTTCCATAATTCAGAAATTTAGATCCACATGTATGTTGACAACCATAGCTACATACAGAACTGGTGCAGCTGCCTTCGAAAATATCAGAGTGCCACAGGAGGGTGCCATTGGTCTTGATGTCAGGAGAGATGGAGTCCTTTAACAGCAAAATGCAGATTAACCTGGGGCTCCGAAAATACTTGTGCTAGAGCTGGGTCTCAGCCTATTTCGTGTACATCTAAATCACTTGTAAATGAGATACACATCGTCATATACTACACCAGATATGAAAAAGCACATAACCTGTATTATAAAATATCTCCCTGGTCCCGATCAATCTCTTTCCAGGCAGTGACAGTAATTTCTTGTCATAACGCACTTTGATTTCAACCAGCTCGGGTTTCGATGCCAAATTTGCATCAAGAAGGGTCCAAACCACTAATTACCTCATGTGGATCAAGGATGACAGATACTCTATGCTGTTGGTTTTGCTCGTCCTCTCGTTAGACATATTTTGTTAAATGCGTTTCTCTGATTAGAATGTTGGATGCTTCGCTATCATCTTTCCTGGAGTCGGATGGTAGTTTCCCATTTACCCGGAGTGCTACGTCCTCTGCATCCACAGGCAGCTGAGAGGCGCTACAGGGTGAACCCCGTCATCGATCACTGTTTCCCTGGGGCCCTTAACTACGGATAACATGTTCTGTTCAAACACAACTGTGTCGAAGGTTCTCAAAAACTCGAGGACCATAGTTACACGCCACTAATGAATACTGCAAACAACACACAGCTAAATGAATGACATAAAATGCTGTCTGCTTGTAATTTAAAAATCATTTTTTGTCTGTCACAGAGACAGCTTCAGCTGTCTCTCTAGATTCATTAAAAAAAAAATCACAACAATTTTACATATACTTGTACTTTGCTTGTAGCACCTCGCACTTTAGGATTACATTAAGTAAATAACAATGATTTCCTTTGAAAGCACTCGGCTCGTAGCAGTTTGTGCAGTCTTCTGGTTCTGCCGAGCACCGGGGCAGGCATCTCAGGTGGTAAGATTATATACATATACCTCTACATATACGCGATTTTGGTCAACCCTCTTCATCCGCTGGTCTGGTCTTTACGTGTTGCTTCTTCCCACAATAGCATACATCTGAGCCAGCGTACTTTATTCACTGGTGGCCTTACGCTGTGACTGACAGCAATTCTGCTGATCACATGTATACAGCTGCCTGAAATGGAGTGCACTGCAGTGCCAGCTGACGTGCCTTGGCTGCTTGATCACTTCTTTATATTTTTTACATTTTGCCATTTGGTAAAGGTTTACCAAAAAATCATTACAAACTTGTCAAAGTCAGAACTGTTGGATTTGGCAATGCTTGTAAATAATGGGATCACTGCGAACATTGTGGGCGCTGGAACACAACTGGGCCAAGCCACTGATCCTGATGCAGAATGTTGTGGATATACAGAAAAAAGCTACAAGGCATACAATACTTGTATTATTGTGGAAGTACATGCAGGCAAGGTTTGTAGGAAAATGCGGTGGAGTTGTGCAACCACCAACTGGAATCAGATTTAAGAACAGTGACGTAGATCCTCGATTAAACACAGTTGGTTTACACCATAAAGCATTTACTAACACTACAGTAACTACAAGGTAGCCCTGCCAGATCGGTGACATTTAACCTTGTAGCCAAGCCACAAGTCCCCAGGAATCAGACACGCCCATTTATTCCCTAGATAACTTGCACTGTCTGTCTGAAGTACATTCATGACCCCCTTTTGAGCAGCAACAAAAGCAATCCCAGATGTGAACTCGTGAATTACCGATCAGTATTTAACTCACTAAACCATTTTGCAGATTAAGACCTCAACTCCCACTTCTGAAGGCTACAAATAAAGGGGCATGGTCACACTGGACATTTCTTCCAACTTGATTACTCTCACCGTTTGTCAAGTGTATCACTCTGGCAATTAAAAAAAAAAAGAAGCAAAAAAACGGATCCATGGCTGCTGACCATGATTAACTTAGAGTCTCAGCCAAAGGGACACACTCAGCAAAGTGACACTGCCCAGACTTAGTGTGAGCTTTCGCTTTCAGTTACTGAAGTAAGCAAATGGGCATTCTGCAATTAAAATGTGTTGTTCAATAGCTTGATCTTGCATTTTGAATCTGAGGTAAATTCTGTGGGGAAGCGAGGCGGCTGAATGATGTGTAAACGGCTACAAAGAATGCACTCTTAAATGGCACATTAAAGTTTAGCTTTTTTTGTAGTGGTTGTGGTTAAGAGCCTGGTCCAGCGGGACTGGGATGGGTCTAGAACCAAGACTCTATTTTGGAAAGTTTAACGATTGGAACCTTCCATTGGAACCTATTCAGCATGGCGGTAACCTTCAGAGTTGACAGAGCGAACGAGATAATAAAATGATCAAGCCCTGCCCGTGTGGAGTAACCCAGAGAATACTAGCTCCCCTGCACCGAACATTACGGAGAAACAAGACAGGGCATGGCTCTGTTTTCTTGAGCTGAAGCCAAATTAGTTAAGTCCACGATCTCCTTACATCTGATCTCGCGCGCAGGGACTTCCAGGCACTCAGACCAGACATGGTCTTTACAAAATATCCCTGGCGAGCATGCCGGCCACATTCCACAATCCCACATCCAGCGCCGGGTCATTCCACCCTGATGTACAACAACATCTTCCCCATCTCTAAGTCTGATTCTTGACACCTGGAACGCGTCCCAAACGTTCCATTCTGAATTGAATTAAAAGAAGTTGTATTTTTTTTATCTTCATTTGCTCTTCATAAAACCCTCCGACACCTCCCAGGAGGGGCGCTCCCCTGCAGTAAACGAGGCCTCTCTGCTTGCAGCTGTCACTCTCCACTTTGAGTGTTTTTTGCTTCGTTATCACCTCTGTGCGCAGGAGCAGCTGAATCTCGCTCGAGCCATGCGCTGTGACTAACTTTCAGCCATTCAGACACCCAAAATGAGTAATTTGTGAAAGAAAGAGTGCCCGTGCCAAACGCTCTGCTCAGACGCCCGTGGACGGTGCAATTACACCTCGGCGGGCTAAAACCCAAGGCTGTTAGTCTTAAATCCATCTCATGCCTCTATGATCCACTACCACACACCCTGCCCCTTTATCTCACTCTTGCAAGTTAGTGCTTTCTCCCTTTGTTTTTTTTCCCCCCAATTTCAACACCTCATCAGGGGTAGAAAGAGAAATATAAATGCAATTTATTTATCTTCCCCCGTCTTTCAGATCCACGTATTTTCGCTCTGTTGCTCCTAGTAAATATCCAATGCGGGTCTTGCGGAAAAATAATTGCCGTTCACAAAAAGAAGCGATGGTGGATCTCACCGGCAACCACCGACTCAAATTAAGAACTGACCCGGAGGCTAAGAACCAGGATGAGCGTCAGCTGAAGGTTTCTGATCTGACAACTCTGAGCCGCTAAGTGCAGCTCTTCCACAGTTTGCATTGTTTGGGACATGTATATAGTGCAGCTCTGAGAACAGGATTGCCTCTCTGCTTTCTTGTTGTTCCCTCAGGCCATGGTTTTGGATCAGATGCAGGAAAAATAAGGCGTATTTAGAAAGCAAGTGGCTAGTCTTAGTGAAGGTAGATTGAAGGGGCCTGCTATGAGAAGCTGCGGCCTCCTTTTCTGACACGTTATTTTAAGGGTATGCAGGAAGCTGGTCGTTGGCACAATTATCTGGGGGCAGCTGCTTTGAATTGTATTAGAATGCCACAAGGTTCCACTCTCATACATGAGCTGGATTACCAGGGGTCCGTGTCTTAGATCAGACAGATGTTTACTTTGAACCAACTGAAGAAAATTAGCTGGTATTTGACAGTTCTAAGTGTAGTGCTTACTTTGTGCTGGTGGTTGCAGGGATTGACATTAGGAACTCTTCTTCGGGGACCAGGAGTTACTTTTCATCACCAAACATTTTTCTCAGAGCGTGAGAGAGAGTACGAAGGAAGAGGAGAAACTTAAGATAACAGAGACTAAGGTTGAAGTCCCACCTGAAAAAAATATTCCAAGAGTCCTCTAAAGAGACAGGAATTGTAGATTGGTGGAAGAAATCGGTGTGAGATGGAATCAAAACTGGTATGTCGATTTGTGGAGCACTCTTATCACCAGGAGCTTGGCAGATGTGTAGACGTATGATCCTCACAGCATTATGGAAAGAGCCAGGTCTTCAGCTTCTTACAAAACTCTAGTAGTAAGGAGGAGGCTCTGATGTGTTGTGGAAGGATGTTCCATGTTTCAGTGCGATGTAGGAGAAGAAGCAACCTCCTGTCCTGCTTTTGTGAAAGCGGGGGTATGTGCAAGCGAGAGTGAGCTGAGCGTAGGTGTCTGGATGGACTGTGAAAGTGTATGCGGTTATCAAGGTAGGCAGGTGCCGTGTTGGGTAGGGCTTTGTAGGTGTGTGTGAGGAGTATGAACTGGTTGCACCTGTGAATGGGGAGCCAGTGAAGCTCCCGAAGGTAAAGTGAGATGTGGGTACAACAGGGAAGACTGAGTATGAGTCTCGCAGGGGAGTTCTGAATGGTCTGAAATATTTTCAAGAGCTCCTTGGAAATCCCAGCATACGCTGTGTTTCAGAAATCGAGCCAGCTTATGAATGCTTGTGTGATGGTCTATCTGGTGTTCTGTGGAATCCACTTGAAGACTTTTCACAGCATCCACATGATGTGGAAGTAGGCGGAGCTCACTGCACTGACTTGTGCTGTCATGTTGAGCTTGTCATACAGGACGATACTCCGATTTCTAGCGTGGTTGGTGGGTGTAGGCGCTGTTCCTAGTTCTGTGGGCCACCACATGGCGTCCCTCGCAGAGTTTCCATCTCTGAAGGCAAATACTTCTGTTTTGTCAGAGTTGAGTTTCAAGCAGTTGGTTCTCATCCATTCTGCTACTGAGGTCATGCAGTTGGTGAAGTTGGTTCTTATGGTGGGTGTCTGATCTGTCATGAAGGCGATGAATTGGGTGTCATCTGCATAAGAGATGGTGGTCAAACCTTAAGGTCTGATGACACTGGTGAGTGGGGCCATGTATACGTTGAACAGGGTAGGGCTGAGAGATGGTCCAGTGGGGCTCCACATATTAAGTTCTTGGCCTCCGATGTGAAAGGTGGCAGTCTGATTCTTTGGGGTCTTCGAATGAGGAAGGAGCAGGTCCATTTGAGCGTTGGTCCTTGAAAGCTGAACACATGCATTCTTATGATGAGTGTGTTGTGGGAAACTGTGTCACACGGGGCTGAGAGATCAAGCAAGATGAGGGTTGCTGTTTCTCCCCTGTCTAGTATGGTCCTGATGTCGTTTTGGTGGCTGCGATGAGTGTTGTTTCTGTGTGTTGTCCAGTAAATGGTGGAGCTTGAGGTGACTTGTGATTTCTTTGTTGAAGGCCTTCTGGATCACTTTTGTTGGGTTGAGAAGCAGGGAGAAAACTGGCCAGTTGTTTTGGTTCGGCTGAATATTTCTTGAAGAAGGCGTTGACTACTGAGTGCTTCCAGGCTTCTGGGAAGGTGGTGTAGGCAATAGATGAGTACAAGTTGTGGGTGAGGGATGTGCTGATAGGTGATGTGCCGAGGTAATAGATGTGGTAAGGGCATGAGTCTGTTGAGGCCCCTGAGTGGACAGTCTGCATGAAAGTGGCTATTTCTTCACTGGCCAAGGTCTTCCATTTGCTCAGGTGATTGCGTTGATAAGCACTGGGCTGGTTGGCGATACGTTTGCTAGGGTCTGGTTGGTGTGCGACGTTGCTGTAGATGTTCAGTTTTACTGTGGAAGGAGTAGGATAGGTCGTCGCACAGTTCTTGAGAGGAAGTGATGTTGATGGAGGCCGTGGGTGTGGTGACATCTTTGATGATCAATAAGATTTCTTGGTTGCTGTTGGAGCTCTCTTCGATATGTTCCGCTAGTGCTCTTTTCTTTGAGTCTCTTAGTTGCTTGTGGTATGCTCTGAGTGCAGCTTTGAAGGTGGTTCTGTCAGTGGCTTTGCGGCTGGCCAGTGGCGGCTGGCAATTTTAGGGAGGTGGGCGGGCAGGAAGCACACTCACACTCATTCATTCACACATGCACGCACATCCATTCACATCACTCATCAACATTCAAACATACACACACGCACCAAACATTTATTTAAAAAAAAAAACACACACACTTAACTTCAGCTCGGACGTCCCAGGACGGTTGGGACTGCTGCCTTCCCTCACTGGCTTAGGGAAGGCAGCAGTCTAACTTCCTCACAGAGTAGGATGGGGTCAGTGAGACTTCTGACCCCACTCTGTGACGAGGTGTCACTGTCTGACACTCACCCTGGGCGCTTCAGGGCTTAAACCTGAAGCGCCAAGGTCGGAGTCAATGGGTGACGCTTCCCTCGTCACCGAGGGGGAGGACCTCGAGGCACCTTTGCTGAGCTGAGGGGGTCACGCCCATAGGAGATGTGACCTCTTCAGCCCAGCAAAGTTCAGCTTAGGCAGCCAGGAGTCTGCGCAAATCGCGCATGTCTCGCTCCTGGCTGCCTGAGCTGAACATGAAGAGTGTCTGTCAGGCTGACCTTTGATCAGCCTGACAGGCACTCTTCATGAGAGGCAAGAGGTGGGGGGGGTGTGGCCCCTCAGCCATAAAGGACAGGCGGGGCCTGCCGCTGGCTCTTAATTTTGCATTGTTTCCTGGTGTCCCAAAGCTCCTCTGTGTACCAGCTGCCTGGCTTGTTGGTTCTTCTCTGTTTGTTGAGTTTGATGTGTGCGAGGGAGTTTGAGAAGTTCTTGAGACACTTGTTAAATTTGTCGATGTCCTCGTGGATGCTGTCTGTAAGGTTGGGTTGGTCCAAGCAGAGGAAATTGAGGCAATCTGATTCAGAGATTTTGCCCCAGCTGTAGCTGGGTAGGCTGACATTGGTTGGTGCGTTAGGTTGCAGTGTTTTGGTTTGGAAGTGGATTATGATGTGGTCGGTCCATTTGAGGGGTGAAGTTGAGTTCAATTTGATGCTATTGAAGGTGGTGAAGATGGGGTCTGGTGATATGTGTTGGTTCTCTGATAATCCGATGTTGGTTAGGCATTGTAGGAGTGGTGGAAGTTAATGTCCCCAAGTAGTGCAGAGGCTTTGCAGTCAATAGTAAGATGGGTAATTAAGTTTCTGATGAGACTAGTTAGAGTACCTTGTATTCCCATTGGTCGGTACAAGAGGGTTTTCCCTTAGGGTGAAATTTTTCGAGATTTCTAGCTTTAAGTGCAGATGTTCTATGAACAGAGTTGATTTCACTGTCATCTTTGACCACTTAATGGGGTCTTCGTAGACGATTCCAAGCCTCCCTACTTGGTTCTGGAGGCAGTCCTGTCACGCAATCCTGTAGCCTCTTGGGACAGCTGTGGCAATGTCGATGCTGGGCTGCGCCATGTTTCCGTGAGGAAGAGGAGGTCAAGTGAGTCACTGCTTAATAGGTCCCAGGTTTTCAGATGCATGTTTGCTGAGCGAGCGGGTATTGAATAACATGCATGTGAGTAGCCCCGGTGTGCTGGTTTCTGTTGCAAGTAGCGCTGTTTGGGAGTGTGGTTGATGTGGCTGGTGCTTGGCTGTGGGGTGTGGTTAGGCTGCTGGAGGGGAAGTGGGAGTATGTGCAGGTGAAAGCTCCTTCTATGGTGTGTCATGTGGCGCAGCAGAAAGGGAGTAGTGTATCGAAGGGAGAGGGGTGTTGTTGGATGAGAGTTTGTGGGACGGGGCATGGTCCAAGAGTCAATGGGCGCAGACAGGCTTGCCTTTGGCATGCCAGCAGCACGGATGCACATCGGCTGCCAAGAGGAAGGTCCTGAGATGGGGGAGGAGCGCAGTGGTGGGCGGGACTATGCAGCAGAGGGGGTGAAGACGCAGAAGAGAAGAAGCAGGTTAGGAGTTAAGGAGGAGGGGAAAAAAGCGCATGAGAGGGTGCCAAGGGCAGCAGAAATCGAACAGAGGAGGAGAGCTAAAGGCCTGAAAAGAAAAAGTGAAAAATGGGGTGAAAACAGAAAGAGCTTAAGTAAAAGAGCAAACAGTCAGAAAAGAGCTAAGCAAAAGAGCAAAAACGGGGTCAACCAGAAAAAGCTTAAGTAAAATACAAAAACGGCCTGAGCCAGAAAGAACTTGAAAGGGCTGAGAGAATGGCGAAGGAGCAAATGTGCAAAAGAGAAAGGATGACAAGGAGATGAGAGAGAAAGATGTGAAGGTGTGTATGAGGGAGAGAAAGAGAAGAGAGAGGGAAATGAGGTAGGAGTCTTGAGGCAGCGAGCCTGGTCCAAAAGGGCCTTGGACTGGTCGGAGGACCAGTCACAAGTGAGTGGGGGAAGGGCGGAGCGGTCGGCTAGACACCTGCTCCCTAGGCTTTGCATTTCGCAACTCTGACAAAATGTGGGGACCTGCACTTGTTTTTAAGTAGAGAGCGCTGGTGAATTTAAGAAAAAGCAAACTAAGCTACCCACAAAAAACTTGAGATGTTTTGGGTTTCTGCATTGCATGATTACCACCACGTCCCCGCTGCCTTCAACTGAGAACTGCAGCATTTCTTTCTTCATGTTGCTCGAAGATTTTCTTTTTAGCGACCAACACTCAGATATAAAATATCTACGGCCACAGACAGTGTGCAAATAGTGCCCAAAGAGCTTGTATTGGTACAACAAAGATCTGAAAAAATAATTTTATATCGTCGGTAGAACAGTTCAGTGGATTGATTTGCCTGTCGATCTGTGCACATCCTAGTGGGATCAGTGCTTAGTTTGTGCTTGTGATTGCCGGTGCAGGGCACCGGCACTTACTTTTGAGGGCCACCACTTATTTTTCTGCCTCAAGCATTTACTGCGAGCAAAAGACACATATGGGAAAGACAGAGGAAGAGAAAAACGAAAAAGCGTCACAATGGGAGAAAGCAGAAAGTTGCAAGAGTGAGCTGAAGAGTGGGATAGCTTCGAACAGCCAGTAACACCAATTTTTTAGCTTTTCAATATCACTAAAATGGGTATTACCCAGTTGTGCAATTCCAACATGTTTCTTACAGCAAACAAACTAATATAATAGCAGACAAGCAAGTCCAAGGCGGAAATTCATGGCTGTCAAGAGTCCTAAAGGTGCATTTACCTACTTAAGAACCATTATTTCTTAACAACAGGTCATTCACGCAAAAACTAGTGCCAGATGCTAGTAGTCAATATAAAGGCTTTCGCTGATGTAAACATACATGATGAAAACCCTCACCGCATAGGTAAAAGTTGTGATCACACCAAAGAAAAGCAGTTTGCACAAACCAGTGGATAAAGTGAATGTAAACTCTGCATGTCTGGAGATGTATGAGCTAGGAGGATAGCATTTCCATTAGAGGCGCTAACGCCCATTTTCTTTTAAATAAAATGCGATATATATGTATTTCAAACCTTAGAACGAACGGAGAGCGAGAATATATTGTGTAGAATCACACAATTTGTTCAAATCTGAAAGCAGATTAAAACCTGGTCCCTTGGCTTCAGGGCCATCAGACACAGAAGCAGGATGCGGAGAGTACTGCAGAGGCGGGCAAGAAATAAGAGATGCATTTGTAGCATGAAAGATAAAGGGAACAGAGACGTGTAGAAAAAGAAACCGAACAAATCTGAGGATAAGGGATGTCAGTACAGCAGGTGTCACCTGCGCTGTTACTGCAAATAGGCCAAAAGAGGAAACCAAGGTCTGGAAACACAGCTCAATCCTCGTGGCCAGAAGCAACAAAGCAGCTATTAGAACTGTACTGCTGTAGCTCCTTTTCAAGGTTCAGTCAAAATTCCAGATACTAAACCTTAACTTTATCAAAAGAGAATGTGATTGCATGTCTAGAACGCCTTCATTCAGAATCTAGAGACTTGGTCATCTTGAATCTTGATATCAAACTGTAGAGATCTGCCCGGTACAGAAAGCAAGCCTTGTGTAGAAGTTTCATTTTTGGCCCAACCAAGCGAACATCTGCGGTGAAAATTCCCCGGTTCACAATTAAGTAATTAACAAGACTCTTGGCCCCACTTACACAAATAATTGCACGCAGTTACAAAGCCAAGTGCAGGAAGGAGATCACATCACCACCCCTGTATCACACATCATAAATGAATTTACCCCACCTGCTCCATATGTACGTGCAACCACAAAACTCCATATTAATTTGGAGAGAGCTACATTAAAACGTGCACGCCAGGCAGCAAACCCATCTTCTGAAGTAGCTGCTGGGTGTAACAAGGTCCTGTGTATGGGATTAAACCCTCTATGCATTATGCTTGTGCCCAGTCTGCTTATGTACTGTATGTAACACGTCAACACCCTCACTGAGCCAAGACAAGAGAACGAACCGCTCGCCTCCAGACTGCCGACCCTCACCCACAAATGCTATACAATATATGATGATTAACAATACGTAAAATTAATCTCAGCTACTAGCAATTACTTAGGGCCTCATTCTAACTCATCATTCCTTTCCCACCATGCAACTCTAGCCAGAGACCAGTCCCATGCAAACCAGCTGTGGCCCTACTCTTAAAAAGTACCACCGTCCAGCACAAACTGCGTGGCCAGTTCCCCACCAGATGAAAAAACAACCCACTCCAGACAAGTTTCAGCCAAACTATGTCTCATCAATGAAGACCAGTATGAGTCTAATGGCACGTCCGGGCACTACCCTTCTGTATCAGGGTTTTAATGCATTTTTCCTCAGCATAGTCAACTTGAAGTAAGAAAACACAACATATAACATGAAACAGAAGCTCTTTTTTAACAATTTTATGAATCACATAGAAAAATAAAAGGTAACATGTTTTAAAATAAAGGTAAAGTAAATTATTACAAAACAAAGCCAATAAAAACGTTTAGGCTGGTGGAAATTAAAATTAGGAAGATATATAAACTTTAAAATGTATACCAAAGTCACTCCCTAATAAGATCCACAGCACCCATTCCTGGCAAGCAACCACATTATCTATATATAGAGGTCTTCCTGCAATCTTTCGCCAATAGTACCTCTAACCAGACATAGCAAATGTTACATAAACACCTTAGCTGTCCCTTTTTAGGTTGACCGTGCAAGCGCTTTGGCCTGTTGCAATCACTTGGTAGGCTTTTAACCACACCCACAGCACGCCCATCACTATCACTGGTTCATGGGGTTGCCTTTCAAAAATCCTTTATCATCATTGGTAAATGCTTTACGTTTGTCACTCCTTGGGGCAGTTTTGTAACCGACTTGGCCATCAACCCTTTTACATGGATAATTGCAGTTTTGCCGATACGTTTGACCGCGAGCTAACGCCCTTTTCTCTCCCTAGAGTCAGCCACCTTCCCAGAGGACTGGAAAAACGCTGCAATCCGCCCGCTATTGAAGAAACCCACAGCTGACCCAAGGGATCTCAAGAACTACCACCCCATCTCGCTGCTGCCTTTCCCAGCCAATGTCGCCGAAAAAAAAAAATCAACATTCAGCTCCGCCAACCCATTGAGGACAACAATATTCTGGACTCTCCCAATCAGGATTCAGAACAAATCACAGCACTGAGACCGCCCTGCTTGTTGCCACAGATGACATCCGCTCTCTCCTCGACTGTGGCCAAACAGCAGCCCTCTTCCTACTAGACCTATCAGCTGCCTTCGATAAAGTGTCCCACCGCACCCTGCGCACCAGACTCCACACAGCAGGAATATGCAGCAAGTCCCTTTGATGGATACACTCTTTCCCGACAGGCAGAATGCAGAGAGTCAGGCTCCCGCCACACCTGTCAGAACCTACAGAAATCAGCTGTGGAGTACCCTATGGATCCTCGTTGAGCCCCAAGCTGTTCAACATCTACATGACCCCACTCACCCCAGTAGTCAGGATCTATGGTCTGAACATCGTCTCCTACGCTGATGATACGCAGCTGATCATCTTCCTGACTGAAAACCCCTCAACGGCCAAGAAGAACGTTGTCCTCAACTCAGCGTTCACCATGACAAAACAGTTCAATTCCCTCGCCTCCATCTTCTTCCACACCCTCAGACTCCTACGGAAGATCTTCAGATGGATCCCCAGCAACTGCCGAAAACTGTGACACGCACCCTGAATCTAGTTAATTTTGCTGTATATGTCCTTCCTCTTCTCGGAGATACAGCTGTTAAAAACAATAGAAGAAATAAACCAGCAAGTGGGAATTAGAAGAAGAGGGAAGGAGGAACAATCCAAGTTTCTCCCCTCCCAATTCCCAACCCTGGATCATTGAGGCTAATCCTCCCACCACCTCGCACCTCCACAAAAACTGTGCCAGGTCAGTAAACTCGGCTACGCATGAGCTGGGGGCAGGATGCGCATTGATCCTTCTGAAGCTACACCTACCAGCCTAATCCTGGGGTGAGATCTGAGGAATCTCTCCCAGTTCTTTCAATATACATGTGACACATGTAAAGTCACCAACATATCAATGAGGCTCCCCCAAAGTTAACCAAGAGCATGCTTTATTTGTTGATTTGCTGGTGCAGAAAAGGGATAAGGTACTGCCAAAATCCTTCCAACCATCCGTACCATTAAAAGGATTTTGTAGGAAGGATAGTTGGGCTATTGATTAAGATGGCATCCACACTTTTAGGCTCCTGCCACCTAGCTGCTCATCAGTTCCTCTCAGTGGACTCATGGCGTCTAGAGACAGAGATTGCAAGTGGCATGGGGAGACTCCCTGCTTAGTGGCCTTTCTGAAGTCCTTTGAGATCCTTCCGCAGCCGAACTGGAGGTTGGAGAATTGCAGCCCCCTATCTCTGAATGGAGAGTGCTGCAAACTGCTGGGGGATGTGTTATGTAAGGGCAGGGGGGATCAAAAACACCATTGGGTATCCTCCAGCTGCACCCTGACACTCTGGACGTGAGGAGTCGTATCTGAAATAATGGATGCGAGACAAGAATTAGTCCCCTCGCTACAGGAACTCGGGCAGATGCCGACGGATATAACAAGTCAGTGCTGATTGAGCCTGGGGAGATCAGACCTTAAGAGAGGACTGAGCTACTCTATCCGCTGATGTGCTTCTCGCCTCAGGGCACAGTGGAGGAGACCATCAGAATTGCTTACCTTCAACAAGAGATAGGACCTGAGATGACTGTGATGGAGGAGATGTGCCCTTGCTGTGACCCACCAGTGACAACGCAGAACCTATGCTGTTCTGTGTGCTAGATGCTGCACTCTTTGTCTCAAACACTTGCTTGCTCTATTCCTTTTGGGAGTGCTGGGTGGGTGAGCAACATCCAAGGATTGAGGATACATCCTGCTGACTGTTCACTGTCCTACATGCCTTCATGTGACAGGGGTGCTCTGTGCCCGCCCAATATTTGCACCCCTCTCTGTGAGCTTAGACTGCCTGCACTGCTAGGTCCAGTAGTCTCCTACATATTTGTTATGTGTGGAGTGACTAACTCATGTCCTGATCAAAGCATCAGAGGCAGCCAATTGTTTCTAGCTCAAATGGTTCAAAAGTTACTAAACTCGCAGTGACGCATGATGCAGCACAGTGGAAGGTCGTTTGCAAAGCTTAACTTGTTACCTTTCTGCTGCTTATTAATATATTTGGGTATTGAATTGCTACTAATGAGGTGCAACCTATGCCCAAACAGCATTAGCAAGTGTACAAATGACACTATAATAAAGTAATACTGTTGCAAAATGTGCCGCAAAATGCCACATAATTTGCATATTCTTTACACATAATTTACTCAACCCTGCCACATAATTTAGCCCCTACCTGCTGCATAATTCCAGTGGGTCTGGACATACTACAAGGACAGCATTTCAGACCACACCCCAATCCAGAGTCAGCTGGCAAAGGGTAACCTGGTGTTGGCAAATGAACACCTTTAAATATGTTATACGACTGCTTCTGTACTCTGCAAACAAACCTAGTGGTGAGCAACATATGAGAGGCTAGATGATTTTCGAATACCCAAAGATCTCTAGAAACTATCATAAGGGACAGCATTGACCTCTATCTCATGGCTCCCAATGCTGCCATATAATAACAGCTGACTAATGGTAGGGTGGATCCTAATTCCTTTTCCAAACTAGAGTCTCACAAATACTTTTAGACAGGGAGGCGAAACAAACTGGGAACTCGCTTCCAGTATTTGATCGTGCAATAACCACTCTGATTCGAATCCAAGAAAAGATCTCTTGATACGTGCTAGTTATATGCCCATTTCCCTATTAAACATAGACCTGAAAATCTTAGCCAAAATCTTGATCAATAGGCTTGACCTTCTGATCTCGCTACTCATATCCTTCAGAGGCAGAATCTGTGCTTGCAGGTGTCTGAAACAGCATGTGGAACCCTGCTTCATTTGTTCTGATAAGTCCTTAATGAGAAGGATAAGAAGGTACTGCATCTTCAGGGGTCAAGAAGGCGTTTCACCAAGTGGGATAATGGGAAGTACGGGAATGGGCTCAACTTTACTGACAAAAACTGATGGCTCTAAAGTGCAACATCAGCTCAAACAGCTTCCAATGATGTTCTCTATGAAATGCTTTATATCAAAACCAGAAGCCAACAAGGGTGCCGCTGTTGTCCCTCTTATTCATACTGGCTCTCTAAGAATTGGTTGCAAACTATGTCAAGTACCCGCTGTTCACCGTATAGATAATACAGTGGGCCACTACAAGAGTCTTGCTAAATTTTTCCTGGCCAAACTATGTATACTTACTGAGGAGAGATTATCAGCCCGAATGAGGCGTGGGGCTAGGTGGAGGGCTGGAGAACCCTGTGGGGACAATGGGGCCAAGGCCCATGCAGACACGTCCAAATGAGCAGCCGGGGAGAGACACTATCTGTGGAGGAACATGGGGTGTCGGAGGGGGACACCAACAAGAGGGGCAGAGTGAGACGGCGGACCACTACATTCATTTCAAGGGCCCGGCTGGAGTCCAAGGCATGAGACGGACCGGCAGTGGAACGCAGACAACACCTCGGAACATCCTTTGCTGGCACATAGCACAGACAAGTAGCAGTACTATAAAAGTTGGAGTTGGGGATGGAGGGGTGACAGACATCTCATAAGTTTTGGGAAGCAAGCCGTTCTATGCTTACCATTTGAGGTTGGGGAGAAAGGGAGGGATTGGAAAACAAAGTTATGCAACATCGACCACACCAGGCTTGATGACCATTCCAAGGACAGGACAGGCATATAGGGATCCCCGGGAGGCTACGGATCTTGCCACAGTATGGGAGATGGTGACACACAGAGGCAGGGCATTTCTTTCATGTCATGGAATGGTCTGGTGCACAAAGTCAAACAGGGGGTAGTCAGCAAATTCCTAACACAACAGAACCCAGACATAATTATGCTCCAAGAGACGCACTCAATGCATGTTTCTGGGTCGCAGCAAATATAAACTCTTCGTCCACTCTGGCTTCACATCTGGGACTAGGGGAGTGAAGTTTCTGGCTGGGAAAATGCTCCACTTGATGGTTACCAAGACCTGGAGACACAGGAGGAGGTGTGGGGTAGCAATAACAGGGGACTGGAATGGCAACCAGTATTAGTAGCATCTTGATATTTCCCACCGGGTCTCCAAGCCACGCTGATGGCCGACAAGGGGAAGTGGATTACAGAGTTCCCAAGTGCCTTCATGGTTATTTGAGGGGATTTCAACCTAAAAACGGATGCCACCATGGTCAGGATTGCTGTTGACATGGGGGTTACCAGGGATGACCACCAGCTTGCCATTTTCACACACGCACTGGGACTCAGAGTTGAGGAGAAGGGTACACCCCCACAGCTTGGCAATACTTGTATCCAGTCCTGTCCAGACATGCCTTGTCCCTTCTGGATTATATCCTGGTCCCAGCTGCACAGGGAGGTCATTAAAAAACACACACAATACCTAGCACAAGGTATATCATACCATTCCCCAACGGTTACAAGGCTGGAGATCCCACAGCCCAGAGATCAAGGGACTGGAAACTACACCTGTGGGAACTCAGACTGGGAAATGAGATGACTGCTCACAGACACCAGAAAACAATACTTCCAAGAGAACCTGGACTCCATGGACTCCCCAGTGATGGTTTTGGAGGCATTCAAACCTACCAATAGAGGTATCATAATCTCTCACACCGTAGGGAAAAGGAGAGAGGCAGAAAAAGATGTCCAATTTGGAAACCCTCCTCCTACAGATGTATTAAGAATACATGACTTTCTAAAGCCACGAGCTACACCTCAAACTGTTAATGACTATGGAGAAATATACAGCTGTAACAAATCAGAGCAATAGCATACTGCAAGGGAATACAACACAGATTATATGAACTGAGGAACAAGGGCGGTAAGATGCTGGCGCGGCTGGCCCGGCAAGACAAGAGACAAAGATGGGTCCATAAGATCCACACTGCCACCGGGGAGTGCAAAAGAAATAACAAGGGCATTCTGAAAATACTTGGGAACCTATACAGCTTCCATAGCAGAGTACAAATGGAGGAAATACGGAAATTTGTCACAGACATCTCCACACTGAGATTAGCGGACAGCCATAGAGTCACACTTGAGGCCCCAACTGAGACCAGGGAAACCCTTGATGCGACTGGACAGATGCTCAAAAAGGGCAAGCCAGTGGCCGACTGCAGGTACTACAGACCAATATCGTTGATAACTGAAATCAAAGTGTTAGCAAAAGTTGGGGCATTCCGTCTCAGTAGCATTATTCGAAGATCTAATCACCCCCGAACAAACTGGTTTCTTGACACACAGGTCCACACGCAGTAATCTTGGGTAACTATTCAGCTGTCTGGTACCGTGTGATCAAAGGGCTGAACCTGCGGTTCTTCTCTTGCTAGATGCCGAGAAGGCATTTGACTCCTTTGAGTGGCCCTACATGCATGCCATATTGGAAAAGATAGGCTTTTTGTCCAAGGTTCTGGGACTTGGTCTGTCTCCTTTACAAGGACCCGAAGGTGAGAGTTAGAGTCAATGGGGTCCACTCCAGGGAGTTTCCCATATATCGAGGGACGAGACGGGGGAGCCACACTGTTTGCTCTAACCATAAAGCCCCTGGCTTGTTGGATGGGGAGAGATGCTCAGGTATAGGGAATACTGTGGAATATAGAATGAGAGGACAGAAACTGCTTCTATGCGGATGACCTCCTCCTATACCTGGCTGACCCAGGAAGTTCTACTCCGCCCAAGGATAGGAAATTGTCCTTATTTGGGGACTACATGAGTGCAAAAATTAATGGCCACAAATCAATCCTCTTTCTAATTATGCGATGGGAGCCACCAAAACATTGGAGACTCCCTATGCAGAGGGCCCCCGAGAGCTTTAAATATCTGGGATTATATGTCACCATCGACCTGGCGAGGTTCCACAAAGCAAATCTGGGACGGATACTGATGTAGTGGATCCTATTTCATTTTTATTGGGAATCAGGGGTTCGCTTAGCCTCCTGGCTTGCAGACCTGTGCCTCCGTTACCTAGTGACTTTTAACCTACTTAGCCTGCTCCGTTTTAGCGCATTTATTTAATTATTTCTTCCAAGATGGCTGCTATGTTTATAGTTATGAAGATGTTTTGATTTCACAATATCAGTGCCACTCTGTGAAGGCGTTACTATCAGCGTCAAAGACAAGTGATGTAAGTAGGTATTCACATCATGTCCCTTTCCTGTGACAGGAACATAATGTACAGTTGGAGGGAATTGGTTATATAATTGCCGCCCGAAGCATGTTTTCTTATCAATTGTTTGGGAACATACCTGCGTCAGGGGTCCTACAAGATCTGTATAAATACATCTCACACAGTGAAGGTTATCAGAGGGATTCCTATCAGATGCAATCAACACTGTCCTTGCAACACGTCACCTAGATGCAGACCCAGCCTTCGTATCACCATGAAGACTAATCTAGAGATCTCATTCAAAGGTAACGAGAGTTGCTAGTCCTGGCAGATTAGGTTTAACACACCTAGCTTTCTTTAGGTTAGAGATTAGGTTCTCCATGCTAGGGAATTAGGGCCTATTTTATGTGTCATGTGTATTGCAAGATGGTGGGGGTCTTTATATTCACAAATCTCCTTTTTGCAATTCTGCTTCCTGCATTGATCATTATCCTAAACATTGCAGCTCATGCATTTTACAGTAGATTGCAGTCTTGTTAATAAAACCTATTGAAAACTTTACTGCATCTCCTTCATTGCCTGTGCAAGACTTGTTGCTCATGTGAGAAAAGGGTAGTCTCAGTCTACCCACGACTCACCTGAGATGTCGCACTCTTGAGTCCATGTGTAAAGGCTGCCAGAAATCACCTTTTACTGTTTGAGTTTTTGGTGAGGTACAGCTTCTTAGCCAGGAGGGATGGGCTGACAGTTGCGACTTGTCGTAAGATTGGCTTAGTCGCCTACAAACCAAAGTGCTGTCATCCCTAAACCAGCAGTCTTGCATAGAGTAAGAGTCCAACTATGACACTGAGGGAATATAAAAGAGATGTCGCCCATTGGCAAGGCCTTCCCTTATCACTACTGGAACAAAAGGCACTATTTAAAATGATAACATTGCCAAAATGACTTAACATGCTACAAAATACGCCAAATGAGGTGTCTGGTGACTTCTTCTGGGTGGTCAATGTAGTGACCAGGCAGCTCCTTTGGGTTGGGCGACCACCCAAAGCTGCACTACAGTTATGCATCAGTGGGTCCTACGATGGCGGCATCTCCTTGCCAAGCCTAAAATTCTATTACTGAACAGTCCAATTGCTCACAATAAACAAGTGAGTCTTTTCCACCTAGCAGGAACGAGCCCTGCTCTCAGTTCGGTGGGCTATGGGGGAAGGATTTGTTCCCTGGATCTATGGTGGCTGAAGATGCTAGCCTCTTCCAACTCCCGCTCAAATAACCCTAGACATGTGGAGGAAAATGAAAGAAAAAAGTAGGTTTTATAAAACATAAAACTGAATGTACACATTTGGGTCTGTGACTGTTGGATATATTCCATTCATTAATGTAGATAGAATATTGCTGCTTAACCTAACTTTGTTTGAGGGACCCCAATGATGGCCATCTTTCTTTTTTGTACTGAAATGTACCTAGTAAAGCATTCTCTCAAAATCGCCCCCAGGGGCATCTAAGTCTCCACTGCGTTGTGCTCATTGAGACACACTGCTTTTCTTCTGTGCTGATAATGGTGTGCATCCTGAATGCCTTTTTAGTATTACCTGTAAAACCTAATAAAGCATTGGCTCAGGAAAAAATAAGCACTAACACAGCCAATAGTTCTAGAGTGGTCTGCTTTTGAGAGCCTTGTCTTTGCTTATGATGTTTATTAATGTCTTTGGATGAAGGCTTGCAAGGATTGTCAATATGTTAAAATATTTTTTTTATATGTACAAGCACACGTTGCACAAGTAGCCCCTGGCGCTGAAAGAAATTTCTCACTGTGCAGTTGTGCACATTGTGCAGGAACAAAATCCCGTCACTATCAGACAGGTGCGCCAATGGCTGAAGTGGGCTGGCCCTGTGGCACATGCTGTATACTGTTGTGGGTGGAAGCAACATGTGAATATCACTACAGAAGATCAATGGATTAAAAACATTTTATGATGTATGCATATGCCAACATGTAATGGTGTATATGTTAAAAGGTCACCCAGAGGGTTAAGTTGAGAAAGTAATTGACGTCTGGTTTTTAGCTGCACAGAAGCCTATTGATAAGGTGCTCAGCATACGTCACCACGCAAATCAAGCAAAATCTGTGTGTAATCAGCACACATCGGGTACCAAAGAGCATGACCTACCAGAACGTCCACTAGAGGAACCATGAATGCATTCAACAGGGGTGGAGCTAACACTGAGCACTCCTGTACACCACATTTTAAATGTATGCATTAGAGTATTTTAGATGCACTTGTTGGTGAAGATTTGTCAGAAAAAAAATCTTAATCACTCCAGGACTCTACCTTTTACTCCCAAACCGAGTTGAAAGCAATCAAGGACGAGGCCATGTCAAATGTAGCTCAGATGTCCAGAAGGATCATATTAGCAGCACAAACCCCATCTCAGAGCTCCAGGGGTTGCTCCCAGATTATTAGCATGGCTGTCTACAACCTTCAAGGAGCACAAAACCCAAATTGATATTTTGAACATAGCATGCTGGACGCCAGATAAATCTGCATTAGTACTGCAGCAGCTGCCTCAATTATTTTTGCAAAAAAAAAGGGTGAAGTAGAAATAGGCCTATAACTGGAAGGCACTAAGGAGTCCATGCCATCCTTTGAAGAGGAAGCAGAATACCATGTTTCAGATCATCTTGAGACCCTTGAGGGATGCCTCTCTAGAGTGAGGTATTTAGATCAACAAAATATCTTCTGCAAACAACCCAATATTCTATTTGAAATAAACGCCCTGTAAAATATCTTGCACGGAACAGGATGGAGAAAGCCCGGACACTATCTTTATAATATTATCTAGGGTAATAAATAAAACGATGAGAACTCATACTAGCAAAAGGTAAGGTGAGTCAAGATGCTCATTTTCTCATCAGCATTTCTCCTCGGATCCTGAATTTGTGGCTGAAGGAAAAACACCCCCTCAATCACAAAAATCAAATATGAGTTATGGCCATCACATATCGGAGTCAAGTCAAAGTATATCTTAAATAATTAGTGCTTAGAATTTTCAGTTGAATTAATTCTATTTTTATGGAAGGAAAACATAGCTTTATATACAGCTATTTTTTAAATAAACAGGATGATACGTTTTACGATTACCTTGATCAATTAGCGAGCTCATCTTATGACACTAACATTCAAGTTGCCACATCTTTGTTCTTTAAATTATTTAATTCACTTTAAAAACTAGGCATTAGGCGAAGATTTATGGTGACACTTTTTCCTTTTCAAATGGGCTCACATATCTTTGGTTCTTCTACAGTTCTACTGGAGGGTGCTTAAAAGCTCTTCGGGATTTTCTGTTAAATTACACAGAACAGCTAATGCTGTGGAAGTATTACACAGATCTTAATAAGCAATTCATTTTAAATATATTTTTTAAATATTTTAAAAATGTGTTGTGAAATTAGTCATGAAATGACATGAAGATTCCACATTCTCTTATTGTGTCATAACTTGGACCCAAATGATAATTTGTCCAGAGCTAAATACATGCACAATTTGAGGGTAAAATAAAGCTAGATTAAAGTCTACTACTAGTAGCAAAGAATACCCCGCCTTACACGGAGGGGCCTGTTTTATCTGACAAACTGCCAAAGATTCTAAAGGTTTATAAAAGTATGTGACCATGTATAATCTTTATACATTCTGAATTTAAAATCACCTGAACATATTTTTAACTTATTGGTTGGAGATCTTTGCTCAGAGAAATAGAACCTTATCCATATACAACTCTGAACACATAAAGCAAACAAAATACACTACTACCACTTTTCCCCCTTTCTGCCGTGCCTAGCCACAATCTTTAGCGTAAAAAGAAATGATTACAATTCTGTTTAAAATATAATCTTGGCTACCAATAAGCCAGCTTTATGTCACTGCAAACAGTTGGGGCTCTCATCCACTATGAAACCAGCAATATGCTCCGCATTAGATACTGCTGAGTGAACATTTAAAAATGCTACTCAAGAGGGGATGTTTCTGGATTCGTATTACACATGCTAAAATGATCTTGAAACAATACTGTAAACCCTCTCAATATGTTTCCTGGACCAACAGCCTTAAACAGTTCTAAGCCTTAAATTTAGTTAATGGACGCCACGAAGACCGGAATAAATAACTAATCAGGAATTATTACAAACATCATTAAGATTTTTTTAAACCCTCAAACAACTATATCTGGTGGTAGGAATTAGCTAACTCTAGAGTAGGGAATACCATGGTTCCTGACAGTGATGACAGCAATTCATAAAGAGGGCAAGTGATGGCCATCTGTGAGCAAAGGCCCTTTTGCAGTAACACCCCCACTTTTTGCTAGATTTATTGCTGGCTTCCTGACTCTGAACACTGGCGTACTGACATGCAGCAGCCAGTGTATGTTCTCTGACCCTAAGGTATATGCACAATTAGCTGATTAGTATATTTACCTTACCTATAAGTCACTAGTATATGGTACTCTGTGTACTCATGGTCTGTAAGTAGACTACCACTACTGGACTGCAGCACTGACTGTGCCACCACTACAGTGACAAAGTGAAAGTATACCTTTAGGCTGCTGCTGCAGCCTAGCATGTCAGTTTTAAATCTTCCGGTCCCACTTGGCAAAATAAACCTTTTGCCAGGCTTAAACCTTCCTTTTTCAATATCTACAGGTCAACCCTAATGTAAGCCCTAAGTGGCCACAGGGGATGGTGTACAGTATTTAAAAAGGACATGCATATTTAAGTTGTCCTTTTCCGGACAGTGAACAATCTCTAGAGTTGTTTTTTCACTGTAGCTAGTCTGGCATCTCCCAGTGACAAACAGGACATAGTGTGTGTGGTCAACGACAACAATTGTTCATGTTTACTTTGTCCTTGGGACAAGTAGGCCCAACTCCCTGCAGCACACACAATTGTACTGCCAATTTACAGTACCACATTTGGAAGTATGAAAGGGAAAAGCCTGTAGTTGAGCTGATATTTGGGTACATATGTTAATGCTGTTTCAACTTGTGTTCATGGTTCATTAAGGTAAGGTTTTATTATTAGGGTGAGTGCTCTAAAAAAATGTTGTAAGCTCAGAATACACTACTGATAGTGACTCCAGTAAAACACATTTTTACACACTTTTGCAAAAGTGTAACAAAAAGAAGCTATAAACATTGCTCCCAGAGTGTTTTCTGATTAAATGTAAATATTTGCAGAAGATTGATGATTCTTTGTTTTTAAAATAAAATGTTTGCGGCGTGGCCAAGATGGCGGAGTAGACAGGTGCGTCTCTCGGAGCTCCGCCGCCCGGGCCAGAAGCAGCAGGACCCCGACCCTTCACAAAAGGCCAGCCCGAGCGGAGAAGGATGAGAGCAGCACCTGGGGGCCACGTGGGGCACCCCGAGAATCGGAGGGGCGAGACCCTGTACAGGGCCTGCTGGAGGGCGACGGCGGTGGCAAGGCTGCATGCAGTTGGAGGTGGCGGCTGGCCCGGGTCCCCTATCCGGCAGATGGTGTGGGGCGGCCGGCTGGACTCCAGCCCAGCGACGGTGGTGGTGACAGCCCTGGCCTGCGGGCCCCAGAGGTGGTGGTGAGTGGGGCCCGTGACGCTCACGGGAGAAGAAAGGGCGCGCACAGCCGGTGCGTGGCCTGGGCCCGCGGCCCGGAGCGGGCAGATATTTCGTGCCGCACCGCCTGTCGGGGCCCTGAGGAGCTGGTGGCGCAGTGCTTGGCCACCCAGCGATGTGGTGAGCAGGTGGCCCCTCGAGCGCGCCGCGCTGTCCCTATAAGGTGATCGGCGGGACCTTTCGGCCCGCGGTGTGGCGCGGCACGGTGTGGTGCAGAAATGTGAGTAGGAGTACTGCGAGGAGGCTGAGAATTGCGGTGCTGTGCGACTGAGACCGGTTGGCCCTGAGTGAGCCCTGGGGCCCAGGGGTGACCGGAGGTGGCCCCTGGGAAGAGAGAAGTTGTGAAGGCCCTCCCGGCTGTGGTGGTAGTAGCTTGGACAGCCCCAGAGGGGGGCAGGAGGCGCTGTAGATGGTGCTGGAGGATCGGCGGGACGGCGCGGCCCGCGGCAGGGGGATGGAGAGCCTGTGGAGAGGACGTACTTGGGGGACATTACCAGCGGCCTTGTGGACACTGAGGAGGTGGTGATGGCATCTTCCAAGCTTAAGAGGGACCAATCGGTCTGAGAGATGCTAACCAGATCACACCTGGCACAGAGCCGACAGGCGGAGACCGCTGCTTCGATGCGGGGGGGCTGACCAGTTGGGCGACGTGGAGGCGGATGGTGATGCCCCCGTCACAACGAGTTTCCTTACCTCTCTGTTCGACTCGCTGCGAGTGGACCTGCAGGAACTTCGCAGAGACATATCTCAGGAAGTGCGAGAACTGCGGTCTGACATTACCTCTCTGGGGGAAAGAGCGTCTAACATTGAGGATAACGAGGTCTCCCGCGGGGAGGAAGTTGAGCAACTCCAGCAGGAGACACTCAGTCCGCGTGAACAACCGGCATCAGCTGCAGCTTATGACTGAAGACTTAGAAAATCGCTCTCGGCGACACAATATACGCATCAGGGGGGTCCCCGCAGGGGGCCGAGGGAGATGAAGTACGAGAGTTCGTTACAGCTTTGTTCAACTCCCTCTTGTCGCCTGAGAGCCCGCCGGAGATCCTTTTGGATCGGGTACATAGAGTGAGCCGAGGGGGGAGTATCAGGTGCGCCCTCCCGATATTTTGGCATGCGTCCATAATTTTCTGGTCAAGGAGGCAATACTCCAGAAGGCGCGGAATTTGCCGCAGATTCAGTTTCAGGGGCATAATCTGTAGCTTTATCAGGACCTCTCTGTGTTGACGTTGCAGGGGCGCAGGGAGTTTAAGCCTGTCATGGACCACCTCCGGGCGACCTCCACGTCCTTTACCTGGGGTCATACCTTCCGTCTGGTGTCCCGATTGGGGCGATCAGTTGAGACAGGTTAGGACGCTCCAGGAGGCCTGTCAGGTGCTTGAGCTGAAGGAGACGGAGAAGCGAGATGGGTCCCCCGGCGAGGGCGCTGTGGGGAGTCGACCCGGATGGCGGCGTAAGGAGAAGAAGCGGTGGCGGTCGCGACTGTCGTCCAGAGAGCGAGCGTGGAAGAGGCAAGCAATTTTGAACAGTGTCACCGCCGGTGCTGGCCCGTAGGCCTTGATGGTCAGTGCTGGTGAAGGGAGGTGCTGGGGGGCTGCCTAGCAGTGGTGACATGGATTGGACTGGGGCAGAGCCTGGGTGGCGGGGCTCCTGGGAGTTTGGCACGCGCTCAATGGTGTGTCCCAAGCTTTGGTTGGATCTCTTCCTTGCTGTGGATGTATCATGGAGGACTTGAACACTGGTTGGTCTGCACCTGTTGTGCCTTTTTGTCTGGTTGTACTGTACCCCTCTATAGGTCATTTGCTCATTATTGGGGATTATTATGGGATTCCCTGTTCGCCTTGGCCCGGGCCACCTCCGTGCCTGGCTTTATGGTAATGGCCCAGCAGTTGTTGTTCCTGTTCCCTCCTCATGGGTCTAACCTTTAAGTGCCTTAGCTTTAATGTACGTGGCCTCAATAATCCTTCGAAGAAGCTGTCGATCCCGTTATTCTTGGAGCGCTCTGGGAGTCAGGTCTGTCTGTTGCAGGAAACACATTAGCTGTGGACATGCATCGTATGCGCTCTAGGTGGTTTCCTCTGCAGTACTGGTCTGCCGCGTCCACGAAGCAAGGTGCTGTGGCGATCTTGTTTTCTAAGTCCTTCCGTGGGGAGGTGGTAGCTAAGATCCACGAGGTCAGGGGTAGATATCTGGCTCTGAAAATCCACATAGGCTCCTTTCATTTCACATTAGCTAATATATACGCACCCAACACTCAGCAAGAAAGTTTTATAGAGCAGGTGCTCTCTTCGACGTTTACGACCTCGGACAGGGCTTTACTAGTAGGCGGGGACTTTAACATCGTTCTGGACAATGATTTAGATAGATCGGGGCACAGGTATGGGCAGACTGGGGCTTTAACTCCGGCAGGGCTTCAGTGGCTCGCTGATTGTGGTTTGGAGGATATCTGGCGGGTGCCCACCCGGGTCTGCGAGACTATTCATGTTACTCAGCAGCGTCTAGAACATATGCGCGCATAGACTATTTCTTAGCCACCTCGGAGTTCCGTGCACGTGTTCAGGAGACATCGATTGAGCCGAGAGCCTTGGCAGATCATGCTCCTATCACTGTGACGGCTTGTGTGGAGGCTGGTTCTTTGCGGGGTCCGGGATGGCGTTTCCGGGACATGATGTTGTAGTCTCGGGAGGTGGTGGACTCATTGCGCCAATCGATTAGACACTACCTTGAACAGAATGACGATGGACAGGCTAGCATAGGAACGCTGTGGGAAGCGCTTAAGGCGGTCTTGCGAGGGGAGGTGATCTCCCTCGCGGCTAAAGAAAACAAGGCCCGGAGGGATAAGCGAGAGACCCTGGACCAGAGAGTGGCAGCTCTGGAGCGTTCCCATAAATTTACGGGAGCTCCTCGAGTCTGGAGGGAGCTGAAGAGGACCCGCTTGCAGTTGAAGAGATTGGATTGGGATAGGGCGGAGTTTGCATTAGCGCGCCTTAAGCACAAGTACTATGTTGGGGGCAACAGGAGTGGGAGGCTTCTGGCTCAGAAGTTGAGGGCCCAGAGACATGCCTCTGCAGTGCGGATGGTGTGCTCCTCCTCATGAGGGGAGGCCCACACGGATGAACAGATTGCGGAGGTCTTTGCTGATTTCTATCGGGAACTCTATGCGGCGGACGCGGCTATTGTTTGCAACCCTTACCCCTATCTTTCGGACTGCGCTGTAACGCCGCTTAGGGAGCAGGATGCGGCTTTCCTCTGGAAGCGGTGATATCAGCGATTGCATGCCTGAAGGCTGGGAAGTCACCTGGTCCGGACGGTTTTACTCCACTTTTTTATAAAACTTTCTGTTTGGAGCCGGCCCTGGTGCTTACCCGATTATTCAACTCTTTCACAGAGACCCAAACACTTGTTCCTAGCATGCTCGATGCTATTATCACAGTTATCCCTAAGCCTGGGAAAAATCCGGAGGACTGTGGCTCTTACCGGCCCATCTCACTCCTTAATACCGATGCCAAGCTTTTTACGGGTATATTGTCGCAGCGCTTAAACCCATATATGCCTGGGCTCGTTGATCCGGATCAGGCGGGCTTTATACCTCACTGACAATGTGGGGATAACACTAAGCGGATTTTGCATCTGATTGATAAGACACATCGGTCCCATAGAGAGGCCCTCCTTCTTACTACTGACGCAGAAAGGCATTCGATAGAGTGCATTGGCTGTACCTCTTCCGAGTGTTGGAGCTTTTTGGTTCCCGACATTCCTGACGTGGATCAAGTGCGTCTACAGCCGGCCCAGTGCGGTGGTGCATGTCAATGGAACGGCTTCACTGCCGTTCCCAATAGGACGAGGAACAAGGCAGGGGTGCCCCCTTTCCCCGCTTTTGTTTGCTCTCTATATGGAACCCTTGGCACAGAGGCTTCGAGCTTCCCCTCATATTAAGGGCACTAAGTTTGGGGGTGACCACCACCTTATTAGTTTGTACGCGGATGATGTGATCCTCATCCTCTTGGAGCCCACGGTTTCGCTCCGGGCGCTTGTGGATGCTTAGGACGCATTTGGTGCGATTTCTGGGTTCAAAGTGAATGTGCAGAAGTCGCAGATCTTTAATCTTTCGGTATCGTCAGCCCACGAGGCAGAGTTGCGCTCTAGATTTCCCTTCATGTGGGCAGCATCGCATATCCTGTATCTGGGGATAGTTCTAGCGAAGACAGTGGCAAGTACAGCCCGTTTGAATTATATGGCCCTCTCTAGGGATATACACAGGGATGTAGAGACATGGAGGAAGTTTAAACTATTGTGGTTCGGTAGGATCGCGGCAATTAAAATGACGATCTTGCCGCACATACTATACCTGTTTCAGACACTTCCTCTAACTCCGCCACCTCACACTCTGGCGACGCTTCAGGCGGCGCTCATGAAGTTCATATGGGACCGGAGGCCTGCGCTGATTTCCCGTAACACGCTGTTCCACCCTAAGTCGGAGGGGGGACTGGCGGTGCCCTGCCTGTTAAAATACTACCAGGTGGCTCAGCTGTGTTTCCTAGTCGAGTGGAGTCGACCGCTGACGGAAAAACATTGGTGTTTCATGGACCAGGCGGTGGCTGGTTCCCATATCTGGAGAGAGCCTTGGTTGCAGCGTCAGCATAGAAAGATGGGCCTCTACTCCTCTCCTATCATGGGAGCAACTCTTGGAGTGTGGGACGCGGTGGCGATCCGATGCGGCTTGATGACCTTCCCTTCCCCTATGACACAGATATGTGCAAATCCAGAATTTACACCCAGCTGAGTTCTGAGGGCCTTCAGCATCTGCATGCTAAGGGATGCAGAAGGGTGGGGTGCCTCTGACGAGGATGGTATTATTCCCTTTGACAAGCTCCGGGAGACCTATGGCTTAACGGAAGCGGATAGACTGTCTTACTATCAGGTTCGACATTGGGTGCTGCAACCAGCGATCAAGCCTTTAGTTGCTAGAGCGCTTACACCATTTAAGAAATGGCTGGTGAGGAAGAAAGATGATAAGCGGTTGGTGTCAGAAATCTATGCACTCCTTCTCAGGGCCGTACCCGTTGACAAGACGAAAGGGCAGCTGCGCTGGGAGAAGGAGCTGGGGACAGAACTTTCGGAAGAGGAGTGGGAGGGAATCTACTTTAGGGAGCACCATGCGGCGCACCATATCCCGGGGGTTGAAAAGGCCTACAAGCTTGCTACTTCCTGGTACTATACTCCTGTGAGGATACATGAATGGGACTCTACTAAATCTGGGCTTTGCTGGGGGGGTGTGGGAATCCGGGTTCGCTCATCCAACTGTTGTGGCACTGCCCAAAGCTGACTAGATACTGGAATGGTATTCTGGATGAGATTGACAGAGTGTTTTCCACAGAGATCCCAAGGTTCCGGACATATTCTATTCTGGGTTTACCTAACCCCCTCACCTTTCCCCTCCGTGCTCTGCGGGGAAACCTTTCATTCAGATTTTATCTGCTGAATTTAACGAGCTCACATGCCCTGTATATCTGAGGGTGCTGAGGTTACTGGGAGCTGACTAATTGGAGAGCTGGAAGTGGGGCTTGGGGGGATATTGCTAATATTCAAACCCTACTATAGAATTAGCCCTGGCATAATCAGAGAGGCTATTTTTAGAGCTTTTATATGAGATTGCCGCCATAATTTGTCGCTGCTCTGCATGACAATAAACGGTGAGGTAGATTTATTGTAGATTTATGAAGCAGCCTATCCCACGGATATTAAATTCCACATCCCTGCATCAGTTACATATAACACTCTGCAATATGTAACTTCTGATTGGAAATAGCCAAAACCATGGTTCAATGGCTCAAATTAATAGTAATGTCAAATCCAAGCAGAAGCTAAAGTTGGATTTGAAATTACTATTTTGAAAATGCCATTTTTAGAAAGTTTACTTTTTCTGGAAAAACCCTCTAAGTAACCATTTCTGAGTTAGTCCCCAACTGTCACTTGGCAGCCTGCTGGGAGGTATGAATAGCCCTCGGGAAAGGGAGCAAAAGGGCATTGGCAGGGAGGAGGTGTGACCTCCTGTTGACAGAATGGCTTGCAAAGATGTGGCCACCAACTGTACAAGCTTCAAAGGGACAGCCCCTATCACAGGCAGATGTAATTACCACTTTGGTATGCCCCTGCCATTGTCTAAGTAGCCAGAGTGGCACCAACCCTAGTGGGGAGAACACCTGTCCATGAACAGGTTCGCAGGGGGGAGTTCCTCATTTCCCTAGACATACCTGTGGTGTGTGCCAGAGCTCTGACCAATAAAAGAAAGATTCTGCCATGTTTGATTTTGGCAGCACATGTACTGTGGAAATGTTTAGAGATAAACACCTTTGAAATTATGACAAAGTGGGTACGGTTCCCCAGAGACCGTTTTCCTTATTGGTTATGGAGTCATCCCCCTCCCCCCCCAAACACAAGCTAGTGCCAGGAATAAAATGCAGCACCCCTTGCTACCTTTCCCAGAACACTGCTAGACATGTGGAAAACCGAAGAAGGACTGCACCTGGTGAACCAAAGGACTAGGACTCACAAGAAGGACTGAACCTGCTGTTTCTTCTGTGGAGAGAATCCCCAAGGCCTGTACCAGGTTGCCCTTGAACCCAAGACAGAAGAGTGGACTTTAAAGACTAGCCTGTACCATTAAGCTCCAGGAACACAAAATCTGCAAGAAGCCTGCAACAAAGAAGAGTCCAGCTGACCAGTGCCAACTGGTTTTCCCTAGATCCTGCTGGTGGCTTCTGGGAGATTGAATCCTAATTAACTAAGTGGTCCCCAAAAGCTCCTGGACGCTTGGCTGTTGGTAAAGTGTACTTTCTCCCCTTAAAGATTGCAAAAGTGGACACTTAGAAACTTTTTCTGATCTTTTTATAAAAGGATCATATACCACCACGGGACTGCCGCCAAATTCAAATTGCTAATTTACCTCCCTAAAAGCAGCTTGACTTCCAGAAAAGTTTCTAAAGTTCCAGTATAGAGGATTACATCAGGAGCAAAGCTGAGCAGTACCCCAATGTTCTCTAGCTCTCCATCAGATTTTGCCGTCAAACTTCCCCGCCAACAACAAAAATCCTCCAGAAAAAAAGACTAACGGCCTCATTAGGAGTTTGGTGGTCAGACCACTATATTGCCAAGGCGGCGGTCCCAAAAAGACCGCAGAGTCGATGATCTTCCACCCACCGTATTACAATGTTACAGCTGGCCCAGAGGCAGTGTTCCTGACGGTGGTGGACCGGCGTGGGACACGGTCAGCAATACAAGGTATATTTTTCCATTTGTGTTGACGCAGGTGTGTACATTTTGATCAAAATGTACACATGTGCATTAAACATGTGTAAAAATACTTTGTTCATGTACCATTCCATTGCTGGAGACTAGTCCATATCTGCGCAGTCCAGTCAATGACAGAAAAATTCTAAAGGTACTTTACCTGTATTGTTTTTTGGGTGAAGTTGCTGCAGTTAAGGTGGGGCCCTGGACAAGCGGTCCACGTCGGAGACTGAAGGGAAAAGAAGAAAATGGGGAAGCCAACACCTCATTTCCTTCGATTCTGCCATCTCAAAGCAGGCGGCCTCCCCGCCACAGTCAAATCATGTAATGTGGACGGCAGTACCCTTGTCTATACTGTCTTCTGACAGCTGCTTTTTCCCAGCCACCACATCAAGGCGGTCGGTGAATGGCTGGAGGTGTCGGCGGGACTCCGGCGGTCTCTAGTTCAGCAAACTGTCAACATCGTAATTCAGCTGGCGGACCCCCTAGTTGGCAGTCGGTGTTTCCAACACCACAGTGATGGCAGTGACAAGACGGCCAAACTTGTAATCAGGCCCTAAGTCTGAAGGTAAACTTTCCACTTGGACAAACTGGTCCGAGTATTTGACCCACACTCCATCATGGTTTGCCTTAACATTTAACTAGGATGCAGTCTAGCGTGACCAGATACTTGCAATTGCCGTTTTGCGCCTTTTGGGTCTAGATAGCTCTAAACATCATCGCTGTAGATCCAATTGTTGTTGTTTTGGTGTCTATTTGGTCATTAAAATGTATACTTTTTTAATAAACTGGAGTGGGATTTTTATTGTATTGTGTTTTTGATATATTAACTGTTTTGGTACTAATATATATATATATTTTTTTACAGTTGTTTGCTTTGAGGAAAGCATGCCAGCTCTGTACCACAGCTACCCATGAGTGAGCTAGGGTTTAAATTAAAGAAACCTAACTGGAAATGCTACAATTATTACTTGGTGAGGTCTCATACCCATTCTAATTAGTAAATCACTTTCTCACAATATGAAGATTGAATTGTTTACACTACGTACGCCAACTGATTGATGATTGAAATGGTTACATTGTTCCTCTTTTAAACACTTTTATGCTTAAAACTAGCAAAAATCGGATTTCACAATTATGTCTAATTTTAAAAACAAATAAGTGTATAACTTTGGAGCATTTTCTAGGCCGTTTTCTAAGGAAAAGCGAAAAATAAAGATTTTAATCCAACCTAGGCACAGTAGGGAAAGGTCAGGCCATGACTTTAAGGTTAAATAGTTTTGGGGGTTTATTTTACTAGGAGGGCATCCCAACTTCAACACTTGGTGAGCCTCACTTTTATATGTTCGCACCTTGCCCTGTGAGGCAAATTTTGTGCATGCTTATGAATATTTATATCTAAGCTTTTCCTACATTGCAAATGTATTTTCCCAGACATATATCTCAACAACGCATTTAAACTGCAGCCTAGCCAGACATACCTGTGTTCCTAACACAAATATATTATGTCATACATGTGGGTGGTGTAAATGCACACTGTAGCTCTCATTTGAAAAATAACTTTCCATGCCAAAGGTGCATTTAAAGCAAGAAACTCATACGGAAGGTAAATCGGCCACATGGGGAGTTCATAAGTACAACACATTTTTTAGAGGTAAGGCACAGGTACTTTACCACCTTTTAGCAGTGCTATAATGGACAGAGTCCTAAACCCAGCAAAAAAAGGGTCCAAAAAAGGAGCACAATCTGGG